>NC_135851.1:5552500-5935000 GCF_029677425.1 Wolffia australiana | reverse complement strand
CTCGAAAGAAGGGTGAAAGGAAAATGAAGAATTATTGATTAGCTTACTACCAAAATGTTTGACAAAGGAGAAGAACTCAGTTTCTTATTTTAGGCAGCCTAAGATAGTCCCTAATGTTATTCAGAGGTATCCAACGTGAGATGGTGATGAACCCCAGCCAAGTTTTAGGATGTTCTCCAAAAACAAATACTTGGAAATAAGGTTTTAACAAATACACCAACAAAATAATTTTTTTTTTTGAATTTTTTCTCATCCTAGACGTCAAATGTTGAGTCATGTGGGCTTGATTGACTATCTGAATTATATTTTATGGAGAAGAATGAAACAATCAGTTCATATTTAAGCTATAAAACAAAGGATGAAATGGATTCCATTCTCGCTTGGTCCATTATGTACAACCTCCAGAAGTATTCACACTAGCATTTGAACGATGGATTTCCTCTTTACCATCTTCTATCCTTCCTGAAGATCTAGGTTGATCTTCTCATCATCTAGTCCCACAAGAAGGGGAATGAACTTTAAAAGGGTGGAGGAAAAGGGGGAGTGCCCAAGTTAGGTGCGTGTGCACTTAAAATGGGTCCTCCTATTTATGCTTATTTTGAAGATATTCATAAAAGTTGTTAAATTTTAGCATGTGACCCTCTAGGCAATGTGTCGATCAAATTAATAACTTTAATTGCCGATTGTGCTGGAATATCAAGGATCAATTTAATCCACTTGATAGGATAAGGTTCCAGCATATGGGTTTCCAAGCTACATTTCGTGCTTAAGAAGATCCGCTACCCTGTGGAGGGATTCATTGGATCTTATTCCTTGAGTCAATATTCTCCTATGCCGAGGGGAGAAAATTCCATGTTGACCACTTAATTACCATCATGTAGTTAATACTATACCCGAGCTCAGACTTATTTGAATCTCATGATTAAACACTCGTTAGTCATTATCAAACTAATTTCATCCATTCATAAAATGTCTCTGGCCTCTCAGGAATATGATATGAATCAACATGATTGATATTTAGGTATGTAATACCATTCAGGGATTCCTTTTTTTTAGAATGAAAAAGTTAGAACCATTCAGGGGTTTATATGAATCAATTGAGTGAATTATTCTCCTAAACAAGGACCAGAAAAGTTTTCTTTAGTAGAAAAAGAACCCTCCCCAAACTGTGCTTGCATTTTTCATTGCACAAGACTTTCCCTACGTATGCATCTAAGTTTTAGATTAGATCTCGAAAAGAAAGTGTAAGAAACCTGACAACTCAGTTGATTCAACCACTTAAATATGAGCATTTTAGTATAAAGTCAACTTTTTGAGGTTTATGTTAGAATATTTTTGGTTTTATTTAATATAGAGAGCTTTAGAACAACTGAATCATTTCTGGATAGTTTGGTGTCCATATAAAGACTAGTACTCATTGTATTATTGTCTCATCATAATTCATTAAGTAATTGCACGTATTGAAAGAGCTTATCATAATCATCACATACGTATGTAATGAATAACCATTTTTTCAAGAAACATAAATATTACATGGAAGAAATATTATTCATTATGATTCTCATGTGATATCTGTGATTAGGTCCGGCATTTCAAATGATTTTCAAACCTATTATTTAGGTATCAAGGAAATTGGAATGTTTTTCTTTTTGGGCTTCAAAGTGGACGTGAGAAGGGTCCTAGATACCTTCAGCTCTCAATCTTAACTCTATAAGTGGAGCTCTTGACTAATTAGAAAAAAATAAGAAATGGTATATATAGAAATAATGAAATGATAGAAGGGTATTTCCCCTTAAAAGTCCACTGTCTCTTCACCAATGTTTAGATGCCCGAGCAGCAAGGAATTATACGCCAGAAGCGCACTTAGCCCCTACAGCTTCTGGCTCATTAGGTCCCCATGATTTAGCCAAAACTATGAGATTTTTGATAGTTCCAATTTCCTTAGATGATCGGTAACTTCTCCTGATCCTCTTGACCTTGATCCCAGCAATCTCACGCTCATGCTCAAGTTTAACCTTCGATGCTCCCAACTGCCTGAGATTTAAATAATATTTTTATATTTGAATCATTAAAAACTGAAAAATGGAAAATTCTCTTTAAATAGTTACTTACAGATTCCAGTTGTTATTCCATTAAATAAATTCTAGAAGATATCTAAAATATATATACTTGAAGGTATCATACTAAAATATTTGTTTAAACTTAACGTATTAAAAATACTATTAACTAAAACAATATTATTTTTATTTTTTAAATATAACTCCTATAAAATTATTTTTTTAAAAAAATTAAATAAATTTTTTTAGGAAAAAAACAAAACTAAAGTTTTTATTATCTTTTTATATACCCATTACTGTAGTTTATTTTTACTATGTTTAATTTTAACTTAATTGAAATATTATTTCTTGGGTAAAGGCTTATCAAACATTGTCCCATTTTTCTCAACAGCGATTAGGAAAAATAATCACTAGACTGACCTTAAGAACTTTCTGAAATAGCATAAATTTATACTTATAAAAAATCATGCCATTTTTCTCAACACCTTAATAACATTATGAAATATCATAAATCACATCATTTTTTTACCATTTAATAAGTCCTGCTATAAGTTTTTAAGCATATCAAGATTTAATCTCATTAGACTCTCTCTAGATGGCATGTAATTGTGTTCAATGAAACTTATATGTTTACATATATGGGAAGGAATTCTTATATTTCTATTGATGAATTATGGTTCCTATGATAAAACATTACGATGTGTTTCCCAGTAATATTTTGGTTGTCCAGAATAATAACATATAAGGTATTTGGAGCATGGAAATCATCTTTTAGTGAAGGATGTACAGTTTTAATTGTGGGAGAAAGTTCAAGAGGTTTAGGTGGTGTTCTCTATTCATCATTTTATAATTTATTTCAAGAGCATATCCTCCAAACTCATTACTATCATCCAGTGATTGAGGCTCACATTTTGAGTCTCCTTTGTATCTGCAACAGTAAAATCCACATAAAACGTGGAATTCATCTAGATTCCCAATAATATATTCAAATTTCTCATGGTTTTTTTACTAGATCTATGATCAATCTGTAATTTTGAAAAGACTGCCTCAAAACATCCAAAAATGAATATATCACAAAGAGATTTAAGCATGATCTTTATGTTGGGTTCTATGCCTTGGTTCGTCCATGGAAACCACGTTCGATGTATGCGGAAGCATGTCGATCGATTTACAATCTATCTTTTAAAAAAATTTTGAGTGTACCTTTTTGGGGAACTTATTCCACTCTTGACATGCTCGCTTTGAGATCGTTCCGAAGCCGTTCACGCATACGGCCTCTAGAAGTATCCACGCAATTTCTCGGTGCTTGGATCTCCACCTCCGCCTCTTCAACTCATCTTGGAGATTCTCTCCTTGGTTGATGTATAGAATGAAGAAAGGGAGGGGCTTTCAAATCAGGCTTGCATGGGTGCTTAAAATGAGACCCCTTTCCCTTTTTATATTTTACTTGAGGTTTTTCTCAAAAACTCTAAAAAGTAATATATATCCACCAATGCCCTTATGACCTTATGCGTGTGACCCTCTAGGCCCATGTCGTTCTAGTTAATAATTTTAATGGCCCAATAACATTTGTTGACCAACATTATTAATTAAATATATCAACATATAGATTAATTAGACTAGGATTGATGTAACCCAATCGAAAGGTTAAGTTTCCAGCCCGTGGGGTCCAAGCTACACCTCGCGCTCTAGAAGATACGGAGTAGTCTCAAAGTGTCTCATGGAACCTTAACCGTCATTGGTTACCGTATATGTATAATCCATCATCCACGCAAGACTCTCAAATGACTTAGGGTATGGTTTATCGTCAAACCCTCATCCGCCATTCGATTAGTACTGATGCCTAACAGGGATCATTGGAGCACGCCTTTCTCTAATATCCTCACTACCCTGGCCAGGGATTTTTTTTCATTGTCTTCCTTTAGTCAATCTCCTCTTATACCAAGGGTAGATGATCCCCTCTTGACCACTCAATCATCTCAGTAAGCTTCTCACTACATCCGATCTATAACTTATTTGAATCCCATGATTAGAGGCTCATAAGTCATAGTCAAAATGTAGTCGTCCACTCAAGATATGTCCTTGGTGTCTCAGGTCAGTGGATCACTTATACAACCGTGACTTGAATCAACCTGATTGACGTTTAGGTATAATACCATTGAAGGATTCATACAGATCAATTCAGTGAACTCTTTATCCATAGAGCACCCACTATCTGTCTTTAGTGTCGCCACACTAATAGACACATGATCAGCTATACTTATCGTATATGTAGGATCAGCTAGTGCTATTCACACCTGAATCCAAACAACACTTATAAAAAGTATCGCTCATATTTCGCGAGGAAAGTTTCCTTTCTAGGAATCTGATCCAGAATGATAAAAATAATGTTGTTTGAAAATTTAAATATTTTTCTGTTTCCTAATAAGCATGCCAAATTATTTAATATATAGAGAATAGTTATGAATAAAATTAATTCAATGTTCTGTAGAAATCGTATAGAAGCCCATGCTTAACTCTCTACATTAACTCCCTTAACTATCTACATTGAATCCATGCTTTTCCCAATGCCCTTATAATCATCCTCATCTTTGAAGCTTCATCATCATCTTGTCATATGTTGCATTATCTGCACGATCATCTGCCATGTTGGCTCTTGAAACCTTGGATTATTTTCCTGTTGAGGTGAAAACTAAGATTGGGAGGATGATACGAGTTGAGAGTGAGGTCAAGAATAGTGTGGTCTAGGCTGGAAAGAGGGTATGTATCCATGATTCTATCTTGAACTGCCCTTATATACGAGATCTCTTTCCATTTGATCTGATTTTCCTTAATTTTAAGTTCATGGCATTCAGTTGTTCCAGGACTTACCTTTCTTCCACAAGAGGATCATCACAAAAGCAAAGAAACAAGATCTCCAGATTTGAAGTGTGTTGAATCCAACCATTGTATATACTTTATATTACCTTTTAAAATTGTGTACTGAGTTATCTATTAACCTATTCCAGAATTCTTGTTCAATTTCTTGTTCCATTCCCTTCCCATTTAGGACCTAAAACCCTGCTATTTCTAGCAAGTCTGATATTATGAACATTATATCTTACAAGTTTTTTTACCATTTCAAATAGTTGAGTATCAATAGTATCGGAAGATGTACCTCCAGATATCATATCATGTAATTCTACGCTGTACATTCAAAACTTCAGAAAATTTTCAAGATTACTGATTATCTTCATATCCATAATGAGTGCACAACCAATCGTTGAATTGATCCCCTGCTTCATTTAACGACCCGTAACCCGACATAAAATAATAAAAAATAATCATTTAAAAGTATTATCTTTTGACATGGAATAAATTTATTCATTGTTTTTCAATGCAATCCCAAGATTATCATGTCACACCCAACTTCCTAAAAAACTTTTTTTCTTCCGTTCAAAATAAAAAGAAAATATTTAATCACAATAACATTAATAGACATACCTGGAAGGTGATATGAGTGGCATCTTTCACTAAATTCATGTAAATAGGCATGTGGGTATTCTAAGGTAAACCACAAAAATCTTTCAACAATTTCATATAGAAATCATCTCCTTCATTTACATCATTATCTCCTCTGGAAAATAAACTGCACAGGACCATATGTTTTAATTGAACACATAATGCACCTTTAAGCTTCTATTGATCCAATGAATTTCCAATTCTTCCGGATCGGTTCATCATGCACATTTAATATTCTATTTCCTTGAGGAATTCCCTTTCTCCATGATCTCAGTTTGGGCAGAACACGCCAAAGTTTATTCCTAGAAAGGATAACTTATTTTTTTATATCAAGAAAAGTAAATTCAAGTACTGTATACCTAGTATCATTTGTAAAACAAATATATAAATGAAATGACTAAGGGTCAATTTGAAGAATATACTAATAGAGTCTTCCTTTATCTTCAACTTTGCAGTTATGGAAATATGCGTTCCTATGGGGAATAAAAGCCCATAGTGATGGTTTCAGGTAGGTGAATAGGATACATATAACAGTTATGAAGATAGGCTTAAATATAGATACATTCGTTCACTCTCTTTAGATCAAGGATGGAATAAAATTTTCCAGATGGGATTATTAAAAAATTATCATTTTCAGAAAAATAATATTGACGATAAGCAAGATGCATGAATAAACATTTGAAAAAATATATAACTTGAGTTTCTCCCTGCCACCTAAAAAAAAGCATTGTCTTTAATGCATTAAATAATAAATATTTCAACCTTCCTTTTTCTTCATGCATCCCTTTAACGTTTATTTGAAGTCATGATTTCACAGTACAATACATATCTTTATATGACAAATATCTGAGAAATAAAAAAATAAAACCAAGCAAGGGGAAAATACAAGACAACAAGAGAAGAAATGAAAAGTTAAATTTAATGAAAATTATCCTGTTATAAAAATATTAGAGGATAATTCTAGGTGAATAAACTAAAAATAATGTTTATTTCATGGATTTATAGATGTAAGAGGTCGTCAATAGCCATATGGACAAGTCTGTATTGTAATGTTAGTTTTAATGTTATCTTACTCCCAAATTTAAATAGATACGACAATGTTGTTGGAAAACGAGTTATTGCATGGCCAGATAATATATCTTTATAAAAAATTAAATTTATCTCAGGAGAAAATTTTCCGAAACAGAGGAGATCATATTTCCATGAATTATGAAACATCCTTTGGTTTTCAGCAAGTGAATCAATATATATTCTAATGTTTCTATAAAATGGTTGGGCCAATGAATAAAAAGAAGTTTATTATACTAAGATTGAAAACCGAATTCTCAGAATAGCTAGAAGGTATCTATGAAATTAACAGAGTATTAGGCATGACATAAAAAGTAATTTTTTGATGCATAAAGCCAACTTAGAATATTTTTTATCATGAAGAAGATGATCATGCCATGCTATGAGATATGGCATTCATTTTATTCAAGTTTTTCAACAAATTCTAATAAACTGTCAGTTAAATTTACTAAAGATGATACATATATTTTGAAATTTCATGAAAATATCTGATAAAAACAGACTAGTTCAATTTTATAGCTCACAATATTGTGCCCACCACTGCACAAGATGCCATCAAACATTATCAATGTCAAATTTTAGCGTAAAAGTATAGTAAAAACAATATGAAATGGATTTATGAATCTTCTGAACGAAGCTAAAGTAATATGGAGTTATATGAAATCATGAAGTCATAAAAAATTATAAATATTTATTTCTTAGTACAGTTATACTGTTTTTACTGACCTCTAACCTTAATACTTCTTGTCTTTGTCTGTAGGGCATGTAAGAGTGTCGTGTTCTTATTGCTGTGTCCCTTGTGAAAACTGCAATGTCCCAGTTCCCGAAATTTTCTTCCAATACTTTAGACCATAGGTAGACCATTTTCATTTGTTGGGAAACATAAGTTTTCCCAAGATACCCAATAAAACTTTCTTCTTCTGTTGAGAATTTCTCATAATAATTTTGCCATAAGCCTGTTTCTAGCTTGCCTTGTTTCTTTGGGAGTGCCCACAAAAAGGGGTTTATACAGATTGGTTGAGATGTTAAGAAGAATGTATAGATGTCTCTTCATTAGAGTAGAAATATTTCTTGTTTTTAATTTATAAAAGGGACCTTCCTCCATTGCTTTGATTTTACTTTATGACTCTGTCAGATATTGGAGTAAAAATATCTCTTTATTTTCTAACTCTATTCGAGAAGTCGAAGCCATTTGTTTTTGCTTTTTTCAGAAAAAAATCATATTCTTTTCTAGTGAGTATGTCCTTTTTTCAATTTACACTCTACATGCCATTTTTTTCCTTTTTGTGATCCCACTCATTTATAAGCACAATTTTTACAGAGTAAACTTCAGTTTTTAATTTCTTTGTGTCAATGAACAGGTTCCAAAGAATATTTTTCATTCGTTTCATTACAATAAATTTGAGATTTTTCAGTTTGTTACATAAATTTGAGAATAGGTTTAGATTTTATATGACTGTCCCCAGCTGTGGCTACCACTTCGAAGAATTTGAGATGAGTGACCCTCGTAGCCAAGACTTTAAAAGGAGGTCTACTGTAATAACTCCATAAAATAAATGAGCTTGGGGTGAATGTTTGGACAATCTCCTGTGCAGGTAACTCATTGTAAAGAAGTACAGTAATTGGCAGTATGATTAAACAATACTTTATAGACACCTTTATACCCGTTTCACCTTTATACTCTCAGATATTATTCCTTTCTTGCTAAGGTTAAAACAAATAAAGATTCCTATAAGTGCACTTGAAGTTATAGATATTGCTAGTATTTTGGTCCTTTCCTCCCTGTTTTTCATGCTATTGTGAATAAAATTAAAATCTTGCCTAGAACCTAAATAAGATCAAAAGAACTGAAGATTTTATCAAGTTCCTCCCATAAGTATTATCATTTATCCCTATGGAATGACACATAAACCCAAGAGAGCCGTGTTTTGTATTCCTATCCTTAAACTTCTAATATAGCTAGGCTTTGTGGGCATTCACCAATATATTTATTCTTCATAGGCAAATGTCCAAAGACCCTTATTTTCCCTCTTCTTTCTATTTTATATTTTTTAACCATAAGTTCAATAATGCCGAACAGCTAGGGTTTACATTCTGTAATTAATTTGTTTATTTGTTGATGTGTTTCTGAAAACGCTTGACCCCTACAACTTCATCTGTTAACATGGGGTAGCAGCTGTGGGGCATCTTGGGATCTCTAAGAGGGTCTCATCCAGTCTTCATAAGGTTTTAATATCAGCTATGTTAATTTTACTTAACTTATCATTGTGTGTATTTGATATCAATTGATTTGTTTATGATTTCTCATTTCCATCAGGAAATCTATGATCTAATTGTTGGGTTCTAGAGGCCTTGACATGGATGAATAAATCAAAATATTCCACAGTGGAAGACTTGAACGGAATCAAACGACATGATTAAAACCATTTAACAAAGCATCTTCCCACGGATCGCATCCGTGATTTCTTGGATCCCTAAGTGAGACGAGTCGAGCTGCTCAAGTGTGCAGCCTCTAGACATATCCACGCGATCCTCGGCACATCGAATCTCTTCCTCGTTGATGAGCCCCTTTCTACCTCCATCATCGTTGTTACACCGTTCTGATTGCATCGTGCATCGAGAGGGTGTGAGGAGAGGGGAGAAGAAGGGGAAAGGCCCCTGAAAAATTCTGGCCTGGGTGAATTTTGTTAACGGCCTTCCCCTATTTATACTTAGTGGTATTTTTCATAAAAACCCCCAAAACTTAAGTATATCTTTTGACGTCCAAAATACCATTTTTTTGTGACCCTCTAGGCCCATGTATCAGTCTAGTTAACGACTCTAGTGGCCCAATAATCTTTATTGGGCTTCCAAATAAATTAACTATATCATCATTTAGATTAATTAATGTTGGATCGATTTAACCCAATCGATAGGTCGAGTCTCCAACCTATGGGGTGCCAAGCTACACCTCGTGCTCTAGAAGATACAAAGGAGTATATATCAACTCACTCATGAAACCTGTTTGTCATCGATTATTGTGTATGTATCATCCCTCATCGACTTGATGCTCCTTAGACGACTTAGGGTATGGTTAACTGTCAAACCCTAATCGGTCATCTGATTTAGTACTGATGCATTTGAAAAATCATCGAAGAACTCTTCTCTGATATTTCACTGCTTTGGCCAAGGACTTCATCGCATCGTCTTCCTTGAGCTGTCACCTCTTCTACCGAGGGTGGACGATCCCATCTTGACCACTCAATCATCTTCGTGAACTTCTTGATGTACCCTAACTAAGACTGTTTAGAATCTCATGATTAGAGACTCATTGGCCATAACCAAAGTACAACCGTCCATCTACAAGACGTCTTTGGTGTCTCAGGTCTAAGGACCACTTACACAACCGTGACGTGAATGAACCTGATTGACAGTTCGGTATAATACAATTCAGGGTTTCGTATGGATCAATTCAGTGAACTCTTTCCTCTAAAGAGTACCCACTATCTATCCTTAGTGTCTCCACACTAATGGCTACGGGACCGGCCATACTCATCATATGAGTGAGGCTAGATAGTGCTATTCTATCCGGATACTTCGATGTCCTTCTGGCATATCCTTTGAGGAATGTTTAGAACATATGCTTAAAGACTAGTGATCTCCGTATTACAATCTCATCATAATTCACTAAGTCCGATCATATATTCATAGACTTCATTAAAAGCATCACACATGCACTATAATGAATATGTTCTACCAATGAGCATCGAACGAGATGTGGAATGTGTGATTGGCTTGCCGGCCACATATACTTCCATCACTAATAAGATCATTTCATTTGCTTCCATACAACCCCACTAATACCCCATGATTGGGTTGTCTCAAGGGTGACGTAGAGGATATTTTTCCTTGAAAATTGGACAAAGTACGAGTTATTTTGTTATCAGGTGTCTCTAATTTTTTTCATCTTGTGGTTCAAAATCACACAACATAGTTTACTGAACTGATCTAGTTTAAACGTTGAAAGTAAGAATATAAAGGTTATATCTAGATAGGTTTTGTATGTCAAGTAAAGAATCTTCAATATGAGTATGTCATATATTGCAAATTGATTAGTGAGTGCAACCATATCTTGTATGTCATTTTTTATTATTGCAAATTGATTACTGTCTGCAACCATATGCTTTTTTGTGCTGTTGTTTTATAAGTGAATTAGGAATTAGTAGCAATCCCCTGCTTTGGGATGGTATGATGTATTGATAAGCCTAAAATTTGTGTTTTAAATATATCATTTTTTGGACTTGTAGACTTATGCAATAAAATTTATAATATCCGTTAAATCACTGAATACTATGCATAGAGCAAGAAAGGGGTCTAACCACAGGGAGGCACTCTGCAAGAATTTTTATCCTAATTCAAATGAATTAATTTAAGAATGAATCAATTTTGTATTGAATAGGCCTTATTTGTGTTTAATGTTCTTTAGTAATTAATCAAAATTAAGCAAAAGTTTAATAGTGATCTTAGTATTTTTGGTCAAGACACCCTTGATAGGATTAATTTTTATTCTTACATAGATTTATTTGTATTCCCAAGCTTCAAATCAGGATGATTTATGAAGACATCTTTTATGTATTAAAATTGGGGATTCATAAGCAAGAAAGGGGTTTTTAAAATTGGAATTGAAGATGGACGAATTTTTTGATGAAATTTAAGATTTAGATATTTTAGATTTTGAATTGAATTTTCCAACATTCAATTTTCATATCTTGAGAGGAAAAACAGACAAAGTAACCTAGAGAGAGAAAGTAGAAGGATTTGGGAAAATGAATTAGAGATGAAATTTGACCCTAACTTAAAGATCTAAGATGCAAGATGGAATTAAGAGTCATATCTTGAATCAAAATCAAATTATAATGCTAATAACCATTCAAATCAACTTCAAGGTGTCACCCATGCCTTGGCATTTTAAAATCATTCAAGAAGTTCAAATAATGAAGAAGAAACTTACAACTTTGAAGTTTGAACCAAGACCTGTCGACTTCAGAAGCAGCACTTGTGTCCTTCTTGGACAATTTCTTGAGGGAGAGCTTCCTTGGTGAATTTCCCCATCTTCCCGACCTTTTTTAAAATCCAACTACATGGATCGTAGAGGGTTAAAAGACAAACCTACACTCAAAATTTGAGTGCGATTGGATGGTTAGATCTCTGGATATTGTCATTTGACTAGCGATTAATCCTGTCCATTGGATTTTTTATCTCTCCTCCATGCGGATAGGAAATGGCATTTTCTGAGTCGTCGAGGCTCTTTCCTTGTTTTCTCCGCCCTCGGATCACACACTGCCACATCTTCGTGCATGGAAAACAATGAACTCATTAGCATTAATGAGAGAGAGATTGTACCTTTTTAACAACTGGGAAAGTGCCACGTCGCCGCATCAACTTCATTTTGAATAAAAAAATAACAGTGAGCTTTCCACTTTTAATAAATACATGTGAAGTAAGACTCCGTACGTGTATTTATTGCACACGGTTATTGATTCTACGCATGTATTAATTACACAAAATTCCAAACGCGCAAAAGAACAAGAGGCACCTTTTCTTCTAAAGCCATGTAAGAACAGATACAGTGATTGGTTAATTATGGCATCACACATTGCGATGCCACAATTAGCCTACAATGAATGCTTTGATTGGATAATCATGGCATCGTGAATTGCGATGCCATGGTGTCCTATAGCAAATGATCGGCATGAACAATCAGTTGCCCAAAATTTTGGGCGAATGATGTGGAAGCCACCTAATTTAATAAAAAGTGATATTTTAATGCGAAATATATTCGGTTACTTCTAAAAATTATTTCTTGGCTATATGATGGTCAGAAAAATATTAAAAATATAGATAAATTCCATAAAAATTAGTAAAAGGAAGATGTAACGCGGCGATCGGAATTGATTCCTCGTGTTACGTCAAGATGATAAACACTAAATGCTATGTTGACGACGTGGAATATTAAGATGATTCGAGAAAATAATAACGAGAAGTACGTTGGTCGTCGAATGACTAGAGACGCAGTTCAATTAGACTACACGTGATGGGTAATGCCACGAGTAGGATCCTAATAACCAGGTGGACAGATCAAAAGCCGACGGGTGGAGGACGATCTTCTCGAAGAGTGTCCACACCGTCAACATGGTTGATCCGACCCGACACCGTCAAGAAATCCTCCGAGATAATTATAGTGGCTAATTCCCAAACTCCGTTTAATTTCACTCGTGACGATGAGCACTTGAGAGATCGATACTGACAGAAGTAAATAACACTTTAAAATGATCAGGGAAGGGGGAACATATGACCTGGAGTGGGTCATTGGCTGGAGACAATCGGGCTTCGACAGCAGATCAGAGTAAGCCAGCACCGGAAGAAAATTCACCTAGCGCTCGCAGAACTCCGGAGCGCAAAGAGATGATCGAGAGCTTGACCGCGAAGGAAATCCTGTTCGCGCATAGGCAACAAAGAGGGGCAGTAGGAAATAAACTATGCCGTCGACATCCAGAAACCAAGGGGTAGAACGATGATCTAGAGTCAACAGAGCCAAAAGGAGGGTACGATGGATTGAGACGAAACTCCGATTTGCGGCAAAGGCAGCATTGATTTGCTTCTTTTGTTTTCTTTTTCTTCCTTCGTCAACCGGTCGATCGCTTTCTTTTTTTCAAGACGATATCACCATCATCAAATGAAAGATAGTTTTCGACGGCAACGAACTCAGAGAGTTCCCAAGCGGACTTCAAATTGGATGAGAATTGGGCGAGGGCAAGAGGCCATTGAAATTCCCAGTATCAGATTATCATACGCCGAGCAATAATTCCTATTCCTGGTCCCAAAAGGAGTGATAATAGTAACCCGGTGACGAGACTCACTGGGACCTCTTCTGGTCAGCAACAACATACATATATCGAACTTCCTGGATGATCTTCTTCTTCGTCCTGTAATGTGGGATTTGTAGGGTCTCTTCTGCTTCTATGAGAAAAGGAACAATCACACGAATGGTGATAGAATCCTTCCTTTGATGAAGAATGCAGGACAATTGGATGTCTAATCTTGCGACAATATCTGAATAGACAACTCCACTCTACTCCCTCTTCTTCTTTGTTGAAGGCTCCTTCTTCTCCTGCGATGATTTCCTTCCTCTTCCTCGGAAACAAGGTAGAACAATGAACACAAAATAACTGTCACCGATGAAACCGAGATTTGGAATTTTTCAACACTATGACTTCTTTTCCCACGTCCACCCTTCCTCCTTATAGAGAGGAAGTGGTGATCGTGGGAGGCCCCATTGGGCCCCCTTTTAAAGGGAAAGCCTATTGGGCTTCCCCTGAAAGGAATCTTTAGAGGGAGAAGAAGCCCAATATGGATTTCCTCCCCCTAAAGATGATAGCTAAGCACCATTAAAAATGAAAACATACGCAGGAGGTCGGTACTCGCGCAGGAGGGGCCTCTGACAATTCCAAAAAACAAAGATAGGAAAGAACACAAAGACGTCTCGGCACGCTCCAAGACGACGTGACTGTTGCTTCAAGCTTGATAGTGGAAGTTTTGGTTCTTCACGTGGACTCTGACTTCGCGTAAGGGCTGGCGACGAGTCTGAACGCGATCAGCTGGATGGTCTTCAATCAAAGCATTAACGACCTCTAGCCAAGCATTTTATGCCATGCAAAAAAATTTCTTCAATGCACTGAGGTTAAATACCATGTAAAAATACTAAAAAATTAAAAAAAATCATAAAATCATAGTGCAAGTCATTTATGTCCACTTATGATAACATGCAAATGTGGCTCGTAAAACACATATATGTAATGTAATATTCATATTTTAACATTGTAATTTGTGTTAAAGCCCATTATCTCTCTCCTCATCTATCTAACCCTAGTCACATACTCTCTCTCGTGTAGTCGTCATCTCCTTCTCTCTCGTCGAAGCCTCCATCTCTACCTCTTGTTGTCGATCCTCTCCCTTATGTGTAGCATGGTATCAGAGCAGTGAGGGATCGATAACGTTCTTTATTTCATCCATCTCGGTGGTGATTCCCTCCATCTGGTTGAAAAAATCTCCTTTCACATCGGCGGCGATCCCATCCATTCATCTTCAGGCAGCGATTCCCTTCAGATCTGCGGCAGTTACAATCCATCTCGGTGGCGATTCCTTCCATCCGGCGGTGATTCCATCCATCCATCTTCCGGCAGCGATTCCTTTCAGATTGGCAGTTCATCTTCGCGCGATCCATTCAGTGCGACCCATTCAGCGGCGATCATCCTCGTTACACATAAGGGAGAGTATGTCACCATCATCAGTTGCTCCATCCGCTGAGATATCAGCTCTTGCTGCCCTAGGAGGACCGTCGAAGTCCTCTGGGAAGGGGACAGTGTCTGGCAAGTCTCGTAACTCCTTCCCTCCATGCAAGTATTGCGAGAAGATGTCACATCCCGTAGAAAAATGCTGGAAGGAGTTCGGGAAGCCGGCATGGGTGCTCGTTGCTGCTGGGGGCAAGTTGGGGTTAGCCCCATCGAGTGTATCTGCTCCACCCATGACAACCGCGTCTGCGACAACCGCCTCTTCTTCCGGAAACTTTCAGGTCGCGGTCTCTCCGGTAGAGCTAGCATACCTCCAAACCTCACGTGCTTCAGCCATGCACACTCTGCCGTCGGCTTCCACCAGCCTTGCTTCTTATGCTGGAGGAAATGCATCCACTCCAGGTACGTCCGCCCTCTTAGATTCAAATAATATATCTTGTGTTATTGACTCAGGCGCTTTGGCCCATATGACGGGAACCCCCTCTATCCTCACCTCCTACCATCCTGATTCCTCTATTCCCCATGTACACATCGCTGATGTTCGCCCATATTCGGTCCAAGGTTCCGGTACCACCCAAGCTACCTCCACCATGTCACTGCATAACGTCGTTTATGTCCCCGGATTTCCTACCAACCTTCTGTCTATCAGTGCTATAACCAAAGCCCTTAACTGCGGAGTATTCTTCTATCCTTATCACTGCACATTCTAGGATCGTTTTACGGGACAGAGGATTGGACTGGGCCATGAGAATGGACGCGACATCTACGAGCCTCTGCCAGATTCTCCTTCCGCTGGACTTCGCGCTCTCTTCGCACTTTCTGCATCTTCGTGTTCTTCCCAAACTTCCTTTTTGTGGCATTGTTGATTGGGACATCCTAGTTTTTCAAAGCTTAAAGAAGTTTTACCTTGGTTAAATCTCTGTGATTTCAAATGCCAGTCGCGTGAATTGGGAAAACATCATCGCTCCACCTATCCGGCGCGCACTAGCATACCCTCTTCTCGCCCATTCGATCTCATGCACTGTGACATATGGGGCCCTGCGTAGCGTGTCTCGCCTACCGAAGGATGATACTACATCGTCTTTGTATATGACTACACCAGCGGCAGCTGGACTTATATCATCAAGAGCTGAAAGGCAATTCTCGCATGCGTCCAGCAGTTTGTTATTGAGGTGGCCACACAGTATGATACTACTCTGACGGTACTTCGCACTGACAATGCTCTTGAGTTCACCCAACAAGCTATAGCAGAACTCTGTGCAGTCAAGGGGATTCTTCACCAGACCACATGTCCATACACCTCCCAACAGAATGGAGTCGCTGAATGAAAACATCGACATCTACCGGATATGGTATGCACTTTATTGTTGGCATGAACTTTCCCATGTATCTGTGGTCTGATGCAGCCCTCACTACCACCTTTCTGGTGAACGGTCTACCCTCCGCTACACTTAGTGGTGCCATTCCGGTTCATAGACTTGCTCCCAATGGCGAATTATTCTCTCTACCTCCACGAGTGTTTGGGTGTATGGCCTTTGTCCAAGATCACACACTAGGCCTATCGAAGCTTGCCCCTTGTGCACAAAAAGGGGTGTTCGTGGGCTACTCTCAGATTCAGAAAGGATACCGGATCTATTTTCCCTCGACACATCATTACATTACATCAGCAGACGTCACATTTCATGAGGATGTCCCCTTTTTCTCCCCATCTTCCCTAGTTCCTGCACCTCGACCGGTCACGAATTCACCTACTCTAGAACTGTCTTCCTTGTTCCATCATCTCCACCTGAGTCGTTCCTCCCGACCACATCATATTCCACTGCTATAGCCTCTTCACCCACTCAGCCTGAGACCTCTCCCCCGGCCATGCCTGAGCCATCTGTGACTGATTAGACTCCTGTACTCGCATCTCCTACTTCCACTCCACATCCGCCTCCCACAGACCTCGATCTCCCTATTGATCTCCGGAAGGGTACTCGCCAATGTACACAACACCCGATACGCAACCATGTCTCCTTTGTCCGTTTCTCCTCGCCCTATAGTACCTTTGCCCTCTCCGTCTTATCTAGGTCAATTCCCAAGACATATCTTGAAGCTTTGCAGGTAATGGAGTGGAAGGCTGCTATGGATGCGGAATATGCCACATTTCTTCAACGAGAGACGTGGACCTTGGTTTCTTGCCCGTCGGACATCAACGTTGTCTCGTGTAAGTGGGTGTGATGCCGGACGTCATCTCAACGGCGTCCGACCGTCACCGAAGGAAGGAACTCGGTGTCGTATCGCTACCTAATCGGGTTACGTCCACGACGTCAACCGATGGATATGCGGAGAACAGAAATATATGTATGACGATGACGAGGACGATGATTCTACAACGGTACGTGCAATGCGCCGACAAGCTACGAGCCAACCCGAGCGGGACGGGTCGCCAAGCTGGGTCGGTCCAGCCCTCCAAGTCGCCCGAGGTGGGTCGAGGGCGCACGCCGTCCGAATGGGGTAACTCCCACTGGAATGCTCACACGCTGCCGGGCGCCCCGACTCGCACCGGACAGGTAAGACGCCGTCTTTGTTTCGCCGTTCTCTCAATCTGTCCCACTCACCTATCTAACCCGAGCGGTGGAGGCAATACGAAAGAATACTGACGGAAATAAATGACGAAAGAGGCTAGGGAAAGCAGAGTACCTTCGCCGCGCTGGCGACGGGATTTTCGCACCAACTGGTTCCGGAGGAGGGAGTTGTCGGGTGCGCGGAGGTTGACTGGTGGAGGGGCGGAGCGGTTGTGCGCAGTCAGCGCGAGCGATGCGGGAGATGTGGTCGACGGTGGTGGGCGCGCGTCGGCGCGGCGCGCGGCAGCGCAGCGCGCGGCGCGGGCGGCTTGGCGGCGGCGCGCCTTGAGCGCGCAGCAGCGCAGGCGTGGCGGCAGCGGCGCAGGCGGCGGCGGCTGCAGCGCGGGCGCGGCGTGGCGCAGCGCGTGGCGCGGCAGCGCGTAAGGCGGCGGGCGCGCTGGCGGTGGCGGCAGCGGCGGGCGGCGGCGCGCGGTGGCAGCGTGGCGGCGCGGCGCGCGGCAGTGGCGCGCGGCGGGCGCTGGCGAGCGCGCTGCGGCGCGGCACGCGAGGCCGCACGCGACCGGCGCGGCCGCGCGGCGCGGGCGCGCGCGGTGAGCGCAGCGGCGCGCAGCAGGACGGCGCAGCGCAGCGGCGCGGGCGCGGGCGGCTGGCGCGCGGCGCGCGTGGCGGCGGAGCGCGGCGGCGAAGCGCGGCGGCGGCAGCGCGTGCGGCGGCGGGCAGGCGGCGGGCGCAGTCCAGCGCGGCGGCGGCGCTGGCCGGCGGCGCGCAGCGTGGATGTGGCCCAAGCGGCGGCCAGCGGCGGCGGTGGCGGCGGCGGCGGCGGCGGTGTGGCTGCCCTTCCTCTTTCCTCTCCCCCTTCTCCTCTTCCTCCCCTCTTCTTCTTCCTTCTCCTCTTCTTCTTCTTTCTTCTATTCTTCTCCACGACCTGACCCTTCTTCTCAAAATACCATTCTTCAAAAATTTAGGTCAAGTGAGGGGAAGCGCCCACCTCTTCCCCTTATATATGGGTGAAGATAGGCCCTTCCTTAAGTCCAAAAACAACAAAACAAAACAAGGAAAGGAAAGGAAATAATGAAAACGGGCTTGTCAGGCCCAACATAAAAAGGGGGGGGGTGAAAGAGTTCCTCATATGGATCCTTCCCCGCTACACGACAACACGATAAAACCGAAAAGCTATAGAATAAGGTAACCGAAGGTGTCGGTGTGCTCCGGTGGTCGGCGTCCGCGTCATGCCGAGTAACGGAATGCGGAATCCCGTGTTGCGCGCGGCGCTCGCCGGGGTGGCTGGACTCGTCTCGGTGGCGAGCTGGGTAGTGCCGGCTCCTCGGGTGCTGGGTCGGGGAAGTCCTGCTGCTCCTCTGCTGCTGGCTCGATGACATCCGGTGGTGACGCGCCATCAACCCTCCCGGGGTGGGAAGGACTCGACTCCGGCGAGCCAGGGTGGAGGATCGGCGACGGTGGAAGGAGGTCGGGGCGGAGGCGTCGGAGCTCCTGTTCTGTAACCCACGTGTCGTCCGCGCAGGTGTGGCCCGCCCAACGTACTAGGAATCTCCTCGATGCTTCCCCACCTGCATGGTCAATTACCTCCTGTAGTACACAATCGATTGCCTCGTGCCTATCGGGTGAAACAATTGGGGGAGTGGTGTCGGCAAACTCACTCACGCTGAAGGGGTCTAGAGAGGCTGGGAGTGGGGAGGAAGAAGGGGCCCGGTATTGAGCTAGGTCCGCCACATTGAATGTAGAGCCTATTCCCCACGTAGGAGGAATTTCGACGACATACGCGTTGTCGCCCACTCTACGGAGGATCCGAACGGCCGGCGCTGCGAGCATGCAGCCGTTGCCGTCCGGGAGAGTATCTCTCCGGCCTGAGTCTGACCATCACTAGGTCTCCCACGCCAAATGCTCGGGTCGGCGATGCAAGTCGGCGGCTTGCTTGTACAATGCATTTTACTGCGTGATCCTATCATGAATGCGATGATGTAATGCAGAGACATGCTGGGCAAATGCAAGTGCGTCCTCGGAAACCCTAACATGAGGATCTATGGGAGCTAGGTCTAGGGTCGACGGGTGCCTGGCCGTGAGGCGATCTCAAAGGGGCTCAACCCAGTGGTTCTGTTCACCGAGGAGTTGTATGCGAACTCAGCGCGTGGTATGACAAGATCCCAAGACGCGAGGTGTTCACCTACGAGGGAACGTAGTAGGTTGCCCAAGCTACGATTGACCACCTCCGTCTGACCGTCGGTCTGCGGATGGTAGGCAGTCGAGAACTTGAGCTTCGTGCCCAAGAGGCTCCACAGGGTCCTCCAGAAGTAACTCGTGAAGCGCACGTCACGATCGGACACGATCGAGGATGGCAGACCATGGAGGCGCACGATCTCTCGGAAGAAGATCTGGGCGACCTTCACGGCGTCAGACGTCTTCGCGCAGGGCACAAAGTGGGCCATCTTCGAAAACCTATCCACGACTACCATGATGGAGTCGTAGTGCCTCGCGGTGCGGGGCAGTCCCAAGACGAAGTCCATGCTCATGTCATCCCAGGGACGCCTCGGCGTCGGCAGTGGGGTATAAAGTCCGGCGCTCTTCTTGACCTGCTTGGCCAAGGCACATACACGGCACTGGGCAACTATGTTGCCAACATCGCGCTTTAGGAAGGCCAGTAGAATTGGCCTTCCATGGCGGCGATCGCCTTGTCGCGCCAAAATGACCGCTAAGGCCTCGGCGTGACATTCCCAAGTGAGGAAGTCACGAGTGATGTGCGAGGTACGCACAATCTGTTCTTACAGAACAGGTATCCGTCGTAAGGACATAGTCCTTGTAATCCTGGGATGGTCCTCGCCGGACTTCCGCGCTGATGGGGCGAAATCAGGCAGTTATCGTACCCATCTCGGATGGTCTCGAACCCCAAGACTGTCACCTTCATGACATTGAGCACGTGAGTTCTCCGCCGAGGGCGCCGGCCACGACGTTGTCCTTGCCCTTCTTGTGCTTGATGACGAAGGTGTAGTCCTGTAGGTACTCGACCCACCTGGCGTGCCGATCGCCAGTTTCTGCGAGTGCAGGTACTTGAGCGCCTCGTGATCCGAGAAGAGCACGAACTCCGATGATAGGAGGTAGTGTCTCCAATGCCGTAAGGCTTGGATGACCGCCAGAACTCCTTGTCGACGTGGAGTATCGGCTTTGCATCGCTCAGCTTCGCTGAAGAACTCCACGGGTGGCCCTCCCGGCTGAGGACGCCCGATGCCGATACCTGAGGCATCGCATGTAACCTCGAACACTTTCCCGTCGGGAAGCCGTAGTACCGCGCGCTGTGTCATCATGAGCTTTATCTGCTGGAAAGCTCTCGCTGCCGGTGTCAGGCGTAACGACTCTCCTTGAGGCAGTCGGTGATAGGGCCGAACGGAACTGAAATTCCGTATGAATCGCCTATAGAAAGTCGCCAGTCCTATGAAACTCCTAACGCCGTGCATGTTTGCCGGGTCGGCCACGACGCGTGATGGCCCGGACCTTCTCCGGTCGGCGTACGCCTGGGCGGACACGATGAACCCTAAGAAGGCAACCTCGACGCCAGGAAGCTACACTTCTTGGGGTGGGCGAGCTGCTCTTGCCGTAGGATAGTGCAGACCTGCCGAAGGTGGTCTGCATGCTCGTCTCTGGATCTGCTGTAGACGAGGATGTCGTCGAAGTAGACGACCACGAACTTCCCTATGAAGGCGCGCAGTACCTCGTTCATGAGACGTTGGAAGGTACTGGGCGCGTTGGAGAGGCCGAAAGGCATAACCCTCCACTCATATAAACCGTCCTTTATCTTAAAGGCGGTCTTCCATTCGTCGCCGGGACGGATCCGTACTTGATGGTACCCACTCCTCAAGTCTATCTTGGAGAAGATAGTGGATCCCGCCATCATGTCGAATAGATCCTGCACACGCGGAATGGGAAAACGGTACTTGACCGTTATCTTGTTGATGGCACGGCTATCGCAACACATGCGCCACGTGCCATCCTTCTTCAGCGCTAGGAGAGCGGGTACTGCGCAGGGGCTCATGCTCTCCTGGATGAGGCCCTTTCCCAAAAGCTCCCTCACTTGCCGTAGCAACTCCTCGTACTTCGGCGGCTCCATGCGGTAATGCGGTAGGTTCGAAGGCGCGCCGGGCACCAAGTCGATGGCATGCTGTATGTTCCTCATCGGGGTAATCCGCGGTAGCTCTTCCGAAGACATCTCCGAACTCCGATAGGAGAGCCTCAACCTCTGGGGTTCGAGGGGTCACTGCACTGTCAGCAGGGACGTCAAGGGTGACGGCCAGACACATAGGTGTATCGTCACCCTCGCGGCCAAGGTCGCGAGTGAATAAGGGTCCTCGGACTATCACTAACCCTACTGGTCGGGTCGCGGCCGGCTTGCTGGCCGGCTTCGTGGTGTACGGGTGCCACGTAACTCGTCGCCCCTGGTGCATAAAGGAGCAGGTGTTCACGCGCCCTGCTAAGGTGACGTCGTGATCATATAACCACGGCCGACCGAGGATGATGCTACCCACCTTCATGGGTAGTACATCACAGAGCACGCCCTCGGCGTATGTGTTCACCTTCAGGGGACGCGCACCGACGCTTCACAGATAGTGATGAAGCGCCGATCCATGAAACGCCGTGACGGCGTGGGTGCTCTATCGAAGTCAACCTAAGCCGCTGACCATAGTATCTGAGATCGCGTTGATGCAACTACCGCTATCCACGATCACCTTACATGCCTTGCCGCTGATCTTGATGTACGGTAGAAGATCGCTGCACGGATGGCGCATCATCGAACGGTGTCGGCTGTTGAGCGCCCGTGGAAGTCTAGCGGAGTTGTCAACCCGCGGTGATATCCTATCTCTACTGCTGCCGGGTGTGTCGACAGCGATGTTGGCTAACGGCCGGACGGACGCACGCCTGTCACGGGTGGGGCTCCTCGCGCCTCGATGATCTGGATGAATCCTATCTGTCCATCGGGCTCCTCGTACTCAAGGGCGCATTCCTCGCTCCGTGATAGTGGTCCTCCTGCACGCTCGGCTCCATCGCAATAATCCTGTTCGGTTTCCCGACATCAATCAAAAGTGTCGATGGGCATTGGTGTGCCCGGTGCCCTCGCCCTGGCATTTGTAGCACGTGATGTGTGCTTGACTTGGTGCAGCGCTACGGGCCGGGCACGCCGGTCGAGGCCCGGGCTTGCGGGTAGACCCCACTGAGGTGGTTGGGGTCGCCTTGGCCCCGGTGATCGGTGCGACCCGAGTGGTCGCGGTAGGGTGGAACGAGCGGGTGCAAGCGAACCGTAGGAACTCGCGGCGTGGTGTGCGCGTTGGCGCGGGTGTCTTCGACAGGCGGATCCATGTGCTCCACTAGGTGGTATGCTCGTCGACCTCTGCCGTTGGCAGTCAAGGACCTTGCTGCGCAAGGCGGGCCAAGGCCGTGGGCAAAGAGGCCGATGATGACGCGGGGTCCTCCACGAAACGGCAACGCATCCGCATTCCTCGAAGCCTCGATGTACTCCGACACCGAGTCGACCTTGCTTAAGGTCGAGCCACGAGAGGAAGAGTGTCATCTGGTACTGACGAGGAACGCATTTGTTCCTTAGCTTCGCGCCATTTCTGCCCATGACATAATGGGCTGTCTCGCTGCTCGCCGAGAATTGCTCATTCTCCCAGAAGATCTTGGCTTGTCCGCTGCCGTGTCTCGCGCATCGACGCAAAGGTCGCCATCCATCCTGTACCACCTGAAATACGAGTTCATTTTTGATTCCCAGTCAATGAACTCCTTGGGCTTCTCGAGCCCTCGTGAGACGGGTACGCCGGGCGCGCGACGCTCCTCTGATGCGTGCACGATGCTCCTCGCCGACGCCGTCGTCATCATAGTGCCGCCGGGCACGGGTAGTTTCTCGCCGCGGGTCCATGGGGCGACGGGGCGGGAATGGGTCGTGTCCGCGGTCGTCCCCGTGGTAGAGACGACCATCCCGCGGTGCTCGGTCCCAAGGCACCGGGTGATGTGGTGGTGGGCATGCACCGTCAGCCCCGTAATATGGCGGGGGTGGCGGCCGTGGGTAGTCCTCGCGTCGCCGCGGTGGCTCGCCGAACCGCGGACCACGGGAGGAACGGGTCGAACCGACGGGCCGGATAGTCACGGCTCGGGTCGCGCTGCACCGACGTATAGGGAGATCAGGTCGAGCATAAGGGACCCCGCCAGAGCCACGGGTGTAGTCATCCCGCTGGCGATGCATGTCCCAAGCGCGACATCCTGTGGGTCGCGACGGCTCCTGGCTAGGCGCATCGGTGGTGGTACGCCGTGAAACGGGCGATCAGGGGCCTCGTAATCATCAGCAAGGTCCGGTCGGGTGACCACGGTATTCGGGTCTACCAGCCCCGTAAGGGGGCGAGGGGGCCTCGTGCAACCGTCCCGCCTCAACTCCGTGCTCGGACACTCGGGTGTCGGCGAGCATCCGCCCAAGCGCCCGCCCTAGCTGCCGGCGCGACGTTGAGCTCCTTGGTCTTCCGGAAGTTCTTCTCTTGGCGGGTACTGGCGAGTGGCGCCGTCGCCTCGCCCTCTACCCCGCAGGGGTCGCCTAGGGGAGTACTCGACGACGGAGATTTCCGTGTGGTCGCCGCCGTGGTATCCCGGCCCGTAGTCACCGATCGAGTCGCCGAGGACGCCGCGTGTGCCGCGTGGGGAGTGCTGGGATCGGCGTGAACCACCGGGCGATGCCGGTGATTTCGATGCGCCTGAGCACCCGTGACGCCGGGTGGGACCGGCGTGTCCTCGATATGGGGTAAGGTAGGTTCCGCGAACCGGCGAGGCCGGCTGAGGTCCCGAGAGGGCAATCTCGTTGCCTCTCTCGCCTCGCGACGGTTCGACTGCCGCGGGAGGTAGAACCTCCGCTGCGCCATCCGCGCGGATCGCGTCTCACGGCCATTCCTGGGTACCGATATGGATGCACGTAAAATCGATGGATGCGATGCACTAGATGCGATGCGATGCGATGCGATGCGGTCGGAGACGTGCTGTGGCGACCACAGCCGGGCTCTGATACCAATTTGATGCCGGACGCCGTCTCAACGGCGTCCGACCGCCACCGAAGGAAGGAACTCGGTGTCGATCGCTAACTAATCGGGTTACGCCCACGACGCCAACCGATGGATATGCGGAGAACAGAAATATATGTATGACGATGACGAGGACGATGATTCTACAACGGTACGCGTGCAATGCGCCGACAAGCTACGAGCCAACCCGAGCGGGACGGGTCGCCAAGCTGGGTCGGTCCAGCCCTCCAAGTCGCCCGAGGTGGGTCGAGGGCGCGACGCCGCCGAATGGGGTAACTCCCATGGAATGCTCACACGCGTCGGGCGCCCCGACTGCATCGACAGGTAAGACGCCGTCTTTGTTTCGTCGTTCTCTCAATCTGTCCCACTCACCTATCTAACCCGAGCGCGTGGAGGCAATACGAAAAATACTGACGGAAATAAATGACGAAAGAGGCTAGGGAAAGCAGAGTACCTTCGCCGCGCTGGCGACGGGATTTTCGCACCAACTGGTTCCGGAGGAGGGAGTTGTCGGGTGCGCGGAGGTTGACTGGTGGAGGGGCGGTTGTGCGCAGTCAGCGAGCGAGCGATGCGGAGATGTGGTCGGCGGTGCGGCGGCGGCGCGGTGGCGCGCTGCGCAGCAGCGGCGGCGCTTGGCGCGGCGCTGGCGGCGCGCGCGGCGCGCTGCGCGGCGGCGCGGGCGGCCTTGGCGCTGCTGGCGGCGCAGCAGCGGCGGCAGCGCGCGTGGCAGCGCTGGCGGCAGCGATGGCGGCGGCGCAGCGGGCGCGCCTTGGCGGCGGCGCGCGCGTGGCGGGCGGCAGCGGCGGCGCTGGCGGCGATGCTGGCGCGCGGCGCAGCGGCGGCGCGCAGCGATGGCGCCTTGCGCGGCAAGCGCTTGGCGCGTGGCGGCGCAGCGCGGCGGCGGCGCGCCTGGCGGCAGCGCAGCCTTGGCGCGCGCGGCGCAGCGGCGGCGCGCGGCAGCGCTGGCGCGCGAAGCGGGCGGCGATGGCCTTGGCGCAGCCAGCGGTGGCGCGGCGGCGCCTTGGCGGCAAGCGCGGTGGCGCATGGCGGCGCGGCGGCATGGCGACGGCGCGCGGCGGTGAGGCGCGCTGGCGCGGCGCACGGCGACGGCGCAGCGCGGGCGCTGGCGCGGGCGGCAGCGACGCGGCGATGGCGCCAGCGGCGTGGCAGCGCGGCGCGGCGCAGCGGCGGCGGGCGAAGCGCGGCGGCGCGCGCGGGTGGCGGCGGTCGGCGCAGCGGGCGGCGCGGAGCGGATGCGTGGCGCAGTGGCGCGGCGCTTGGCGGCGTGGCGCGGCTGGCGGCGGCGGTGGCGGCGGCTGCCCTTCCTCTTTCCTCTCCCTTCTCCTCTTCCTCCCTCTTCTTCTTCCTTCTCCTCTTCTTCTTCTTTCTTCTATTCTTCTCCACGACCTGACCCTTCTTCTCAAAATACCATTCTTCAAAAATTTAGGTCATGAGGAAGCGCCCACCTCTTCCCCTTATATATGGGTGAAGATAGGCCCTTCCTTAAGTCCAAAAACAACAAAACAAACAAGGAAAGGAAAGGAAATAATGAAAACGGGCTTGTCAGGCCCAACATAAAAAGGGGGGGGGGGGGAAAGAGTTCCTCATATGGATCCTTCCCCGCTACACGACAACACGATAAAACCGAAAAGCTATAGAATAAGGTAACCGAAGGTGTCGGTGTGCTCCGGTGGTCGGCGTCCGCGTCATGCCGAGTAACGGAATGCGGAATCCCGTGTTGCTGCGGCGGCTCGCCGTGGTGGCTGGACTCGTCTCGGTGGCGAGCTGGGTAGTGCCGGCTCCTCGGGTGCTGGGTCGGGGAAGTCCTGCTGCTCCTCTGCTGCTGGCTCGATGACATCCGGTGGTGACGCGCCATCAGGGTGTACTCCCTCAAGTACAATCTCGATGGCTCTATTGCTCGCCACAAGGCACGTCTAGTGGCTCGGGGATTCTCCCAAGCCTATGGTCTTGACTACACTGAGAATTTCTCGCCAGTGGCTCGCCTCAGCTCCATTCGTGTCCTCTTCTCAGTTGCCCTTAATTAGGCATGGACTCTCCATCAGCTTGATGTCTCCAATGCCTTTCTTTACGGTGACCTTGCCGAGCAAGTCTATATGGAGCAACCTCCTGGGTATGTTGCTCAGGGGGGTCTTCAAAGGTGTGTCTCCTAAAGAAGGCTATCTATGGCCTGAAGAAAAGTCCCGGTGCTTGGTTCCACAAGTTCTCCAAGCTGCTATTCATGTATGGCTTCGTCTCCACTGTCTCTGATCCCACGGTGATGCGGAAACGTACTCCTCATGGGTGTGTGGTGATGGCGGTTTATGTTGATGACATTATCCTCACTGGCAGTGATGAAGCCGAAGTGGCTGCAACCAAGGTTTATCTATGACAGCACTTTGTGACGCGTGACCTCTCACCACCACGGTACTTGGCCTTGAGATTGCTTACAGGCAAGATTAGATGGTTTTGTGCCAACGGAAGTATGCCTTAGATCGTCTGGAGGAAACTAGAATGTTGGGTTGTAAACCCCTTGCCTCTCCTATGGAGGCCAATATAGATTGGTGGGACAAGTCGACGACGCTACTAGAGGATGCAGGCATGTACCATTGTCTGGTGGGCAAGTTGCTACATCTAATAGTGACACGTCCTGATATAGCGTATGTAGTGAGCGTACTGAGCCAATTCATTCAATCTCCTCGTATGGTGCATCTTGATGGTGTGTATCATGTCCTTGCCTACATGAAGAGAGCTCCTAGGAAAGGCCTATTATACTAGAGACATGGGCACTTGCATGTTGAGGCTTATTCTGATGCAGGTTATGCAAGAGATAAGGCGGATCGAAAGACTCATGGTGGTTATGCCACATACGTTGGGGGAAATCTCGTCACTTGGTGATCAAAAAAATAATCTGTGGTCTCTTGCTCCAATGCCAAATCAGAGTACTGGGTCATGGCTGACACTACAACGGAGATGCTTTGGCTGAGGTTTCTACTGATTGAGTTCAGTTTCCCTCCTCCCTCACCTATGAAGATGTACTACGACAATGAAGCTGCCACCTGCATTGCCAGTAATGACACCTTTCACATGAGGACTAAACATATTGAGATCGACTGTCATTTCATTCAACAGTATGTCATGGACGGTACCATCTGTACACCTCATGTCACTTCCGCACATCAGCTCGCAGATATTCTTACGAATGCGCTTGCTAGGACGGCCTATGAGACCATTGGAGGCAAGCTGGGCCTGTTTGATCTCCACGCTCCAGCTTGAGGGGGAGTGTTAAAGCCCATTATCTCTCTCCTCATCTATCTAACCCTAGTCACATACTCTCTCTCTCTCGTGTAGTCATTGTCTCCTTCTCTCTTGTCAAAGCCTCCATCTCTACCTCCTGTTGTTGATCCTCTCCCTTATGTGTAACACCAATTATCATGTATTATTTAATAAAATCCCTTTTTTACTTTTACTTGACATAGTTTTATTTACTCAGCGGTGATAATTCTCAATTCTATGGCCAACCATTTTACAGTTAGGGAAATAGTCGGGTGCTCCTCTGTCTTATGCTTTCCCTCCAGATATTATTTAGAAGCACACAGTTTTGAATCTTTTGGGATTTCTATATTAACATAAGTCCACTCGTATATGGGTCACACCTTCATTGATGGTAATATATTTATGATAAGTCCACAGGTTAAGGGGTTGATTTGCATAGAGAAATACCATGTGGAGACCATAGGTAGTGGTTGTTGGCATTAGGCAACAAGGGTTGGGCCCTTGGGTTGTCTGGCCTAGTACCTAAAGCACGTTAAAAACCTGGACCCTATAGAATATCTTGCCCTGTCGGATAGCCACTTGCTAGAGCACATGAATAATTTGAAAATTGATTTATACATAGGCGATAGTTAATAAAATACCCCTGTATGGTTTTCTATCATCATTCCTTGGCCTTTTCTCCTTATTTATCTCCTTGATTTAGAGTTTTTCAGCCCCATTTAAAGAATTAATTAGAGTCTAAATGGGTGGATAAGGACGTGGCCCAAAGTTTTCTCATTCCACCTTTGAAAGTGCAATATCGCATTTGTTCCTTTTAAGCCCATTTGCCCAATAAGTTACCTCCAATAAATGCTCAAGTATATTGATAATTGAGCCCATTAATTCCAAGAAATTTATGCTCCCATGGAACTATTAAATATTCATGACCAATAAATATTTTGAGTTGCATTCAGTCAAGCTGAGTTACTTAAAAATGTTGATAATATGCAGAAATTGGAATTCATAGGTGGTGTGTAAATATTCAATTAATCTGGATAATAATATAACATGTTAAACACAATATTATAGAGTAAATGTGAAATAAAATATATGAAAATAACCACGGATTTGTATTGTTATCAATGTATCCATCCTTGAAATAATAGATTAGACTGGGAAAGGATTAAAGAACTAAGAGCTTAATCCAATAGGGAGACAAGTGGCTGATCTGAATTGGGACATGACTGGATTGTTTCTGATAACAACTTTGCTTTTCATTTGAAGGAATGCAGGGTAAAAATAAACAATTACCATAAATTCATTGCCCACACTTGAATAAAATCCTTGCTACTCATCTACCATATCATGATAGGTAATTCATCTAGAAAAAATACGCGAAACATGTGCAAGAATTTATTTTGAGTTACGAACTATTCATGAATCTAATTCATATCATGGAACCCATATGTGAGTTTCCGATTAATGTAAAAGTTTTCACATCTTGCTTATTGATTCATCAGAAAGCTAACCATTTAAAGCTTTCATCCAATAAAAATGAACGAGCTGCAATCAAGTTTGAGAACTGTGGAATCAGTTGTTTACCTGTTTGAATTCCTATAACCATATGTTTATCTTGTTTTATATTTTTTTATGGAATATATTATACATTTCAAATTACTGGGACATTTTTTTTTACTACTCTAGGTTGGTTCTAAATTGACTGTGTTTTCATAAGGCTACATCCATTTCCCCAACCCTTGGGAATTTATCCTTGCCATCACTATAAATATTTGTTGAGAAGTGGAAATTGGAAACATCTTAAGATGCTGCCTCCTTTTTTTCAAGCTTTATGCTTACAATTTTTCTTCCATTCTACACTCATCATCACTTCTCTGCAAATCCACACCACTATTTTCAACTAGATTCTCTACATCTTGATGCCTTTTATCGTCCATCTTTAAGGGAAGTATTTACCAGGTTCCTATCTTTTTTCCCACCCTGCTCCATGTCAACATTCAGTTTAATTGAATCATGAGTAATATCTTTTTAGTAATGATTGGCACAGTTAATCATTAAAAAAAGATGCCATTATGGCATAGCAAAGCATGTTGCCATAATGGTGTGTCATAATTATACAGGATGACATGAATTAGTGAAAATCCAAAGCTTATATTGAAATAAATATGACTCTGAAGAATGAGAGAGAGGGACATATCTGGGTGCTTACAAGATGCCACTAATCGCTTAATTAAATGCTCTAAATTTGAAAAAGCTGCGCACATGTGTCAAGTTCCTGCCAGTAAGAAATGTGTAATATCTTTTCATGCCATGTACTGATATGTTTCCACATCATGCATTTTTCACCACTCTTAATTGCCTTATTATGAGCAGAGAATTTCTTACTTTTGGAGTCATTGATAGACAAAAATGGTGAAAACGTAGGAAATGATTGCTGAGAATTTTTTTCTAGAAGATAGGATTATAAACCCTAAATGTGACATGGCATGTTAATCAAGCTAAAAATTTGACGAATGCTTCTTTCTTTCACCTCTATCCACCCATGGCTATTGATTTCCAATATGAGTTGCCAAATATGTAAAATTTCTTTTGACTAGTTTCCTATATTTGTAGGCAATTTAAAAAAAGGGATTTAAGATATACTGTAATTTCCCGTCCTTAGTTTATTGGGGGATTGAGGGAAAGAAATAGAGAGGAGGAGGAGCTTGCATACATCTACAAATTGATGTGGTTTGAGTGGAATTGAAGCAGCCAATGTTTGTCAACATCGCTTACACTGTTTCATCGTTATCATTAGTATTTAGGTTAGATCCATCTCAGAGTTGTATCACGTCACTTATTAAACCTTTATAACTTCTTATATAATAATTATCTCTGGACTTATGTCAACATTTATATTCATTAATATATTTAACTGTCTCATTGTTTACCTTCGCATCCTATCATCATCTCCTCGCTCCATCCTCCTCTCTCTTTCTCATTCCTATTTAATATGACTATCACCTGTTTTCTATCTTTGTATTCATATTAGTTATATCATTATAAATCCTATGTATTACTTTCTTACCTCACCATTTACCTCATTTCATTGTTTTTTTATAACTATCACGTCCCACCTCTTTACTTGGCATTAAATAAAAATAAATTCTTAATGATCATTCCCGATTGAGATGATCCATAGTCCTCACTACCTAGCTATATTGTACATTAGTAAAGGCTCTATGAATCATTAATTAAAATCAAAAACCAATAATAACATTAATTAACTTCCTAATTTCTTAGTTTATCAAAAAGTCATCAAGTTCGATGGATGAGGTGTAGATCTTTTGATTCTTCTGTGTAGATCTTGATGGGAGATTCTCATCCTATTCTCTGGTCCATGGACCACAAACCTTAAGATAGTTCCCAAATGGGGATTCGAAAAATTATAAAAATAAGTTTTTAACTGAACCTTTGTGCCTATATATGTGGCTCGATCCCAGAAGTGTCATTTCTATTGATAACATTCATGTTATTGACTGATAACACTGGGACTGCCTTAGAACCAGTTATTGATTGCTGAATTCCTGATATCAGTTTTCATCCACCTTTACCAATGTAGAATGGTTATATGGCCTTGATAGATGATACTAAAGAGATTACATCATTCAAAAACCTACAGATCCAATCACTTTTTCACGTATCAGATCCATCATTTTTTCATTTCTCAAGTAAGAGGTCTTGAGCGTCATAAATATTTTGCCTCTAGACATATCCACATAGTCCATGGCACATCGTGTCTCCTCCTCCATCTTGATAAGCCCCATTTTCATTTCATTTTTGTCATCATGATCATATTTGGAGTGGAGACCAGCAAAGGGAACAAGGAAGAAGAAGGTTAGGTGATAAGCCTAAAAAATGCGTGTAAATATGTCGTTGATTTGACGTTTAAACTTATACAAAAAAATTTATAAATACCCTTAATCATTAAATATAGAATGTAGAGCAAGCAAGGGGTCGAACCACAGGGAGGCAGCAAGCAAGAATTTTATCCAATTTTTAATGAATTAATTCATGGATGAATTAATTTTGCAATTAATAAACCTTAATTATACTTAATAATGTTTTTAATTAATCAAAATCAAATAAAAACTTAATTTTGATTTTAAATATTTTGGTCAAAAAGCTCAAGATATAATTATTTTAATTATAAGTTCAGATTAATTCATATTGTTAATTTCACAATTATTATAAAATTTTAAGACAATTTTTGTGAATTAAAATTGGGAATTTAATAATCAAGAAAGAGATTTTGAAATTGGAGTTCAAGATGGACGAATTTATGGCTGAAATCTTATTTTTTGGGTTTTTATATATTGAGTTAAATTCCCAAACAATAAATTTTGAAATCTAGAGAGATAAATTAGAGGAGTTAACCTAGAGAGAGAAAGTGAAGAATTTGTGGAAAATGTGAAATACAACCCTAAATTAAAAATCTAAAAATGCAGAATTGTTCCAAATCAATTTAAAACTAAATATTATCAATCAGATATCGAATCAGACTCAAAATGCAATGCTAATTTCATTCAAAACAACTTCTAGGGCATGTACATTTTGCCCATGCCTAGGCTTTTTAGAGTCGTTCAAGAAGAAGTTCAAAATACGAATCATAAACTTACAACTTTGAATGCAGGATCAAGATATGTCGACTTCCAAAGCAACTCTTGTGTCCTTTCTGGCCAAATCCTTGGGGAGAGCTTCAAAAAGTAAATTTTGCCCTTTTCCAGACCTCTATTTAAAGATCCAACCGTCTGGATTGTAGAGGGAGAGAAGACAAACATGTTCTCAAAAGGGATTTTATTTGTGAAGTGAAGTGTTTATCAATGTTTTTAGGCATGGAGCGAGTATAAATATCCCAATTACACTCGGATCCCACTCGTCCACGCCCATGTGCAGGAAAGGAAACGATATATAAGTGATACCTTGCACGTGCTCAGAGAAGTGCTCGTGTCGATGCCTCACATGACCCCCCCACATGATGATGGTGGAGATATAGTGGAGCTGTCCCCGACTTTAACAAGCGCATCGAAGAAGTGTGTGGCGAGGACCTCATCCAAGGTGGGCGCAGTCCACCCCGCTGTCGTGATCGTTGGATCAGGCGTGAGTGCTCCCACCTCGAGTGCTCCATGCGATCCGCCACTCCCATGGGGCCTCCTTCAAAAGTGTGCGGCGCGTGCGGAGGTTCGGCAAGCCGAGACATTCGACGCGATAGCATCCCCTAGCGATCGGAGGGAGTGCTTGCCAAGAAAGGAAAAGGAAGGAAGGGAGTCGTGTGAGTACCGCATGGTTGGTGAGGGCTTCTGTTGTCTAGTTGCCTTCTCGTAGCTGATGACGAACGCTAGTTATGCGAGGGCGGCACCGCATGATGTCCTGCCATACACGGTGTAGTCGCCATTGGGAGCATGTACGTGCATGAAGCATGTCGACTAACACATGTGAGTTCGATTCTACGACGATATTATGAAGGTTTCGTTCCTCGCAAAGAAGTAAACCATCACGTATTGACATAGCTTCGGCTATTGTGTTAGTTTGTACGCCATAGAAAGAGAAGAAAGCAAAGAGAATACTTCTTGTATGATCCCGGAGGATACCACCTCCCCCTGTTGGCCCCGGGTTCCCTTTGGACGCACCATCCACATTCAGTTTGAGGCTGCCAATTGGCCGTGGGTGCCAATGGATGACCTGTAGCTTAATGTGGATAGGGGCAAGGGTCACCGAAATTCCCAGGCACGAAGGAGATTGCATCCGAGTGCTAAGCTACGGTCGCGAGTGGGGATGAGATGGTGGATGCGTCGTATCTACAGCTTGATGCGACGCATGAAATCCATGGCGCGCATGGGAGTCCCTACAAAACGAGAAGAATTTCGCCCCTTCCATATCTCCCATAGTAAATAAGCTATGGTGATGTGTAGGATGGGGCTCCATTTAGAGCATATTGACAAGAGAAATATCTTGCCAAAACACTCCAACGCGGTCAGTGGAATTTAAAGGAGTGGGCGCCAAAGGTGCGCGATTTGACGCCAACATTCTATGGCTGTCTCACTATGGAAAAAAAGATGTTCCATAGTCTCAATATGTGGAAATGCGAGACAGCAATTGCAACGTGAGGTGAGAGAGTGGCCTAGACGGATCGCCCGATCATCAGTCGTGAGGCCACAGTGTAGGAGTCTCCAAAGGAAAAAGGAGATGTGGGTAAGAATTGACGGGTGCCAAATGCAGCAACCCGAGTGCTGGATGGGGGATTTCTCACGGAAATACTCCCAAGAAGAACTGCATGAGTATGCACCGTCGAGTGTGAGCGTCCAAATAGGACGGTCGGGAGTGGACTTGATTGAAGTATTCTGGACCTAGGATAACATGGCGGAGGGGAGGCCATAATGCTCCCTTAGGTGTGGTGTGTTGCCCATAAGCAGTTGGGCCATTGTGAGTTGCACTCGATGTGGTACAAAATGGGGATGGCGAATGAAAGGCTCGTCAGCGTGCCAAGTATCAAACCAGGCGCTAATTGTACCTCGGCCTATACGCCAACATGTGACCTGGGCAATCTCAAGCCACTATCGCTGCCACGTCTGCCATCTCCGATGGCCCCGGATATCCATCTCTTTACGGGCCCACTCGTAGTACTTGGCGGAAATAAAACTTCCCAGTAGGGAGTGTGTGGTTCGCATGCGCCATACGAGTTTCTTTTGAAGCATGTCCTGAAAATCTCTGAGGCGTCTGATGCCTAACCCCCCCTCGGCCATCGGCCGACATGCTTTATCCCAGGAGACCCAATGATGGCGATGCTCGCCCTCGAGGTGACCGGACCATAAGAATCGTGTACTAGTCGTTCCACTGAGAGGACTGTGAGAGATAGTGAGTGGACCACAAGGGTATGCAGCGGGATACTCATGAGGACATGTCGAATAAGTTGGATGTGTCCTCTAGGAGAGAGAAAAGGTAGTTTAAATTCCTCAAGTTTCTTTCTCAATTTGGCCAGAAGGGCATCAAAGTAATGATGCCTAGCGCGTCCGAGAAAGATAGGACATCCAAGATATTCAAAAGGGAGGAATCCTTGTGAGTAACAGATAGAATGTTGGATTATCTGAGAGCGCTTTGTAGTGGTGGAAGGACCAACTATAAAGCTACTCTAAAAGGCATTGAGAAGTTGGCCCGAGGCTTGCTCGTACGCAGTGAGGACGCTCATAAATTCCTTAATGAATTTTTTGGATCCATTAAGAAAAAGGATGGCATCATCTGCAAAGAGTGAGTACGAGAGGATCGCGCATCCCCTTTTTGTAAAATATGGTTGGATTAGGCCACGATCGATCGCACGTGTGAGCGATCGACTAAAGACCTCCTCCATCAATATAAAAAGGGTGGGTGAGATAGGATCACCTTGCCATAGACCTCTCGTGGCCGTGAAGAAGCTAGTGGAGTTTCCATCCATCAAGAGAGAGAAATCATTCTCTCAATTGCAGGCATCGACTAGATTGATGAATGCATTAGTGAACCCAAAACGACGTAACACTTGGGTAAGAAAATTCCACTCGACTCGATCGAAGGCCTTCTCCATATCTAGTTTGATGATGACATTTGAGCCCCGAATATGAGCGTCTAGTGACTAGGCTAGCTCGTGAACTAGCATGATATTGTCATGGATTTGTCGACCCCTGACAAAACCACACTGATCAAGAGAGATAAGTCTATCGAGAAAGTGCCCTAGTCAATTTGTAATGATCTTAGATGCAACTTTGTAGCATACATTACAGAGACTAAGGGGGCGAAAATCTCAAAAGGAAATTGGAGTGTCCACTTTTGGAATGAGCGCCAGAAAAGTGGATTTCCAATTTCGCGGGAAGACTTTGCGTGTGAACACCTCCTTGATAGCAAGACTAAGTCAGTGCCTATGATATCTCAGCATGCAGTGTAGAATTATGCAGAAAATCCATTCGGTCCTAGGGCCTTGTTCCTACCCAAGGAAAAAATGACCTCCTTAATCTCTGCTCGAGTAGGAAGGGCTGTGAGAAGTGCACTATCTTGGTCGTCACCAAGTGAGGGATAGAGGCAAGGATGTCCTCACTCACAACAGTTGGTTGTGAGGAGAGAAGCGAGTGATAATACTCCACTCCTGCAGCTGCTAGTTGGGCGGGGTCCTAACTATACGTCTGTAATAGTGTCGTATAATTAGGACGCACTCTATGACGGATCAAAGCGTGAAAGAAACATGTGTTCCTATCACCTCCTCATCGCGCCGCATAGCATCCTCAAGCTGCTCTCTAAGGTGAAACTGACGCTCTCCCACGTCGTCCGTCCAACCATCTTGCAACTATCGCTCGATAGCAGCTAGTTCCCGCTTGAGTGCTTCGACTGGTGCATGTATGTCTCTAAACACATGTTGATTCCACCATTTAAGGTGGAACTTGAGATTCCTCAGTCTGTAACTGAAGTTCTCCATAGGTGATGTAGAGATCGTTCTATGCCAATGGTTTCGTACCTAACGATGGAAGTCGGTGTGCTTTGACCACATGGCTTGTAATCAGAATGGAGGGCGGCGGACTCGGTTGCTCGAGTCTGGGAGGAGGATCGGCGAGTGGTCTGAGTAATATCGCGGTAGGATCTCAATCGTGATGGTGCAATGCATCAATGTGGTACTATTGGTAAAAGAACGATCGAGCCGTTCGTACATACGCGCATCCGCCTGACGTTCATTACACCAGGTCCACTACTCACCTATGGTAGGCAGCTCCACTAGTGATGCTTGATGTATAAAGTCGTTAAACGTATGCAGTTGATGGGATGGCGATCGAGGTGGGCGGCCCCCCTGGCTAAAATCCCCAGCTATAAACCAAGGGAGATCAACAAGCCGTGAGTGAGAATGGGCATGTAAGGCGAGTTCCCCCAGAGGGCCTCCTGCTCTAGTTGTCTATTCGGGGTGTAAACAACAGTAAGCGAGTAAGGCTTCGGGAGTATGGTACGTCAAAAGTGACGTACCGGGTCCCTTCAGCCAGTAGCACCAACAAATAATCTCGCTTCCAAAGAAGCCAGAGCTTATTCGAGGAATGACAATAAACATGATCCATTCTGAGTTTCCTCGCTATGGAGCGGGAATGATCTGATGTTGTCATCGGTTCGATAAGTCTAACTATCCCTAAGTTGTGCTTTTTTATTAGTGAGGAGATGTGACTAGGTTAGAGGGTTACTAATCCCTCTACAATTCCAAACAATACTTGGAATCATAAAACTACCGGCTCACGTGATGCACCCTCGATTGGGTGTTGAATAGGTGATGTGTATGGGAGTCATCCGAACGATGTCTTCGAGGGGGAGAGGCATCCATGTCTGAATCCTCAGAGAGAGAGACATCGTCCTCCTCTCTCGTGGAAGCCCGATCACTAGTACCTCCACAAGTGTCCTCCGAACTAGTGAGTGAAGCTTGACGATTAGTCAAGTGTTCCGCCTGCTCGAAAGGGATATGTGATGGATGGAGGTCGGGCATGGAGGTGAGTATATCAGGTAGGGGAGGAGTGTGGCTAGGGTGGGGCGATAAGCTAGGGATGGGGATAGGTGGTGAACGAGGGGGGGGGGATGAGCGAGGTATAGGGAGGAGTGGGTCTAAGGGGGAAGAGTGAGGAGGGCAGTGTGCAGGAGGGGTTGGTGGGATAGTGGAGGGGGGAGGGGATGGAGGTGAAGCCGGTGGAGGAAAGCGGGGCGCTAGTCGGGGAGACGTAGGGGAAAGATGGGAAGATGTAGGTGGAGGTGAGCGAAGTGGAGGGGAGCGAGGTGGTGGGGTTGATGAAGATGGAGGCCAGTGGATTCATGAGAGGCGAGAGGGTGTAGAACGGGGGGATGATAAGGAATGAGGGACTGGTGAGGGACGGGTGGGTGTATGGCCAGAAGTGCTGGGGAGACTCGAACGACTCTGCCCAACCTCCATGCAGTCTCCCTCGGGGCATTCTAGATCTACGACAACAAAGGTATTGGAGGTACTAGTGGGTGCTTGTACCTGCTTACCCTTGCCCAGCCGAATGCTGACATCGAGGGGACAGGGTAGGGTTTGTGGGTGATTGTCAGCCCCCTTCTTCACCCATTGTGACCCTGAAGCTGTATGCTTGGCTGAGACAGGCTTGGCCGAAATAGAGTCCCTAGCTAGAATAGGGATAATAGTAGCCGCACCATGCGGTGCGGGGGTGGGGCGTGTACTCAAAGTCGGTCTCTAGGTGGGGCGATACCCTTGAGAAGTAGACTTTGCTTCTATGATGTAGTCATTATAAGGCAAAGGTGGGAGGTACTCCATGAGGGGGTCGAGGTAGTCGACGACGCCCTTTGGCGACACGTATGAAGTGTGTGACCTAGAAGGATACAATGCGTATAGAACTGCGGAAGGTTCTCGTACATAATAGGCTGTCGAATCAGCTCGTCCCCATTGTGAATGAGGATCATGCGGTGGATGGGCTCTAATAGGTCTATCTCTACACATACCCTCGCATATCATGGGTGGTTGAACAAATGTACATCTTTGTCAAGACGTATAAATGTTCCAACAGCACTAGCTAGGGACTCTAGAGCAATGGGCGTGAAGAGATGTGGTCGGAGCCCTGGGAAACCTATCCATACCGGTACAGAGTGAGGGCAATGTTCCGGTGAATTGCTAGTCTACTCAGTTGTCCATAGATAAGTGTGCATCGTGGAACCACTAATTGTCCATGTGGTATGGCTCCAAGCCTTCCTAAAATCCGCTTCCTGTTGGAAGTGAATAAAGACACTCCAATGGTTAACATGCTCCAATAACCACCGGTCCGATGAAGTTCTCTGGCGCTAAATATATCCTCATAATGTCGTCAACAAGTGGGCGCTTCGTCGCGAATCGCCCTATCAAGGTGTAGGCAAATGGTGCAGCCATTTGCAAGACCTCCTCCTTAGAGAAGGCAACGACTCTCAACCCCTCGGAGTCAATGTAACCCCGCTTTGGGTCATGTCATCATAAAGTGGGGGAAGTGTGATCTTGGGTAGGGGTTGAGTGATAACCGTGCACGTGGTCCCCGCCACTTTCGCCGCCCAGGTCATCAATGGTGGTCTCCTAGAGGGTTGCCCAGCTAGTGCATCTCCACGCTATTTCGGTGCTCGCTGATCCTCCATGCCTAGTCCGAGTGGTGCGACGTGGTCTAAAGCAGGAGGGACAACTTCAATGGGAGATGTGAAGCCCACTTTCCCACTATCGGTCGAGACCTCTCGGGCTGGCCCATCAATGCTAGTCTTGACCGAGTCATCCTGCTCAACTCGGTCAGAGTTGACCGAGTCAACTAGGTCAACCTGCTCACGATTGACCGAGTCAACCTGATTGAATCAATCCCAGTTGACTGAGTCAACCTTTTCTACATGGTCTGGGTTGACCGAGTCAACCTGGTCAACACTATCCAGGTTGACCAAGTCCACATGGTCAACACAGTCAGGATTGACCAAGTCAATCTGGTCAACCCGGTTAGAGATGACCAAATGACTTTGGTCAACTAGGTCAGAGTTGACCAAATCAAAGGTGATCAAGTCAACCTGGTCTACACGGTCAAGGATGAGAAAGTCAACCTGGTCAACACGGTCAACGTTGACCAAGTCAATCTGGTCAACCCGTTCAGAGTTGACCAAATAACATTGGTCAACTTGGGTAGGGGTGGCCGAGTCAATCGGGCCGACTTGGTCGGAGTCGACCAGGTTGGCCTGGTCCAGAACCGCCAAGTTGACCGGTTCGGGCCCTGTCGGCTCGACCAGGTCAATCTGGTCAGATTCAACCCGGTCGGCTGATTTTGACCTGGTTTGGTCGACCAGGTCGACCTTGGCCGGATCGTCCGAGTCGACCAGTTTGAGCGTTTCCACAAGGCCAATCATTGAATAATGGATGCTCCTTTTGAATGGCTAAAACGAAGCGACGCCATCCTCGTCATTGCCTAAAAAAATTAAAAAAATAAAAACGAGGTGAGCTTACCGCCCTTTTATTTAAAATACGTGGCGTTGATTCTTTTGTGCATTTAATGCACACGGTGAATCGACACTGCATAAATTAAATAAAATGACTTAAAAATATACGTGTGTCAGTGTCTGCGTGCATTAAATGCACGCGGCTAACCGACCATGTACGAGGTAGAATATCATTTAATAAATGCATGTTGTCTATAGAGCAATCATTCGCTCATTATGGCATCGCGATTCGCGATGCCATGATGAGCCAATAATGCTCTTTTTTTCTCTCTCTTAATTATTTTAATAATATGCACCATTCATTCGCCTAAATTTTGGGCGAATGACATGGATGCCACTTAAAATATATATATATATATATATATATATATATTAAAAATGCCAAATAAATAGATTATGTATTATTTATATACAAAATAATCATTTCTGAACTAAATATTGGTCAGAAAATTATATAAAAATATGTAAAAATTCCAGAAAAATTAGGAAAACCCTTACCAACCTTGAGCCAAGTATTTAAGGGCCTATAAAAAATATTTCTTCAATGAAATGAGGTTAAATACCATGCAAAAAATGATTAAAATTAGAAATAATAATAAAATTAAAGTGTAAGTCATTTATCTTCATTTTTATATGATAACATGAAAATATGGTCATTAAAACACATAAATATAGTGTAAAATTTATCAATTAATCATGCTAATTTGCAAGTTATCATCCCCCCCCCCCCCTTAAATCATTGCTAGTACCTTAGCAATGTACCATTATTACTTTAGATTACTTCATCCATCAATCCTCATTCATCTGCATGAAGTGTTAGAATTATCAATAACATGCTCAAACAGAACTCTCCTCTACAACTTGGATTCCACCTTGTGAGGAATATGGGTGCCATCCCTCTTGGTCTTGCGTAGAGCTAATGAAATTGATAGAAAGATGTACTTCTCTCCAGATATTACACTATGATCCAAAAGGTTCCTCACTGCACTCCTCAAGTGGTGGACCTCTCGCCTCTCATATCAAGGTCACTCTCTTCCGGGTAGCGGCTACTTTATGTTAAAATTATCCACTAAGTTTCCTCCTACTATAAGATAAAAGCTAGACATTCTCCGCCTCCTAGTTAGCACATAATATCAAATGTTGTGATGGCATGGGTAGAGAATAAGAGCGAATGAAAGATAGAATGCTCAAAAGGGAAGAGATGGATTTCAAATGAAAGGTTTCATCAAGTGTATATCATTTCAGGTTGCCTTCTCCCAAGACTTAGATGAATGAGAAAGGGAAAGAAAGAAATCATGTGTGATGCCCTCACTAGATTGAATAACTTGAAACAAAATTAATGTACTAACAATGCCTACCACAAAATCCCCACTTTTTTTTTTAATTCCTGAGATTTTGCTTGTACTTGAGGACTTTCTCTCTTTTGTTTTTGTAAGGGGTAAAGAACATACTAAAACATTGTGAAAGACAAAAGAGAATAGAATTATCATTGACTCTAATGAGGGCATTATGTAAAATCATTGAAGAGAAGAAGAGGTAATAAGAAATTGAAGAGCGAAGTTAGACAAAAATGGTGATAGAGATGGGATAAAGGGGATCCCATGGAAAGGGAGATAGAATGGATTGGGAGATGGCTACCATCCATGAAAGGCTGTTGGTTAGAGAAAGGTTCAAGAAAGTGGATAGGTATATGGCATATGGTATAACAAATGGAATGGCATATGGAATGGGATATGGAATGGCATATGGAATGGCATATGGAATGGCATAGTGGAATGGCAAGGTAGATGGAGAATTAAGAAAAGGAAATTCTGTGCTTAAAGACTTGGAGAAATGCGTATCTTCCGTCATAAAGTAAGATTGACTCAATGAAAGAATAAAAAACATTCAAGTAGGATCGGCTCAGTGAATTGTGGCCCAGTGGGGGTCGTCAATTCACTCAACTCTCTACCTTTTTTAGTCATAGTGCTTCCCTCCTTTGATTTTCCTATCCCCTACACACCCACTAGATACCCTAGCCATTTGGAAATTGACTCCCACATTATCCAAAATCAAGGTTTGTTTTATTTTTGCATGATCATGATCCGCTATATAAAGCCAAACTTCCCTACACATGTAATTCGAATTCATGGAAGGTCTCCTGAAGGTGGGTTTTCAATTATAAATGGAATTTATATGACAAAAACCAAACAAAGGTTTGCAATCCTAAGCACATGAAATGTTCTCCCCCACTCTAAATTATGCAATGTCCTCAATGCATGGGAATGGATCACAAATATAATTCAGAAGTTCAGAATTGCAAACCTGCTTAGGCGTGATCTTTGAAGAACTTACTAATGGTGATCCGACATCTCGTTATGTGTGAAAATTGTACTTCTTCTTCTTCTTTATTCCTGAAAAAACTAAAAACTGAAAACAAAACAAACAAAAATGAAAGCTAGGGAACTAGGTTAATTCTAGACATGGTCCAAACCGTGCGAGCGAAACCCGCTCGTGCGGTTGGGTGCATGTGCGGCGCGGTTGTACGGTAAATTGCACAGGATTTTCGTACACCGCACCGCACACCGCACAGGGGTCGGTGCGGTGCGATGTTGTGCGCATGTGCGAAAATTTGAACGTACCCGCCTCTCCCTTCCTCCGGCGCTCACCCCCTCCCCACCGCCCCATTCACCGGTCGCCGCTCTCTCCGCCTTCCACCGCCCACACCCCCCCGCCTCCCTCCCCACTGCCGCCCTCACCCCCCCTGTCGCATGCCCCCTCCTCGCCGCCGCATGCCACCCTCCCGCCGCCCTCCACCCCGCTCTCCGCTCTCCTCCCCGCCGCCCGCCCCTTCCCCCGCCGCCCTCCTCCCCGGCCGCCGCTATCTCTCCGCCCTTCAACCCCCTCCCCATCGCTCTCTCGGGCCCCCCGCCGCCCGTCGCCTCCTCTCCACACCTCCCCCGCCCGCCCCCCCTCCCCCCCGCTCCCACACCCCCTCCCCCCTCCCCGCCGCTCTCCCCAACCCCTTCGGCACCCGCGCCCCCTCCCCCCTTCCCGCCGCTCCCCCCACCTCCTCCCCTCCACCGCCTCCTCTGCCCGCGCCTCGCGGCCTCCTCCTCCCGCCGCCCCTCTGCCCGCGCCCTTCCCGCCGCTCCCCGCCGCCCTCCTCTGCCCCCCGCCCCTTCTGCGCGCCCCTTCCAGCACTCCCCACCTCCTCCCCTCCCTGCCGCTCCTCCAAACACCCCGGCCTCCCTCCCTTCTGCCCTCCACCCCTCGCCCTCCTCCCTCGGCACCAACTCTTCTCCAGCGCTGCCGTCTGGGTGACGCGGCAACGCCGTCTGGGCGACGCGGCGCCGCCACCGCCACGTCATTGTAATTTTAATTATTAATTAATAATTATAATAATAATTTAACATAGTAATTTACCACTTGTATTAAGAATTAAACATAGTTATATATTTTCCAAATCACATTTCAAAAAAATCTTCAAATATTTCAAAACGTGCGAATTTAGTGCGTTGTGCTGTGCGCTTTACCTCACAAAAGCGCACCGCACACTGCACGGGCCATTTTGTGCATGCAAAAATTTGCACACTCGGTGCGAATTTTCGCACCGCACCGCACGACCATGTCTAGTTAATTCCCATTACTTGCGAAATGAAAATGCAATAAAGAGAAAAGTTGTAGAATCCAAATCCTAAGTTGGTGCTTCCTGTTTGGTGGGTGCGATCAGGTTTAATAATATTGTTGCTATGGGTTGTGACAAATTTTCTGCTTCCACATACGGGTTTACAAATGGATCACATACGGCTTTAATCGTCTTGTTCTCGTCGAGGATGGAAATGTTGAGGACGATGGCGGCGGCGTCTTCTTGTAATTCAGGGTTGGTGAGGAGGGGTAGGAGGGGAACGGCGTCACCAAGGAGGGCATGGGCGGCAGGCTGGGTCTTCGTCTGGAGACGGAGCTCTACTGTCGCCTTTTTCTGGTCAGATTTCACATACAGCTTTAATAATATTATTTGCTGTGAAATTCTTCCATGTCTTAGGATAAAAAATCAAAACTGCTCCATTATCATATATGTCAGTAATTATAAATGGTCCATCCCATCTTGATTTTAACTTCCCTGGAAAAAGTTTCAACCTTGAATTATAAAGCCATACCTTTTGATGTTTCTGAAAATGTTTGCGGTTAATGTTCTTGTCATAAAAATGCTTCATCCTGGCTTTATAAATTCTTGAGTTTTCATAAGCTTCATTCCTGAACTCTTGGAGTTCGTGCATCTGTAATAAACGTTGTTCTCCTGCTGCATCTAAAGAGAGATTAAGTTTTTTTAATAGCCCAATACGCTCCATGTTCTATTTCAACCAGAAGATGACATGCTTTACTGAAAACAACCCTATAAGGAGACATTCCTAAGGGTGTTTTGTAAGCAGTTCTATATGCCCAAAGAGCATCATATAACCTACTTGACCAATCTTTCCCATCAGGCCCAATAATCTTTTTAATAATCTTCTTAATCTCTCTATTTGAATTCTTAATTTGACCATTGGCTTGTGGATGATATGGGGTAGTGATTCTATGTTGAACCCCATATTTCTTTAACATGGTCCTGAATTGAGAATTATTGAAATGGCTTTCCCCATCGCTAATAATTGCTCTAGGACAACCAACCCTGCAAAATATGTGTTTTCGAATGAACTTAAGAACAACTTTATGATCATTTGACCTAGTGGGGATTTCTTCAACCCATCTGTATAGATTATCTACTCCCATTAAGATGTACTCATGTCCATCTGAATTTGGGAATGGCCCATAAAGTCAATCCCCCATAGGTCAAAGATTTCCACTTCAATTATGGGTTGTACTAGTATTCGAACTTTCTTTTTAATATTTAGTACAACTTGACACTTTAAACATCTAGACCAGAAATTAAAAGCATCATAGAATAAGCTTGGCCAAGAAACTCAACAATTTAAAACTTTAAATGCAGTTAATTTTCTGGCATATGTCCACCACATAAAGAAGAATGATAAGCATCTAATATACTCCATTGTTCTTCTCCAAGTACACATCTTCTAAACACATGGTCAACCCCTAGTCTAAAAAGTTCAGGTTCATCATAGTAATAGTAATTAATATCTTTGTAAAACTTCTTTCTATCATTCACATCCCAATCATTAGGTAATAACCCTGTGACAAGAAAATTTAGAATGTGAGCATACCATGGAAGCTTTTTACCTTGAATTTCTAAAATATATTCATCAGGAAAATCATCATGAATAGGCATAGATAAATCTGTAGATAATCTAGAAAGATGATCTGCAACTATATTATCTATTCCATGCTTATCCTTGATTTCTAAATCAAATTCTTGTAAAAGTAAAATCCATCGTAATAATCTAGGCTTGAATTATTTTTTATTTATTAAAAATTTTAAAGCTGCATGATCTGAAAAGACAATTATTTTACCACCTAACAGAGACGAACAAAATTTTTCTTAGGCAAAAATAATAGCAAGCAAAACTTTTTCAGTTGTTGAGTAGTTTACCTGTGCTCCTCCTAAAGTTTTGCTTGTGTAGTAGATGGCAACTGGCTTCTTGTCAATTCTTTGTCCTAAAATAGCTCCTACTGCACTGTCAAAGGCATCACACATGATTTCAAAAGGTTTACTCCAATCTGGAGCTTGTAAGATTGGTGCTTGAATTAAAGCCTCTTTAATCTGTAAGAAGGATGCTTTAGCATTTTCATTAAAAACAAACAATGTATCTTTACAAAATAAATTAGTTAAAGATTTAGAAATTTTAGCAAAATCTATAATAAATCTTCTGTAGAAGCGAACATGCCCTACAAATCCCCTAAGTTTTTTTAGGGTTGTGGGCAGGGGGAGGTTCTTAATGACCTTGACCTTGGCCCTGTCCACCCTTAGTCCATCCTTTCTGATATGGTGCCCTAGGATAATTCCCTCCTCCACCATGAAGTGGGACTTCTCCCAACTTAACACCAGATTGTTCTATACACATTAGATAAACAACAATCAAATGATGAACCAAAGACTGAAAAATCATCCATAAAAATTTCTACACAATCCCCTAATAAATCAGAAAACATAGCAGTCATACATCTTTGAAAAGTAGCTGGTGCATTGCATAACCCAAAAGGCATCCTTTTAAATGCAAAGTACCTACTCGACATGTAAACGTTGTTTTTTCCTGATCACTTTTGTTAATTTCAATTTGGTTATATCCTGAATATCCATCAAGAAAACAATAAAGGTTTTGGCTTGAAAGTCTTTCAAGAATCTGATCAATGAATGGTAATGGATAATAATCTTTCTTTGTTACCGAGTTAAGCTTCCTGTAATCTATGCATACTCTGCAACTAGAAGCCACTCTAGTTTGAACTTCATTTCCATTTTCATCCTTTGTCACTTTTATTCATGTTTTCTTAGGTAGTACATGTATAGGACTCACCCATGGGCTATCTAAAATGGCATATATGAAATCAGCTTTTAGCCACTTCATGATTTCTCTCTTAACAACCTCTAACATGTGCAGATTGAGTCGCCTTTGAGGTTGTCTTGTTGCTTTAGAATTTTCTTCTTAGAAAATTCTATGCTCACAAATGTTTGGACTAATGCCCTTAATATCATCTATTGTCCATCCTATAGCAGATTTGTAAGTAGATAAAACATCTAAAAGCTCTAATTCTTAATCAGAGGATAACAATGATGATATAATTATGGGAAAATAATTACATGGTCCTAAGTAAGCGTACTTCAATGATGAAGGCAAAGGTTTAAGATCAATTTCAGAATGCAATGAAATATTTGTTGGCATAGATGATTTTTCATTTAAATACTCATTAGATTCACAAGAAAACAAATCATAAGAACATGGATCAAAATCAAAATTGTCATCTTCTACCAACCCTAGAAAACAAACATCCTCACTAGTGTCGTTTGGGTATTTCACTAATTTTGAGATGGATAGTTCAATTTTTTCATCTCCTACTTTGAGTTCCACAGTACCCTTATCCCAATCCATTGGGGCTTTCGCCGTAGCTAGAAATGGTCTACCTAAAATAATAGGTGAATGGCTAAGATTTCCTGTTATTTTCATATCTACAACTATGAAATCAACAGGAAATTTATAGTTTCCTACTTTCACAAGAACATCTTCCAATTTTCCATAAGGTTGCCTAATTGATCCATCGGCTAATTGTAATTCAAGAAAAATAGGTTCAAGATCACCAAATTTAAATTTTTCATACAAAGCTTTACGCATTATGTTAACACTAGCACCTGAATCAAGAAGTGATTTGCTAAAAACTATTCCTCTTATTTCACATTTAATTAGAGGATCCCCTGGATCTCTTCTTTTTTCTAGGAATATCATTCAATAGAATTGAACTAATATTTTCAGAAAGTTGTACTATTTTCTGTTTCCTAGAAGGGGTGCACAATTCTTCACATATTTCTCATAGGAAGGAATGTTTTGTATTGCCTCAGTTAGGAGAATACTTATGGTTGCATTTTTAAGTATTTCAAGCAAATGAGAATTTTCTGTTTTTTGCTTGGTCATATGTAATGCACTAGGAAATGGAATGGATGGTCTATAATCAACTGGATTACGGTCTACCATTTTTGGATGCCTTTCTTCATCCTGGCAACCCTCATTATGTTGATCATTTTCCATCTCTCCATTTTCTTTATCTTTAGCTTTCATGCATTTCTACACCTTTTCATGAGGATCTAGTAAAAATTTTCCACTTCTAAGTTTTGAAATTGCATGCACTTGCTCATCATTATTTTGTTTGTTCCTATCTTCTTCACAACTATACAAAAAATTATTCATAAAACTAGTGCATGATGCAACATTATTATTTTCATTAATGCAAGATTCATTTATATTTTCAGAAGATACAGAACATGATGATTCTAAATTCCTATCTACACACAACATGATATTCTTCGGATTAATATTAGGCTGAGTAGGTAGTTGAACTGGATGGCTTTCTCTCAGAAGGATTTCTTACGACTTACCTTTCATTCTGAGGGCAGGTTGTTGTACTTGTGCGCCTTGTCCTCGCTTGAGCATTTCAATCTCTCTTTTGTGCTCTCCTAAGGTCTGCATCAACATCTTCCTTTCTTCATGCATGTTCTTTCTCTCTTACTGCATTTCCCTGATAAAATCCATTAAAGTTGAGTTAGTGTTTTCGTTAGTGTTGTTAGGATAAGAGTAAAAAGGCTTATAGAAATTTTGAAAATTTTGCGGATATTGCTGCGGAGCGAATTACTTTGATGCGAAGTTTTTGTTTCCTCCTTTGCTCCAATTCTGAATGGAAAAATTAGGTCTTGCATTCCATTGAGCATGTCCTGCATCTTGTCTCCCAAATGAATTAACCTGTTCAACCAAAGGACAAGATTCATCAGAATGTTTTTCACTAGAACAAAAACAACAAGGAGTGTTAGAAGATTTGTTGCCATCATATGCATTCGCCTTTCCCTGCAAAAAATATTTAAAATTATTATTCATATCCTCCATTGTTTTACCAATCTTGCTCATGTCTCTTTCCAATTTATCCATTCTGATCTCCGGTTCAACTGCTTTGACGTCAATGATTCCTCCACGCTTCAGACCTGCATTTTGGTTAGTGTACGAAAAACTTTGTCGATATGTCCAATCTTCCACTAACTTTTCCATAAGTTTCATGTATTCATCTGCATGAGTGTCAAGGAACATTCCTCCACTAGATATATCTACTAGGTGTCATTCCTGATCATTCGATCCACTGCAAAAAATTTGAACTAATTCATGAGATGGAATTCCATGATGTGGGCACTTCCTAGTAAGTGACATGAATCTTTCCCATGCTTCTCCAAGGGTACTATTTCCTTGATAGAAATCTCTTATAGCCTTCCTAATTGAAGTAGTCTTTCCATAAAAATAGAATTTCTTTAAAAAACTAGATTGCATCTCACTCCATTATTTAAATTCTTGACCTACTCCTTTGAACTACTCTTTAGCCCTATCTTTCAAAGCAAATTGAAATAGCCTGACTTTGAGAATTTTCTGAGAAACACCTGCATAGATATAAGCAGAACATATCTGGTTATACTCTTCTAAAAACTCATAAGGCTCCTCATTGAACCGTCCATAAAATGTAGGAAGTTGAGTGATCATATTTGGGTCACTTCTAAAGTTAACATTTTCAGGTAAAGGAGCAGAAATTTTAGTGTAAGTTTCACTCTCTACAGGATCAGAATACTCTCTCAATCTCATTCTTCTCATTCCTTGTTCAGGTCTACAATTTCGGTTCTCCTCCATTCTCTCACAAATTTGTTGATTTTCCCCTTCGGAGCTCTCAAAAATATTATCAAGGCTAGGACTTCTACTGATCCTCTCAAGGTTCACTAAATAGGGATTTGGGGACCTCCTACCATTCATGCAATGCCAATCACACAAATAGTAAGACAATCAGCTTAGATGAACAAGAAAAATCAAATATAAGATAGAGAGAAATGACAATATTACAATTTCCGCTTTGCGTTTAAAATCCCTAAAATAATTGCAAAATGGAAATTCAATTTAAGAATGTATATAAAAAAAATTTATCACTCTAGAACAGAATATTCCAGATGAGTAATTAAAAATTCAAACCGGGCCTCCCCGGCAACGGTGCCAATTGATAAGCCTAAAAATGCGTGTAAATATGTCGTTGATTTGACGTTTAAACTTATACAATAAAATTTATAAATACCCTTAATCACTAAATATAGAATATAGAGCAAGCAAGGGGTCGAACCACAGGGAGGCAGCAAGCAAGAATTTTATCCAATTTTTAATGAATTAATTCAAGAATGAATTAATTTTACAGTTAATAAACCTTAATTATACTTAATAATGTTTTTAATTAATCAAAATCAAGTAAAAACTTAATTTTGATTTTAAATATTTCGGTCAAAAAGCTCAAGATATAATTATTTTAATTATAAGTTCAGATTAATTTGGATTATTAATTTCCCAATTATTATAAAATTTTAAGACAATTTTTATGAATTAAAATTGGGAATTTAATAATCAAGAAAGAGATTTTGAAATTGGAGTTCAAGATGGACGAATATATGGCTGAAATCTTATTTTTTGGGTTTTTATATATTGAATTAAATTTCCAAACAATAAATTTTGAAATCTAGATAGATAAACTAGAGGAGTTAACCTAGAGAGAGAAAGTGAAGAATTTGTGGAAAATGTGAAATACAACCCTAAATTAAAAATCTAAAATTGCAGAATTGTTCCAAATCAATTTAAAAATAAAGATTATCAATCAGATATCGAATCAGACTTAAAATGCAATGCTAATTTCATTCAAAACAACTTCTAGGGCATGTACATTTTGCCCATGCCTTGGCTTTTTAGAGTCGTTCAAGAAGAAGTTCAAAATACAAATCAGAAACTTACAACTTTGAATGCAGGATCAAGATCTGTCGACTTCCAAAGCAACTCGTGTGTCCTTCCTGGCCAAATCCTTGGGGAGAGCTTCAAAAAGTAAATTTTGCCCTTTTCCAGACCTCTATTTAAATATCCAATCGTGTGGATTGTAGAGGGAGAAAATACAAATCGATGGCGAGGACGTCAACACAACTTCTGCGGACACGCCATCGTCGCCCAACCAAGTCTACGCACTGACTTCAGTCATGTCTCCACTTACACAAGCCCCGACACACATCATGACACGTCGTCGACAACTACAGGACCGGCGGGAGAATGACCAAGTCGACGCACCGGCATCAATAAAGTCTCCACCTACGCACGCTCCATCATGCGTCATGACATGTTGTCAATGTCAGATCAAGAACTACCCTTTGACGTGACACGATACCACGTCGCCCATCATTATTTTTAATTTTATTTCTCTTATTTTTTCTTTCCTCCAACGCCTATATGTATAGGCCAATGTTGCAAGAAACAGTTGGCAAAGTTATATTCAAGAATTGAGTTTTCTCTTCTTGGAGGACTTGCCCTAATCCTCTTCTCTTCCCCAGATCGCCGCCGCCTTTGCCGTCGTCGCCATCACGCGTTGCCGACTGCCATGCACTCCTTCTCTCTCTCCCTCTCCTCTCTACCTGTTTGCCCAGTGCCCCAGCGCTAGGCCGCCCAGCACCCAAACGCCAGGCCGCCCAGCGCCCAAACGCCAGGCCGCCCAGCGCCCAATCGCAAGGCTGTCCAGCGCCCACGCGCCAGACCGCCTAGCGCCCGAGCGCCTGGCCGCCCAGCGCTCGAGCGCCTGGCCGCCCAGCGCCCAAACGCTAGGCCACCCAGCGCCCGAACGCTAGGCCGCCCAGCGCCCATGCGATAGACTGCCGAGCACCTGGCCGCCAGCGCTCAAGCACCAAGCCGCCCAATGCCCAAGCGCCAGGCTGCTCGGCGCCTAATCGGCTAGGCCGCCCGCGCCGGCCGCCAGGCGCCAGGCCGCCACACCAAGCGCCGCCAGCGCCAGTGGCCGCCACTCGACCAGGCTGCCCAGCGCCGGCCGCCCAAGCACTAGCGCCACGCTGGGCCGCCCGGCGCCTAGGCCACCGAGCGACCAGGCCGTCCAGCGCCCAGGGCCGCCACTCGACCAGGCTGCCCAGCGCTCGGCCGCCCAAGCACTAGGCCGCCCACGCTGGGCCGCCCGGCGCCTAGGCCACCGAGCGACCAGGCCGTCCAGCGCTCGGCCGCCCAAGCGCCAGGCCGCCCACGCTAGGGCTGCCCAGCGCCCAGGCCGCCCAGCACTCGGCCACCCAGGCGATAGGCCGCCCACGCTAGGGTTGCCCAACGCCCAGGCCGCCAAGAGACTAGGCCGTCCAGCGCTTGGCCAACCAAGCGCTAGGTCGCCCAAGTTAGGGCCACCCAACGTCCAGATCGCCAAGGGCCACTTGATCGCCCTTCGACCGTCCTCACTCCTTGACGCCATCCATGTCTCGACCATGCCCCGCGTTGACTAGCGTTTTCCCGCGCCCTCGTCACGCATCCTCGTTACGACCAGAATTCCCCGCATCCTCATCACGCACCCCGGGTGCCGAGGTACCCCTTGCACTCTTTGGTGTCCTGTGTTCTTCGTCCAGTGTTCCTTGATGAGTCTTCCACCGCCGTCGGATTTGTTTGAATTTTCTGGAATTTTCAACAACTAGTGGATTAGGTCTTTTCTTGAGTTTTCCCGCGAGCGTGAATTCGAGGTATTGATTTTGGTGCTTGGCATCATCGCGGTGGTTGAAGACAGTACTCCCACCCTCGACGTGGAAAGAGGCTGCACACCATTATCTCATCAGATTTAAATCTCTCGAGATCGACCGTGTGAATTTGTGATCTATTTTATCCACCTCCAAAAACCAATCCCCATATAGCACCTCATCATCCTTTTCCCCAATCTCATCAGTCATCTTACACTCCTCATCACCCGTCATCCCCTTTACCGTCACCATAGTCGCCCTGCATTAGTTGTCTTGCATCACAAATATGCCCTCAAAATTTCAGAATCGGACGGCTAGATCTCCAGATATCGCAGATTTACTGGCGTTTAAAAGTGGCCATTGGATTGTTTAATTATTTAAGAAAAATTGATTTTTCTTATTGGCTGACAGCTCTTCTTCCTTGTTTTCATCACCTTGGATCTCGTTCTGCCACGTGTTTGAACGTTTCCACAGGGCCAATCATTGAATAATGGATGCTCCTTTTGAATGGCTGAAAAGAAGCCACACCATCCTCGTCAGTGCCTAAAAAAATAAAAAATAAAAGACGAGGTGAGCTTACCGCCCTTTTATTTAAAATACGCGGCATTGAATGCACGCGGCGAATCGACGCCGCATAAATTAAATAAAATGACTTTAAAATATACGTGTGTCAGTGGCCGCGTGCATTTAATGCACGCGGCTAACTGACCATGTACGAAGTAGACTATCATTTAATAAATTCACGCTGTCTATAGAGCAATCATTCACTCATTATGGCATCGCGATTCGCAATGCCATAATGAGCCAATAATGCTCTTTTTTCTCTTTTAATTATTTTAATAATATGCACCATTCATTCGCCCAAATTTCAGGCGAATGACGTGGATCCCACTTAATATATATATATATATATATTAAAAATGCTAAATAAATAGAATTTATATTATTTAAATACAAAAAAATCATTTCTTAACTAAATATTGGTCAGAAAATTATATAAAAATATGGAAAATCCAAACAAATTAGGAAAGCCCTGACAAACCATTAGCCAAGTATTTAAGGCCTTGTAAAAAATATTTCTTTAATGAAATGAGTCAAATACAATGTAAAAAATGATAAAAATTAGAAATAATAGTAAAATCAAAGTGTAAATCATTTATCTTCATTTTATATGATAACATGCAAATATGGTCATTAAAACACATAAATATAATGTACAATTCATCAATTAATCATGTTAATTTGCAAGTTATCATTAGGGCCATGAGAATGTTTGGCCTGAGTGAATTTCTTTAAAAGCATTTCCCTATTAGTATTAAGTGAATTATTTTTCATAAAAAACCCAAAACTTACAATATATCTTATGATGCTCAAAATACCATTTGTGTGTGACCCAATATGCCCATTTATCAGTCTAATTAATGGCTTCAAGGGCCCAAATTAATAAGTTATATCACCATATAGATTAATTAATCACATATTGATTTGACCTAATCTATAGATCAAGTTTCCAGCTTGTGGGGTGCTAAACTCCACCTTATAATCTACAAGATACAAAGGAGTGTATAGACTCGCACATGGAACCTGTCCATCATTGGTTTCCATGTACGTATTGTCTCATGGTTGTTTAGCACTCCTTGGAAAACCTACAATATGATTGTTTTTAAACCCTAATCCATCATCTAAGTTAGTGTTGATGCATTCGGAATTCATTATTGAACTCTTCTCCCATATTCCACTATCTTGGTCAAGGAGTAGATCATACCATCTTCCTTGAGATGTCTCCTCCTATACCAATGGCGAATGATCCCATCTTGACCCCACAATCATATTTATGTAGTTCTTGCTCCAGATAGGATAATATGGTTATGAATTCCATGGATAGGAACTCTTAAGTAACAAACATCCATCGACAAGATCTGTTTGGGGTCTCAAATCCAAAGAACACTTAATCAACAGTGTTGTGAATCAACCTGATTAACTCTTTGTTATAATACAATCTAGGGATTCCTATGAATCAATTCAGTGAACTCTTTCCATTAATGCTGCCACTTTAATGTCTATGGGATTGGTTATACTCATCAAATGAGCGGGACCATAATGATATTCTACCCAAATACTTTGTTTTCCTTCTCTATTTGGAACACATGATTAAAGACCATTGTCTTGATATTATGATCTCATCATACTTCATAGAGTCAGATGATGTATTTGTGCACTTCATCAAAAGCTTCGCAAGTGCATTTTAATGAATACATTGTAAAACAATATGTGGAATGTGTGATTGGCTTGTGGGATGCATATATTTCCATCGATATCCAGTAACAATATGGGGATGACGATATTATATATCATTATCGGTCCTGATATCTGCATCCATCTTCATCTCAAGGATTGCATGATGAATAGATAAGATATCAGTCGTGTATATTAAATTTTGAATTTCAATCTTATTATGTGAAATATAAATTACATATGTTTTCTATTGGTAGGAAAAATACATATATTTAATTATTTAATTAACCTTGAACTTTCTTCTGTGTATGAATAAAATTAATTAGTCAACTAAGTTAATTTTAAACATCATAATGTTAGTTCTTTGCATAATTAGATCAACTTGGGAATAACATATTTTTGCTTTCGTGTATTATTGAGTGGATAAATTAGCTCACTGGTGAACAGATCACTCATGAACCGAGGCAAGATAATCCACCATCATAGTGAATGGAGATCAGTTAGCCCAACCTGGCACAACCATATGACACCTGGGTTGTGTAAACTCTAGTTGATTAGTCTCCTAATGAAGGCAAATGGACACTTATTACTTAACATAATTTTATTAAGCTGAAAGGACCAAAAAAATAATACACAGAAAAATGTTTTTAATTAAAAACGGGCCAATGACTCACCATAAAAAATAGATATTTGGGTATCAAAATCCAACATGGTGAGAATGATATTTGGTACAGATATCCAACAATTGGATATCAATATTTACTACAGAGATTAGAATCACACCTCTGGCGAATCCTATTTGGTACATATATCAGAATCCAACATCTAGGTATCGATATTTAGTACGGAGATCAGAATCTGACATCTGGATATAAATATTTGGTATGAATATCTGAACCTAATATCCTGGTATTAGATTCAGATAGACGGTAGTACCAAGGTGTTCACCCCAGTATTAGATATCAGGCAACTATCTAATATATGTCTGCTATCAGATACTGGCATCTGAAATCATTACAATTTTCCCCCAGCATTAGATACTGGGTTGTCCAATATGAAGATATCAGGAGGGGGTAAACCATGCTTGCAACAGCCACCACAGGGTAAATTTCAGCTGAAGGTTTTTTGATAAAGTTTTGATTAGTTAGAAATATTAAACTAGAGAAGCAGAAATTGCTATCAATAAAATTTGTCATAATTTGGAGCTGGCCCAATAGTCCAAGTATTCTCCTGGCATCATACATCAGCAGAGGCACCAAACAAGAGGAAATGATATCACTCATCTTTCTCCCCTCTGCTCCGGCGTGAGGCCCTTCCCTTTGCCGCAAGACGGGCAGCTTATCAGCCCAAACCCCTGACAATCGTAGCACCTGAAACGAGGGCAGGAATTCTCAATCTCTTTCCTCCCCCTCTACAAAAAAAAAACAAGGGACTAGAAAAACTCCTACTTCCATCGCTCAAAGATGTTCCCGTTCTTCTTGTTCTTCCCACTTCCCTGAATCCAGCAGAAAGAAAATAATAATAATCAGCTCAATGGAGAAACAATTCCAGGGTTGGGTTTTCTTTTCTGATTTCTCTGACTTTGCATCCGGGGCACTCCATGGCGCCCTTTCCAGAGCAGGTCCGGCAGCCCTTGGCAAACTGCTCGCATGATCAAGAATAGCAAGAAATCAGCAAATACCTTGAATATGTGGTATCAAATGCCTGTGTTTTGTTCACTAGAAAGAAGATAACCGCACCGTTCTCAGATCTCTTGTTCTGGATTTTCGCAAGAACGCTTCGTGGGTCTTCAGCATCGTTTCTACTCGGCGAACGGCGAACGGTGGAAGATTGGTGGGGTAGAAGATCGCATTCATCATCGACATTCGAACGAACTTGCCGAGACGGAGAAGAAAGAAGAAGAAGATAAGCGCTGGTCTTGAACCTTTTGCATGGCGGGGATGCGTTTAGAGCCCACCTTATTACGTTGCTTATCTCTTTCCTACGCGGATGGAAAGTTTCCAAAACTAGAAACGATTAACTTTGGGCTGACTTACCAATGATTTTTTTCAACGGATTCAGTACCACTATTACTAGATAATGTTCTATCCTCTTGTCGGGGACTTTGGAAAATGTGTTCTTGATAGAATAGATACTGCCTGTTTGCTTTAACTTGTAAACATAAGCATTACATAGCCATAGGCTCTAGTTGGGTGAGTTCAACCTTTGTGTTCTTTAAAAATATATCTCATCATTGAGCAGGAAAAATGTAATGTTAATGGAAACTTTAGAATCTTAATTTATATTTTCATCATTCCAGCCATCTATGTTTTCAGATTAGGGATACTAAACTGCAAGGGGGATTGTGTGGCAAATGATGAGATTGGGAAAAATCTTAATCGTACAAAGAATATGTTTTGAAATATTTTTAGGCAAGAAAAATCATGAGGAAGGGGGAAGGTTGATATCCATAATTGCATCATCACAGCTAGCTCCCACTTTAGAGCAATGAGATCATCGTGGACTCGTTCTAAGGCAAACAGGTTCCTCTCAATCAAAACCTACTAAGGACATAAGAAAGTCCTCTTTGCAAACTCCTACCATGAAAAATAGGGTCAGATGAATGATTTATTAATATGACCCACAAATCTCTCATCTATGTCCTTTTAAAAGCAATATGTTAGTCCCAAGTTGACCGAATAAGAACCTTGTCCATATATTTTAACACAAAGGTAAGCTATTTGTTTTGTTATATATTCAAAATCTGCAGGTTTATGATGCGATCTGTGTCAAATTGGTAAGAAAAACATCAAGAAATGCAACTTACAAATGTAATGTAGCAACTCCACAGCCGGATCCTACTTCAGAAATCCCAGTGGACGCTTATCCCCTGTATCTAGCTCCTCTTGTTGGTATGAATGCCTTCAGAAGACCCTTGCCATGTACAACTGGTCTCTCCAAGATCTCCAACACCCTCCAAGAACTCTAACTACCAGAAGCAGAGGCATTTCTTTGAGGTCTCACCTCTTATTTTCAGGCATCCTTTATTCCCTTACCTGGTGGCGACGATGCCAACGCATCAACACCGGACGCATCACCACCGTCAACCGAAGTCAACGCGTCCGCTACGGGCATGCCACCACCGTCATTTGAAGTCAACACGACCGCCGAAGACATGCCGCCATCTCCACGCACGTCTCCACGCACCCACGCCCCTTCACGCATCATGACACGTCGCCAAAGGCAGATCAACAACTGCCCCTTGATGTGACACGAATCACGTTCCTCGTCTTTAATTTTTAGTAACTTGTATTTTCTCTTTCCTCCAAGTCCTATATGTATAGGCCCTTGTTTCAAGAAATAGTTAGGCAGTCATTATTCAAGAATTGAGTTTGTTCTAACTCTTCTTAGAGGACCGCCCAGCCTCCCCTATCCCTTCTCCAACCCTACTGCCGCCGCCTCCGCCACCATCGCCGCCTCGCGTCACCGGCCGCCTTCCTCTCCTTCCCTCTGGTCTCTCTTCTCTTGCCCTCGTTCTCCCCTCGCTAGGATCGCCCAAGGCCGCCCCAAGCCGCCCGCCCAGGGCCGCCAAAGGCCGCCCTAGGCCGCCCACTCAAGGCCGCCCGCCCAAGCCATCATCTTAGGTCGTCCATGGATATATGACTATGATGTCACCATAGTCGGTAGGACGAACATGTGTTCATTCTTGTACCAGGGTCGAAGGGTTACATGGTACCCATATACCACGAAGCCGGCTAAGAAAAGTGGATCGACCAACCCAGTTGGGTTAGCGGCCATAAGTCGCCCCATGCGCACCCGAGAACTGCGATATGTTATCGAAGACCCATTGTTGTGCTTGGCCAATCGTGTCGTTCGTTGGCCGCCGTGTCAGCAGCCAGGCCACCCGCGCCGAATGCCCCGCCACCCGTGCTGCTCGCTTGGCCACCAGCACCGTCTGTGCCACCCGCCTGGCCACTCGCGCCGCCCCCTGGCCACCCGTACCATCCGTCCATAGCAAACGTGTCATCCCGAAAGGCTTCATCAAGGTGAGCTTTAGTCATCGTGTAAATCCCGCACTCGTCGCCCTAGAGAAGGAGGGCATCACGCACATGTGTTGCGATCGCCATGCCACCCACGAGATAACGATCAAGCACCATTGTTCTACTCCTCGCGCCAAGCTCGCGCGTAATGCGCTAGTGAATCGCACCACTGGGTTGACTTCTTTTGAGATCGCCTATGGCTAGGTTCTTCATTGACCCCTTGCTTGATGGTGGACCATCGAGAAGTTCCTTTTCAAGCTCGCCAGAAATGGTGACGCGACGCCTGTGCCGACGCGAAGAACTCAATACGGCTCGACGATCGATCAGGTAAATTTGTGCATTTATTTATGTGTAAGGACGTTTAATTGGCCACCTTTTTAGGCCTAGTCTTGTTATATGTTGTAATTTATTTTCAGTTGGCCCATTAGGCGAAAGGTCTCTCAATTGGACCATTCCTCTAATCATCCATTAAGGCACCCAACCTTATATAGATGGGGTATGCCCTAATGGAAGACCAGAATTGTATTTTAGAAAATTTGAGTTGTGTTTGTTTGTTTTCTCTCCCTTCTAAAGGTGGGTCCCATTACAGATCTGCCGGAGAGGAATGGTTACCGTTCAGAGCCACCGGTGAAAAAGAAGTTGTCTATGCCGAAGCTCCACCAAACTGCTTTTTGGGTGAAAGAAGGAAAGGTGTTATGTTGTTCCTCTATATCGTGGTTGATGCCGGACGTCGTCTCAACGGCGTCCGACCGTCACCGAAGGAAGGAACTCGGTGTCGTATCGCTAACTAATCGGGTTACGTCCACGACGTCAACCGATGGATATGCGGAGAACAGAAATACATGTATGACGATAACGAGGACGATGGTTCTACAACGGTACGTGCAATGCGCCGACAAGCTATGAGAGCCAACCCGAGCGGGACGGGTCGCCAAGCTGGGTCGGACCAGCCCTCCAAGTCGCCCGAGGTGGGTCGGCGCGCGACGCCGTCAAATGGGGTAACTCCCACTGGAATGCTCACACGCGTCGGGGCGTCCCGACTCGTACCGGACAGGTAAGACGCTCGTCTTTGTTTCGTCGTTCTCTCAATCTGTCCCACTCACCTATCTAACCCGAGCGCGGTGGAGGCAATACGAAAGAATACTGGCGGAAATAAATGACGAAAGAGGCTAGGGAAAGCAGGGTACCTTCGTCGCGCTGGCGACGGGATTTTCGCACCAACTGGTTCCGAGGAGGGAGTTGTCGGGTGCGCGGAGGTTGACTGGTGCGGAGGAGCGGTTGTGCGAGTCAGCGCGGAGCGATGCGTGGTCGGCGTGGGCGGTGGGCGGCGCGGCGCGCGCGGCGGCGCGCGACAGTGCGGCGCGGCGCGCGGTTGCGGCGGGCGGGCGCGCGGTCGGCGTGGCGGCGGTACGCGGTCAGCGCGGGCGTGGCGCGGCGGCGGCGCCTTGGCGGCAGGCGCGGCGGCGGCGGCAGCGCAGCAGCGGCAGCCGGCGGCGGTGGGCGCCGGTAGCGGCGCGCTGGCGGTGGCGCGCGGTGGCAGCAGGCGCGGCGGGCACGCGGGCGGCACGCGACGGGCGCGGTGGCGCTGGCGGTGAGCGCGCAGCTGGCGGCGGCGCGCTGGCGGTGAGCGCAGCGGTGGCGCTGACGGCGCGCGACGGCGCAGCGGTGGCCGCAGCGTCGGCGCTGGGCGGCGGCGGCGCGCGGCGCGAAGCGCCTTGGCGGCGGGCGGCGGCGGCGTGGCGGCGTGCGGCGGCGCAGTGTGGCGGTGGCGGCTTCCTTCCTCTTTCCTCTCCCTTTCTCCTCCTCCTTCCTTCTTCTTCTTCCTTCTCCTCTTCTTCTTCTTTCTTCTATTCTTCTCCACGACCTGACCCTTCTTCTCAAAATACCATTCTTCAAAAATTTAGGTCAAGTGAGGGGAAGCGCCCACCTCTTCCCCTTATATATGGGTGAAGATAGGCCCTTCCTTAAGTCCAAAAACAACAAAACAAAACAAGGAAAGGAAAGGAAATAATGAAAACGGGCTTGTCAGGCCCAACATAAAAAGGGGGGGGGGAAAGAGTTCCTCATATGGATCCTTCCCCGCTACACGACAACACGATAAAACCGAAAAGCTATAGAATAAGGTAACCGAAGGTGTCGGTGTGCTCCGGTGGTCGGCGTCCGCGTCATGCCGAGTAACGGAATGCGGGATCCCGTGTTGCTGCGGCGGCTCGTCGTGGTGGCTGGACTCGTCTCGGTGGCGAGCTGGGTAGTGCCGGCTCCTCGGGTGCTGGGTCGGGGAAGTCCTGCTGCTCCTCTGCTGCTGGCTCGATGACGTCCGGTGGTGACGCGCCATCAGTGGTCCTCCCCTGTCCCATTGCATGGAAATAGACTTTCCTGCATGATAGTTTGACAGGAAGAAAGAAATCGTGAATCTGGCAGTCGCTGCTCTCCTTCCTTGTGAACAAAGTCATCGGAGGAGGATCCAGCTGCCGTCGCTGTTGTTTACACCCTCCCTCTTCGTGCGCACATTCACGCCGTCAAAATGCCACATTCGGGGAGGTCTGCTACCGAATTTCTGCGAGGTTACAATTCTCCACTCGATCTTCGATCGGCCATTCCGATTCAAGAGTGGATATTTTCCTGGACTTCATCCATCGTTCAAGATGTTTTGGCAGACATCCTCCACTGTTCCAAAATCTATTTCTTCCTCGAACTCTTGACCGAAGAAGAAACTGGTAACTGCCAACAATTGGCGTGAGACATACGATCCCTTGGAGACATTTTGTTTATTTTTTTCTACGCGGGACACACGAATTACTATCGGCATTCTGACATCTTTTTTCCTTTGTCGAACGGAGACTCTCTCGGCCGAACAATCATCCCAAGCTTCTTCTTTGAAACAGAGTATCACCTGTGCCCGTTGTGCTCGCTACGGTCCACCTTGGACCCATGAATCTTCTATTATGATCGATGATACTTTCTTCGACGACCCGCTATGCTAATAATTCTAGCTGCATCCATTGTGTCGATCACATTTTGACGATTCTGCAAGGATCTATCACGACCTAGCCCCAGTTGTTGATCGGTTTGAAGCTGCCTTGATTATATTGTTCACGCTGCAGCAAAGCTGCAAGCCTCTGCCACGCCAACATGTCACTCTTTTGTCTTAATCTTCTCCCCTTATTTCTGTCAGCTTGATTACTTGCTCCAGTACGGATCCCGACATCTCACTACCGAAGAGAGAGTTTTCTTGTGAATTATCATTCTCGCTGTTGAGAGTAGGGTTCCCTTGCCTTGGTGTCGGAGTAGATCTGTTAACAGCAATTGTTGTGGACACGTACAGGCAGTTATTTGCTTCCCTGCTTCATCGGTGCTCGTGCCGAACTAATGGGTCATTGGGAGCCAACCGGCCCTAAACTACTCGTGTCATCTCCTGATCTTTGTTCTAAGTTGAAAACAACCGAATCACTGCTCGTTATTTTAAAAGTTGCATCATTCAAATGCCGGCATCGCATTCATCTAATTACACTGGTGTAAACCTATCGACGACACTGACGTACTGTTATACATCATTGCCTCAGCAACTGTAGATCGTTATGGTCTCGCATTCTCCCAACATGTTTTGCTCTTGCATCAGCATCTTCATGGTAGAACTACGAGTCTTAATGCATTGTAAAACCAGGCTGCCGACTTGCATCGTCAATCCCGAGTGTTTGACGTAGGAGACCGGGTGATGGTGAGACTTAGGCTAAAGAGTTATTCTCCCAGGACGGCTACACTCCTACATGTTCGTAGCGCCTGCCCATTCTCAATCCTGCAACGAGTGGGTGGTCACACCTATGTCGCCAAAATCCCTCCTTCACGGGGGATCAGCTCCACATTTAACATGGCAGACTTGGCTCCATAGCAAGCCCCTTCTCTCTCTTCTATCCTGTCCTCTCTAGACCCTTTCAGTGTGAGTGAGATTGCCGCGACCACTACCCCCGTACTTTAACCCAATTGGCACGAGTCAGTCGATTATATACTGCAAGAGGTCATTAACTATGTAGGAGACGAGGTATCGTGAAATTTTTTGTTGTGCTTGTAAAGAAGGACAGGTGCGGACGACTCATGGATCACGGAGAACAATTTACGATGCATGTGGCCGTCACGCGACAAGATCAAGACAATGCCTGACCATTGCCTTAAAATATATATGTAATAAGATAGATGGAATACAGAATAAAAAACATAGATAAAATATTTCAATTGTACGTAACTCTTAGAGAACATTGGTCGGGTTCACACGAAAGAACAAATGTGGGACTAAAAGCGATAGTCTGATACAAAGAAAGGACGATGATAGTGAATACCAATAGAGAGGGAGAGAGAGACAGATGGGAGAGACGTATGACAAACAAATAGCAGAAGAGAAGGGGAGAATGCAAGGAAGAGAGATAGATGTCAATCGAGAGAAAGTGAAGGGTTAGATATTAAGGAGACTACAAACTCAAGCGGAGATTAAAATACAGATATTTTAATGATCTCTGTGGCCTACAAACTCCGTCGGAGAGCGACTCGAGCGGAGATTAAAATACAGATATTTTTCGCAACTCGAGCAGAGAAAGGAGCCTACAAACTCAGTGGCCTGCTCTATTTTAATGATATTAAAATACAGATATTATTGAGGAATAAATTTCTATTTGAATGATATTTTAAGGAGTAAATCTTTTGTCTCTCGCACGTGCTCTCTTTTTCCGTCATCCGCGGAGTCGTCGTGGATGACGGACAAAAGACCGAAGAAGCCTTGCTCTCGAGTCCCGAATGACAAAGAAGCCTAGAGAGAAGCATCGTCGGATCCGAACCGTCCATATTAAAAAACATATCCCCACTCCAACGGCCCGGATGATTCCATTCGGTTGAGACCTCGATTCCCGACTCTTCAAAAGCGGAGACAGCGCGGGAGAGAGAGAGAGAGAGAGATAAGGAAGCGCGGCTGAGAGAGTATCAGGCCAGCGAGCGCGGCGAGGAGGGCTCTGAACTTCTCGCCTCTGAAGAATTCGCCGGATTCGGCGAAGCAGATCGCAGAGGATCGAGCTTCGATCACGTCGACGTCGAAATATGAGGCGAGAGTTTGCGGAATTCTCAAGTTTTGCGGCAATTCGAATTTCTCAAGTTTCGATTTCGAGATTTTCCTCGCGTGATTCCTCGTTGCTTCCTGCAGATTTCTTCGGCCTCTTCTTCCTCGTTGCCTCTTCTTCCTGGAGAAAGCTTCCCGGATCAGGTGGAAATCGAGGAACAGGAAGCTGCTCGGTCGCTCCATTTCCAACCCTCCTCGTCATCTACGGTTCCTGCTGATCATGCGGACGATCTTCGCAACAGAATCGCTGCGGCGATGCTCAAGGAGATGGAAGCCTACGAGGCGATGCAAGGAGGAATCAATCTCACCTGCCTCCTGCAGCTGAGCATCGCGATTCTGCTCATTCTCATATGTGCTGCGTCTGCGGTGATCATTCTCGTCAACCTATCTTGCTTGGCCGATCAGCCATTTCCGCCGCCAACTTGACTTGCTAATGAGGAAAATTCAGGATTTCTAGTGTGTATAGGAATTTTATTTTTCAAGAATGTACATATTTTCTTGTTTTGAACGCGGATTGACTATAAATTGAATAAATCCATGCCGATTGAATGCTAGAATGTCCAGATAGAGTTTCTTGATGTGAATGCTTGTCGTGTGTAAATTGAATAGGTGTAATTCCCCCCCTACATTGCAGGTAGCGCTTTGGAGAAAACTTGAAATATCAACACCTCAATTCTCGCAATAAAAGATCCAACAGAAAAATAAGAAATATGATTATTTGCTCTTGGGGGGGAGGGGATGGTCGGGTGGGGTTAAAGTAATAATATGTATGTTATTATTTTCTCAATCAATTCGCCTCAAAGTAAATGGTTCGGGCAAAGTTGGTAGTTTGCTTGTCCATTGATTGTTATCTTATTTAAAATTTTCAAATTACAAAGAAAGCACTTCGTAATCCTTATTTCATTCCTTGGGCTTCCGAGAGCCCTCAAAGACGGCAATGTCGGCGCGCACGCTCCTCTGGATGCATGCACGGTGCTCCTCACGCCGACGTTCATCATCATCCAAGTGCCACTCGGGCACGGGGTAGTCTCCACGTCGCAGCTCCATGTGGCGACGGGGTGGGATCGGTTCGTAAACGCGGTCATCCCAAAGGTGGGGAGGACCATCCCGAGGTGCGCGGTCGATATGCATCGCGTGATGTGGGTGTAGGGGGACATCGTCAACCCCATAGTGTCATTGTGGGGGCGGCCGGAAATAGTCGTCACAGCGCCTCGGTGGGTCAACCATCCTAGGATCACGGGGCTGGATGGGGTCGTATAGACGGACCGGATAGTCGTTGTCCATGTCGCGATCATATTGACGGACGTAAGGGTCCGGGCGGACCGGCCGGTCCACGTCATACCCGCGCGCGGGGTCGTCCCGCGGGTGCTGCATATTCCAAGCACGGATATGCTGGGGCTCTCGTGCTAGCTCTCTGATTAGGCGTCTGTGCGGAGGGACTCCGTCTGAACGGCGGTCAAAACCCTCGTAATCATCATCGAGGTCGTGGATGAGCCTCCCTTGGGGTCCTTGTCGAGCAACCCATGACGGGTTGCGAGGTCACCCTTGGGCGGCCGGACCCACGTCAGCTCTGTGCTCGGACATCCGTTGGTTGGCGAACATACGCTCCATGCATTCCATCCTAGCAGTCATGGCGCGGAAGTAGGCTCCCTGCTCGTCTGACAGCCTCTCTTGAAGCGAATATTAGCGTGGTGCTCTCGAGGAATCGCGGTGAGCCGCGTGGAGAGTATTACGGCTCGCGGGACGCACTGGGAAGTTCCGGTGGGCCTGATGTACCAGGAGCACCCGTACCGTCGGGTGTGGTCCTTGTGGCCTCGACATGCGGTAGGACGGCGTCAGCTACCGGGGTCGTCGGTTGGGGTCCCGAGAGGGCAGTATCATTGCCTCTCTCGTCGTGCGACGGTTTGGTTCATTGCGGGGAGGTAGAACCTCTGCGTTGTGGCATCCGTGAGAGTCGCGTCTCTATGGCCATTCTTGGGATTCCTATATGAATTTTCGAAAAGACGATGCGATGCGGATGCAACTAAATGCGGATGCGAAGTCGGAGACGTGCTGTGGGCGACCACAGCCCGGCTCTGATACCAATTTGATGCCGGAGGTTGTCAAGACGTTGTCAGGTTGACACCGAGGGTAGCAGCTCGGTATCAAATCAGGATCTCGATCGGACGATGACGATGAGTGTCGTCCGAGCAATGCAGATGAACAGGTATAAGTGATGACGATGATGCGTGCATTGAAGTGCGGTGTTGCAGTTCCAGAGAATGATAGGATCACTTCTGGTGAGGTCAAACGGACCTCCCAGACCCCACCCAAGAAGGTCAAAGGCGAGTACGTCGCCGATTAAGAATTCCCCGCTAATATGCTCACACGCGTCGGGAGAACCAGACTCGTACCGGGCAGGTAAGACTCTTGTGATAATTATCGTCATTTTCTCAACCTGTCTCGCTCTCACCTATATCTAACCCGAGCACGGAGGAGGCAAATCAAAGATGCACTAAAGAAAGTAAGAGACAAAAGGGTAGCAGGGTAGGGGTACCTGCCGTCGCTGGCGACGTATATTTCGTATCCACAAGTTTCGAAGATAACTGGTAGGTTTAGGGCGAGGCGTAGGCACAGGTAGCGACAGAGCAATGTGCGGTGCAAGGCGCGGGCACGGTATAGAGCTTGGACCTGGCGCGGGGTGCAGTGGGGTGACACGGGCGTGACTGATAGGCATGGCATGGGGCTGGTTGCAGCGCTGAGCTCGGAGTTGGTGCGGCGCGGGGAAGGCACGGTGCTAGAGGCAGCTCAGGAGCGAGCGATGCGGCGCAAGGCGCGGGCAACGCGCTGGCGGTGTGCGGGCACTGCACGCGCAGCGCGCGGCCATGTAGGACAATGGCAACACGCGGAAGATGTGCAAGCGGAACACTGTCGGCGCGTGGGCGCGAGTGGTAGAGGCAGTTCGGGCGCGGAAGTGGAGGCGTGCAAAGGGAACACGGCCAGTGCACGGGCGCGCGGACGGCAGCTGCGCAGATATCCAGGGCAATGGCGGTGCGCGAACGGCACGAGCACGGGCGCAGGTGCGCGGGGTGGCATCGTCGCGTGGGCAGGCGACCGCGCGGGGCATGGCGCAGGCGAGCGTCACAGCGACGGGGCGTGGGATGGCGGCGTTGCGCAGATCGGCGGCGACGCGCAAGACGGCAATGGGGTGGGACAGCGGCAGCGCACGAGCGGGCAGCGGAGCACGGTCAGCGGCAGATCTTCTTCCTCCTCTTTCTTCTCCCTCTTCCTCTTCCTTCTCCTCCTTCTCCTTCTTCTTCCTCCTTCTTTCTTCTTCTTCCTCTCCTCCACGAACGTGACTCTTGGAATTCCGAATACGTGATACCTTTCAATGAAAATCAAAGAGTCAGTTTGGTGGGGGGCGCCCAACCCTCCCTTATATAGGAAGGATGAAATGGGTTCCCTTAAACAACGAAGGAAAGAAAAAGAAAAGGAAAGAAAATAAAAGGGCTTGTAAGGACCACTAAGGTAGATGGGAGGGGAAGATATCCTCATATGGGTTCTTCCCCTCACTACAACGACAAAAAGCGATGAAGGGAAAGTAAGAAACGAGTAAGCCAAACGCTGAGAAGGTGGCGTGCCTTCACGCTGAATATCTGAACCCGGGGATGCGCGTCGAAGCTGCAGCTCGTCGTGTCGGCTGGACACGTGTCAGTCGCAGGCTCGATGATGGTGCTTGCTCCTCGCGTGACGACCCTGCAGTGTCAGACGGTGTCGCGCCACGAGATAGGGATAGAGATAGAGACAGAGACAGAGATAGAGATAGAGATGGAGATAGATATAGAGAGAGTGATATGGATAGATATAAATATAATTATAGACATATAGATAGAGAGAGAGAGAGAGAGAGAAAGAGATACAGAAAATGATAGAGATAGAGATAGAGATAGCGATAGAGATAGAGATAGGGATACGTATGGAGATAGTGATAGCGATAGAGATAGACAAAGAGATAGAGACAAAGATAGATAGAGAGAAAGAGATAGAGATAAAGATAGAGATAGAGATAGAGATAGAGATAGAGATAGAGATAGAGATAGAGATAGAGATCGAGATAGAGATAGAGATAGAGTTAGAGATAGAGATAGAGATAGAGATGGAGATAGAGATGGAGGTAGACATAGAGATAGAGATAGAGATAGAGATAGAGATAGTGATAGACATAAAGATAGAGATAGGGATTAGAGATAAAGATAGAGATAGAGATTGAGATGGAAATATAGATAGAGATAGAGATAGAGATAAAGATAGAGATAGAGATGCATATAGAGATAAAGGTTGAGATAGGTAAGAGGTGGAGCTAGAGAAAAGGAGATAAAGATAGAGGTAGATATATGGATAAATATAGAGATAGAGATGAAGATAGTGACAGATATAAAGATACCAATAGAGATAGAGAGAGAAATACAGATGCAGATCGAGTTAAAGATAGCGATAGAGATAGGATAGAGATAGAGATTGATACTGAGATAGAAATATAGATAGAGATAGAGATAGAGATAGACATATAGATAGAGATAGCGATAGAGATAGAGATAGAAATAGAGATAGAGATAGAGATGGAGGAAGAAATAGAGATAGGGATTTATATATAAATAGAGATAGAGATAAAGAATGATATATAAAGAGAGATAGAGATAGGGATAGAGCTAGAGATAGAGATAGAGATATAGATAGAGATAGAGATAGAGATAGAGATAGAGATAGAGATAGAGATAGAGATAGAGAGAGGGATAGAGATAGAGATAGGGATAGAGATAGAGATAGAGATAGAGATAAAGATAGAGATAGAGATAGAGATAGAGATAGAGATAGAGATAGAGATAGACATAGAGATAGAGATAGAGTTAGAGATAGAGTTCGAAATAGAGCTAGAGATCGAGATAGAGATAGCGATAGAGATAGAGATACAGATAGAGATACAGATAGAGATAGAGATAGAGGTAGAGAAAGAGATAGAGATAGAGATAGAGATAGAGATAGAGATAGAGATAGAGATAGAGATAGAGATAGAGATAGAGATAGAGATAGATATAGATATAGAGATAGAGATAGAGATAGAGATAGAGATAGAGGTAGAGATAGATATAGAGATAGAGATAGAGATAGAGATAGAGATAGAGATAGAGATAGAGATAGAGATAGAGATAGAGATTGAAATAGAGATAGAGATAGCGATAGAGATAGAGATAGAGATAGAGATAGAGATAGAGATAGAGATAGAGATAGAGATAGAGATAGAGATAGAGATAGAGATAGAGATAGAGATAGAGATAGAGATAGAGATAGAGATAGAGATAGAGATAGAGATAGAGATAGAGAGAGAGATAGAGATAGAGATAGAAATAGAGACAGAGAAAGAGATAGAGATCGAGATAGAGATAGAGATAGTGGTAGAGATAGCAATAGCGATAGAGATAAAGGTAGAGATAGAGATAGAGATAGAGATAGAGTTAAAGATAGAGGTAGAGATAGAGATAGAGATAGAGATAGAGATAGAGATGCAGATCAATGTAATCAAAGAGATGGAGGTAGATATGGAGATAGTGAAAGAGATAGAGATTGAGAGGAGATAGAGGATAGAGATAGAGATAGAGATAGAGATAGTGATAGAGATAGAGATAGAGATAGAGATAGCGATAAAGACAACGATAGAGATAGCGATAAAGACAACGATAGAGATAGAGATAGCAATAAAGACAACGATAGGGATAGAGATAGAGATAGAGATAAAGATTCTCATAAATGGATGAAGAATTTCTCGTAAATGTTGGTTTGAATGTATAAATGGGAGTGATGACATAGTGATCCAAATGAAGTTATGCAATGTTAAGGACATGAAATGTTCTCCCCTCCACTAAAATATGCAATGTCTTTAATGCATATAAATGAACATAAATATAACTTAGAAGTTGTGGCTTGGAAACCTGCTTAGGGGGGATCCTTGATTTTTCGAATGGCTTACTGATATTGAGCCAACATCATATCAGCATATGTAAGAAGTAAGCTACTTTTTCTTCTTCCTTTATTCATGGAAAAACTAAAAACTGAAAACAAGACAGACAAGATGAAAATTTGGGGAATTAGGTTAATTCCCATTATTTGTGAAATAAAAATGCAAAAAAGAAAAAACATAGAATTTATCCCGAAGGTGGTGACTCCTATTTGATGGGTGCAATCGGGTTTTCAATTTTATTGTTGTAGGTGGTGGTTTATTTTCTGCTTCATCATGGCTTTATAAATTCTTGAGTTTTCGTAAGCTTCATTTCTCAGCTCATAGAGTTTGTGTATCTGAAATAAACGTTGTTTTCCTGCTGCATCTTAAGAGAGATTGAGTTTTTTAATAGCCCAATAACCATTATATTCTATTTCCACTGGAAGAGGACATTCCTTACCAAAAACAACCCTATAAGGAGACATCCTAAAGGTGTTTTGTAAGCAATTCTATAGGCCCATATAGCATCATAAAATGCTTTTGACCAAACCTTCCCATCAAGGCGATTAATAATTTTCTTAATCCTTCTATTTGAATTCTCAATTTGATCATTGGCTTCTGGATGATATGGGGGAAGTGATTCTATGTTGAACCCCATATTACTTTAACATGGTCCTGAATTGGGAATTATTGAAATGACTTTTCCCATCGCTAATAATTGCTCTACGACAACCAACCCTGCAAAATATGTGTTGTTGAATGAATTTAAGAACAACTTTATGATCATTTGACCTAGTGGGGATTTTTTCAACCCATCTATATAGATAATCTACTCCCACTAAGATTTACTCAAGTCCATCTGAATTTGGGAATGGTCCCATAAATTCAATCCCATATAGGTCAAAGATTGCCACTTCAATTATGGGCTGTAGTGGCATTCTAACTTTCTTTTTTATATTTACTACAGCTTGACACTTTAAACAACTAGACCAGAACTACAAAGCATCATAGAATAAGCTTGGCCAAGAAACTCCACAATTTAAAACTTTAAATGCAAGCATCTAATATACTCCATTATTCTTCTCCAAGCACACATCTTCTAAACACGTGGTCAACCCCTAGTTTTAAAACGTTCAGGTTCATCATACGAGCATACCGTGGAAGCTTTTTACCTTGGATTTCTAGTATGAATGCATCATATTAATCTATGATTATTTCCTTTTTTATTTAATTAAAACTTAAAGAAGCATGGTCTGAAAAAACAGTTATTTACTACCTAAAATACAAGAACGAAAAATTTCTAAGCAAAGAATAATAGCAAACAATTATTTTTTGGCTGTTGAATAGTTTACCTGTGCTCCTCCTAAAATTTTTCTTGTGTAATAAATGGAAAATGGCTTATTGTCAAGTCTCTGTCCTATAATAGCTCCCAGTGCACTGTAACAGGCATCACACATGATTTCAAAAGGTTTACTGCAGTACAGAGCTTGCAATATTGGTGCTTGAATTAAATCCTCTTTCATCTGCAAAAAGGATTCTTTAGAATTTTCATTTAAAAGAAACAATGTATCTTTAGACAGTAAATTAGTGAAAGGTTTTTAGATTTTAGCAAAATCCTAAATAAATATTTTGTATAACCCAGAATGCCCTAGAAATCCCCAAACCTGTTTTAGCGTTGTGAGCAGGGAGAGGTTCTTGATGACCTTGATCAGGGTCCTGTCCACCCTTAGTCGATCCATGCTGATATGGTGCCATAGGAAAATTCCCTCCTCCACCATGAAGCGGGACTTTTCCCAGCTTAACATTATATTATTCTTTACACATATCTGTAAACACCTTGGTTAAAGTAGACAATCAATTATCAAATGATGAACCAAAGACTGAAAAAAGCATCCCTATAAATCTATAGACAATCTTCTACTAAATCAGAAGACATACCAGTCATACACCTTTGGAAAGTTTCTAGTGCATTGCATAACCCCAAAGGCATCCTTTTAAGTGTAAATGTACCTGCTGGACATGTAAACGTTGTTTTATCCTGATCAATTTTTTTCATTTCAATTTGGTTATACCCGTAATATCCATCTAGAAAACAATAAAAGTTTCATCATGAAAGTCTTTCAAGAATCTGATCAATGAATGGTAATAGGTAATGATCCTTTCTTGTTACCTAGTTAAGCTTCATGTAGTCTATGCATACTCTCCAACTAGAAGCCACTCTAGTTTGAACTTCATTTCAATTTTCCTCCTTCGTTGCTGTTATTCCTGTTTTCGTATGTATTACATTTATTGGACTTACCCATGGGCTATCTGAAATGGCATATATGAAATTGACTTTTAGCCAGTTCATTATCCATGATTTATTTGTTAACAACCTCTAACATGCATCGGTTGAGTCGCCGATGAGGTTGTCTTGTTGCTTTAGACTTTTCTTCTAAGAAAATTCTATACTCACAAATATTTGGAGTAATGCCCTTAATATCATCTATTGTCCACCCTATAGCAGTTTTGTAAGTAGATAAAACAACTAATAACTCTGATTCTTTTTCACAGGATAATAGTGATGATATAATCACAGGAAAAGAATTACATGGTGCTAAATAAGCATATTTGCTGGCATAGATAATGTTTCATTCCTGTAATCATTAGATTCACATGAAAATAAATCATAAGAGCACGTATCAGAATTAAGATTGTTATCTTCTACCAACCCTAGAGAACAAACCTACTCATTAGTGTCTTTTTCATTAATGTTGAGATGGACAGTTCAATCTCTTCGTCTTCTACTTGAAGTTCCATTGTACCCTTATCCAATCTGTTGTGGCTTTTTCCGTAGCTAGAATTTGTCTACCAAATATTTTAGGTGCATGTCGAAGATTTCTTGTCATTTTCATATCTGCAACTATGAATTCAATAGGAAAATTACTGTTCTATACTCTGACAATGGCATCTTCTAGTTTTCATAAGGTTGCCTAATTGATCCATCTCCTAATTGTAATTCATGAAAAATGGTTTAAAGCTTACTGAATCAGAATTTTTCATATAAAGTTTTACGCATTAAGTTAACACTAGCACTTTAATCAAGAAGTGATTTGCTAAAAGCACTTCCCCGCGCTTCATATTTAATTAGCGGGGCCCTTGGATCTCTTCTTTTTCTATGAATATCATTCAACAGAATTGAACTGATATGTTCTGAATGTTCTACTCTTTCTTGTTTCCTAGAGTGGTTACACAATTATTTCACATATTCTGCATATGAATGAATGTTTTATGTAGCCTTAATAAGGGGAGTTGTTATGGTTGTATTTTTACATATATAAAGCAAATGAAGATACTTTGGCTTTTGCTTTGTCAAATTTAATCCATTGGGAAATGGAATGGGTGGTCTATAATCAACTGGATTAGGGTCTACTGTTTTTAGATGCCTTTCCTCATCTGGCAACCCTCATTTTCTGGATCATTACCAATCTCCCCATTTACGTTCTCTTTAACTTCATGCATTTCTACACCTTTTTCATGAGAATCAAGTAGAACTTTTCCATTTCTATATTTTTAAATTGCATGCACTTGCTCATCATCATTTTTTTTATTCATATCTCCTACCTAATTATACAAGAAATTAATCATGGTACTAGTGAATGATGCAACATCATTATCTTCATGAATGCAATATTCATTTGTACCTTGAGAAGATTAAAAACATGATGAATCTAAATTCCTATCTACAGACAACATGATATTCTTTGGATTAATATTAGGTTGAGTAGGGAGTTGACCTGGAAGGCTTTATCTTAGAAGGATGTCTTTCAATTTACCTTTCATTCAGAGGGCATGTTGCTATGCTTGGTCGCGTTATCCTCGCTTGAGCATTGCAGTTTATCTCTTGTGCTCTTCTGAAGTTTGCATCAGTGTCTTCCTTTCTTAATGCATGCACTTTCTCTCTTCCTGCATTTCGCTGATAAAATCCATAAAAGCTGAGTTAGTTTTTTCATTACTGTACTTAGGATGAGCATAAAATGGTTTAGAGTAGTTTTGAAAATTCTGTGGCTATTGTTGCAGGGAAAATTACTTTGATGCAAAGTTGTTGTGTGTTCATTTGCACTAATTCTGATTGGCAAAATTAGTTCTTGAATTACATTGAGTGTATCATGCATCTTGTTTCTCAAATGTATTAACCTGTTCGACTATCGGACACTATTCATTAGAATCTTCTTTACTAGAACAAAAACAAGGGATGTTAGAAGATTTGTTGCCACTATATGCATTTGGATTTCCCTAAATTCCTGCGAAAAGATGTCAAATTATTATTCATACCTTCCATTGTTTTACCAATATTACTAATGTCTCTTTCTAATTGTCTGTTCTGGTCTACAGTTCAACTGCTATGACGTCAATAATTCCTTCATACTTTGGACCTGCATTTCGGTTAGTGTACAAAATCTTTGTCGAGATGTCCAGTCTTCCACTAACTTTTCAATAAATTTCATGGGTATATCTGAATGCGTTTGAAGGAACATACCTCGACTAGGTATATCTACTATGTGTCTGTTCCGGACCATTCGATCTCCCATAAAAAAATTGAACTAACTCATGAGATGGAATTCGATAATGTGGACACTTCCTTGTAGGTGGCATGAATCTTTCCCACGCTTCTCCGAGGGTGTCAGTTCCTTGATAGAAATCTCTTATAGCCTTCTTAATTTAAGTGGTCTTTACATAAGAATAGAATTTATTTGGCAATTTAGATTGCATCTCACTCTATGATTGATTTTCTTGACCTACTCTTTCAACCACTCTTTGGTCCTATCTTTCAAAGAAAAGTAAAATAGCCCAAGTCTTAGAATTTCTTGAGAGACACCTGGATAGCTATAAGCAGAACATATCTGGTTACACTCTTATGAAACCTCATAAGGTTCAACATTGAATCGTCCATGAAATGTAGGTAATTCATTGATCATATTTGGGTGAATTCTAAAGTTGACATTTCAGGTAGACGAGCAGAAACTTTAGAGTAAGTTTTACTCTCTACAGGATCACAACACGCTCTTAATCTCATTCTTCTAATTCCTTGTTCAGCCCTACAATTTGTTGATTTTCTCCTTTGGAATTTAAAAAAATATCATCAATACTAGGACTTCTTCTACTAATCGTCTTATGTTTCACTAAGTAGTGAGTTAAAGATCTCCTACCACTCGTTCAATTCAGTTTTGCATTTATGTTAGACAAACAAGAGAAATCAACATAAGAGAGAAAGAAATGACAAATTTGCAAATTTCACTATGCGTTTAAAATCTCTAAAGTCAATGCAAAACTGCGTTCAATTGGAGAAGGTATCGAAAACTGTTTAGCACACTAGATAAAAATATTATTTATGTATATTTTTTAAAACTTACAGTGCCTCCCTGAAACAGCGCCTATTGTTTAGCGCCTATTTATAATAACCCTTTATCATTAAATCACAGATATAGAGGAAGCAAGGGGTAAAACCACAAGGAGGCACTAAACAATACTTTCTATCCAATTTGAATCAATGAATTAAAGAATGAAATAATTTTTCATTGAATAGACTTTAATTATGTTTATAATTAATCAACAAAATGTAGAAAATTATTTCTGATTTTTATTATTATTTGTCACCACACAAGGTTAGGATAATTATGATTATAATATCAAATCAATTCGGATTACCACTTTCCCAATCAAAATAATTTTTATGAGTCCATTTCAATGTGTTTATAATTGGGAATTAATAAGCACGAAATGGGGTTTTCGAATTGGACCTAAACATGGACGGTTGTATTTTTATGAAATTTTAGATTTAGGTATATATGGTATTTTAAAATTTAACTTATGAAAATTTAAATTGTAAAATAATCAACTTTGAAATCTACAAAGAGTAAGTAGGAGATCTAACCTAGAGAGAGAAAGTAGAAGAATTTTGGGAAAAGGTGAAATTCAACCCTAATCTGAAAAACTAAAAATTCACAAATGTTCCAAATCAATGTATAAGTAATATTAAAGAATCAGATCTTGAATAAATCAAAATGCAGTCCTGATTGTATTTTAGAACAAATTCAAGGACATGTAAATTTTGCCCATTACTTGGCATTTTAGAGTCATTTAAGAAGAAGTTCAAAAATCAAATTAGAAACTTACAATTTTCAGTGAACCAATATCTGTCGACTTCCAAAGCAACTTGTGTCCTTCTTGGCCAAATCCTTGGGGAGAGTTTTAAATAGTTAATTTCACCTTCTTCCTGATCTCTATTTAAAAATGAAACCATATGGATCATAGAGGGAGTAAAGACAAATAGACCCTCAAAATTTCAACTCAATCGGACGGCTAGATCTCAAGCTTTAGTTATTTTTCTCGGGATTATTCCTTGCCGTTGGATTAATTTTATTTCTCCTCCAAATAGATAAAAATAGCATTTTCTGGTATGTCTACGCCTTTTTCCTTGTTTTCTCAACCCGTGAGTCATGTGCTGCCCATGTTTGTTTGCGCTTCCAAATGTTGCAATCATTGGAGAATGATTCTGCAATTGTATGGAGGCAAATGCGCCACGTCACCCGCATGTTTTCGTTTCACTTGAAAAAGATCAAAGAAATACAATATGAGGTAAGCTTACCTTACTTGTTTAATGCATGCACACTCGATTCATGTGTGGATTAAATGCACGCAATGAATCGGTTCTGCGTGCGTATAGTGCAATAAATCATCATAAATTTATGTGTGTCCATTACCTCGTGCATTAGATGTAGTCAGCTAACCAACTAAAAGTGGGAGGTATCTTTCAGAAAATATAAACATATATGAAAAGTAGTCTTTAATAAATGAACGCGAAGAGTCAATTCTTCGCGTGCATTTATTGCATGAAACAACAAAAAGGACAAATATGAACCTTTTCTTCTTCAGATTGTAATTTGTACGTTTCAACGTACTATGATTCGCTCATTATCGCATCGTGATGCGCGATGCCATGATGAGCCAATAATTGATTATTTTTGTTTTTTTAATCATACACCCAAATGTTCGGGCGAATGATGTGGACGCCTCTAAATTTAATATAACAGAATAATATATACATATTAAATAAATCATAAAAATCAGTTTTTTAATTTAAAAGCATTTCTTGGATGGCCATTAAAATAATATGGAAAAATCCTTACCAACCTTTTGCCAAGTATTTTAAGCCATGTAAGATATATTGATTTATTGCAAGGAGGTTAAATGCAACGTAAAAAATACTAAAATTCAAAATAATCATAAAATCAAAGTGCAAGTCATTTTGATCCATTTATATATGATAACATGCAAACATGACCATTAAAACACATAAATTTAATGTAATATTCATTAATTTAGCATTGTCATTTGTAAGTTATCACCAATGTCCTTAGAAGCTTGCACTCATTCTTATTATGCTGGCTCACGGGTTGATTCGAAAATAAAAGTTATTTCCCTCTACAGTAGGAAAATGACTTCTAAACTCTTATCAGTGGGATTTATTAATCAATCTAGACATCGAGGATCCTTTGCAAAGTGTCCCTTTTATCAGCACGACATATTATCTTCAAGTGAATCAATAAACTGGCCATCAGTTTGGCCCATGAATCAATCCAATATGATTGGACCTAGGAGGTTGACATTGATTGTAACATCATGAAAGAAAAAATGGACTCCATGATCCTGTTTGTTATATACGTCAATACCGTACTACATACAGCATATATCTAAAACAAGGGACTCATAGGGACTAACACATGACTCTTATCTCCAGGCTGGGAATAGAAGATCTCCACCCCACTTGAGGGGGTTATTAATGTGCAACACAATGCTACTATGTGTGTTCTACACATTATGAGTCATCTGAAACATGACCATTGAGTCATATGAGGCTTTTTCTCTATGGGTCTTTATGAATATACTTCATATTCACATGAAAAAAATGTATATGTTTGCCTAACCCTATTCATGTCTCCTTCCATATTCAGATTGGAAATCTATCAAATATTTTGACAAGAGATATTGATAGTAAAGTTTGATCAGCATTGGAAGATAGCCAAACTCAAATATCATCTATGTTACTGCTTTAATAAGATAATGAACTTTTGATAGGCATTTCTTAAGAAGAATACGCATATTAGTTGGATTAGGAGGCAATGAGTCAAGCAACCTTTAGTGATATTTCGGACTATAAAAAATATGTATTATAGAGAGGAATGATTATTAAATCAACAAGCAGTTGCGAGATCATATATGAATAAGGTAATAGTGATATAAGGTTCAAAGTAGTTACCCATGCTTTGAACCTTATATCAAAAACAGCCTGAAATAGTGTAATGAGTAATAGCCACTCCAAAAGTCCACTCAAACCTCCAATACACTCAAAACCCATTCCAGAAGCCCATTCAACCCTCTTTAAATTTTGGGTCACCTAAAAGCAAGGGTTGTGGAACTAACCCACAATTTTAATTTCAAAGGCCTTATTTCATATCTCGAAAAGGTCAGAACATAAATATGCTATGGAAATGAAGAAATCCAAGTCTCCAAACCGTTGGAATTAAATATAATGGCTGGAAGAGTTAGGTCACTTTTATTTATTCTCTTGTCCCCTCTCTTTATAACTGCTATTGTAGTTTTGCTTCGAACATAGTTTTGGAAGCGTAGTGCATTAGATATCTTTGATTCAGTCTTGTTCTAAAAGTGTGTGAAATAGAGACAGTTCGAGGGTGATCAGGATTCTGGAGAAAGAGCACCACTTGGCCCTGGGGGGAATGGGCAACAAGGTTCGTGTAATCTCCACAATTATTTATTTGAATTTTATCACCTGTTGTGACCTATATAAAATTCCAACATGCTAAACAACACTTAACACAACATGTAGCAAAGGTTAAAACATTTTAGTCTATTATCCCCCCCTGTTTGAGCGCCGCTGCCCAAAAATTACAGCCAAAAGTTTTAACACAAAATAACCGTAGAACCAAACATTCTTAAACTCAAGATATGCCACGCGCCAGAATGTACAAAACCAAATACCCACACTATAAAGGCATGAAAAATAAACCAAAAACAAATTCATAACTAAAAACTCTTTATGCAAAATAATTCAAGGACTAGTCTAAGACAGCCAAAAGTGTATCTAGCCAGAGAATTCCCAAGTCTACAAAGATGCATGCAGGAACACACACTAGCATTCTTGAGCATATAATAACTTTTTATCAGCATAGGATCCTCATCGAGGCACATAATAATATAAATATAGAAACAAAAAACTAGATAATGCAACAGATAATGTTAAATCCTTTTTATAAATGAATTTGGTATATGAAAGAAAAAGTAAGAAGATTACGACTTGATAGTGTTACTCTAAACATATCTCAACAATCAGATCATTGTGGAGACTACTCCGCCTGGCTAAGGATGCTAATGGCCAGCGAACCTTTTTTATGCTTAAGAGGGAAAAAAGACAAGACATTGCAATATTTCTATTCATTATACAGATGAGCACATAACCAAATTATACCTATTTAAAAACGTTCCCTCGTTTCTGTTTCTTCCTCTTTTGTTTTATTAAATGATCAAAATTTGAAGATATGCAAAGGAAAAATTAAATATGAGTGAAATCAGCTTCCCTCGAAACATACAAGAAAACAATGATAGAATACTTTTTCAAAACCAATCTGGAATAAAACAAACAGAAACATCCTCTCACATAAAGAAGTAATATCAACAATAAAAAAAGAATAATGTAATGCTATGTTGCAAAACCAATATATAAAAATTACTAATGTGTGAAAGATGACAAAGTAAAACCAGTTAGTGAGTAACAAACACGTCCTAAAATATTTAAATGATTTACAACGGAGACACAAATCTAATTCTTATCACATAAACATCGTCATCTGATCCTTGCAGATAACCATATCAAAAAATAAACAAGATCCACTGTAACAAGATTTAACACAAGGCGTCAACAAGTTTGTTTTAACAAAAAACTTTGCAATGAAAGAACCAAGTGGCAGTATAACACTAAATATATGTACATGAAGCATTGCTTCTTAATCACAGTATTATATAGATGACTCCGTCTTGCTAACAGCAATATCAGTAAAGAAGTTTTAATACCCTTGATAGGGAAAAGACAAAACTCATGTAACACATAAAGAACACTATTCATGCCTATAATTTAAAGCATAAACAAATTACACATGTTCAAAGAGCTATCATGTTTTTCATTTTTTCTGCTCTAATTTCTTCAAAGTTTCACTGCACAAAAAATTCCAGTGAAAAAGTATCATAAAAATGTTCCATACTCAAGATGTACAAAACCAGAAATTGAACATTAGAACACGCAAACAAGGACTGAAAAGCAAAAAAACTATAGGACACAAAGATAACATCGTAACCAAATATAGTGAAACTCATGACATGCTACGTGTCGGAATATGCAAAACAAACGACTTACAATAAAACAGAATAGAAAAGAAACCAAAAACCAATTTTTTGCTAAAAATGTTGACGAAAATATTCGAGGACTAGTGCAAGACAGCCAAATGTATATCAAACCAGAAAAAGTCTAAGATCATAAAAATGCATGCATTGACATTCTTGGGCACATTAGAAGTTTTTATTGCCAAAGGATTCTCATCAAGACATCTAATAAGAAAAATTTAGAAATATGTCAATCACATGATTAACCAGATAACGTCAAACATTTTGAAAAAAAGAAAATCAGAATATTTTGACCGGATAGTGTTACAACAAATACACCTCATAATAAAACATCATCATGTAGAGGACTCTACCTTGCTAACGAGGATAATGGCCAAGGAACCTCGTTGATGGTCAATAGAGAAACAAAGACAATAGATCTCACAAAGAATATGCATTTTCAGGAGTGCTATTCATAAAGCAGAATAACACAACCAAATTTCCACTTAATAAAAAGGGTCCCCAACTTCTCTTTGTTTGTCCTTTGTCTTCTTCAATGGGTGAACACTAAAACAATGCAAAGGAAAAAAGACATATGAGTTAAACCCGCATCGGTCAAAATAAACAATAGAAATATAATAGAAGAAGTTTTTAAAATATCTTGAATAAAGCATAACCCAGATCCCATTCACATAGAGGATTATAATATATATGAGGAAAACAAAATGATGCATTGCTACGTATCACAAGATATATATGAAAAATACCAATGCTTAAAAGACATCAAAAGAAAACCATACGGAGAGTAATAACCCATAAAATCACAATATAAATATTTCTCTGAGTTAGGCATGAGTGACAAATGTAATTCTTACCACATAAATATGGTATTGCAGAACACAGTTGCAACTTGTATTTAGAATCATCATCGGGTCCTCATAAATAACCCTAACAGAATAAGTAAAACAAGATTCAAAGTAATAACATTTAACACGAGGCATCAACAAGTTTCTTATAACAAAAAAATTTGCAGTTAAAGAATCAATTGACAACATATCACTAAATATCCGCACAATAAACATATCTTATGGATCACATCATTATGGGGACCACTCCATTTCCCTCAGAACAATAATGGCCAATAAACCTCTTTTGATGCTAAATAGGGGAAAAAGCACACGACTTCCAACAAAAATACAACATATAAAGAGCCTTATTCAGAACGCAGAAAACACATAAACAACTTATGCCTATTTAAAAAGGGTCTCCCGTTGCTCTTTCTTTGCCCTTTGTTTATTTCAATTATTTACCTCTGAACCTATGAAAAGAGAAAGTACACATGAGGTAATCAGCTCACCTCAAACATACAAGAAAATGTTAATAGAAGTATTTTATAAAAAATAATGTACTGAAACATAATAAAAACAATATCTCCCATTGAGGATAATTATATCCGCGAGGAAATAAAAAATGATGCATTGATACATTGCGAAAGATATGCAAAAATACCCATGTGTTTCTCTGTCTTTGTCTTTTTGTCTTCTTCAATGGTTGAACTCCAAACCTGTGCACATCAAAAAAAGGTATGAGTTAAACCAGACGCAATCAATACAAATAAGAGATCGAGAATACAATAAGTTTTTTACAAGTCTTATACAAAACATAACAGAAACACCCTCTCACATGGAGGATAGTAATATCAGTGAGGAAAGGAAAATGAGACATCCCTGCATAGCAAAAGATATAATGAAAAATACCCACACCTGAAAGACATTAAAATTTAACCAGATAATTAGAAATAACCGATGACAATCGAAACCTATAATATTTCACAGATGTTTGCAAGAGAGACAAATGTCATTCTTACAAGACAATGATGGTAGTCCAGAACATAGTTGCATCGCAAGGATAAACTCTATCCAGAATCGTCATCTGATCCTTATAAATAACCCTAGCAAAAGAACAAGAACAATTTTCACAATAAAGATATTTAACACAAGGTGCGTTCAATTTAGTTTTAGCAATTATCTTTGACGTAAAAGAAACAAGTCACATTGTAACAATAAATGTCGGCGTAATAAAGCACACCTTTTCAAACTCATAGTCATATAGATGACTCTGTCTTGCTTAGGCATTGTCCTCGAAGAAGATTTTTCTTACCTCAGCGGGGGAAAAGAAAGAAGATGTGTAACAAATAATCAACAGCGAATGAAAATTATTCATAACTAAATAAGAAATCATAAACCATTTATACCTGTTGAAAGAGGTACACTTTTTTTTGTTTAGCTGCTTTAATTTCCACAAAGCTATACCATGGAACCTATGCCCATAAAAATATAACAAAGAACTCATCCTCAATCCAAACAATACGGCGAGACAAAAGAAGAGACAGCAAGATAAGAACAAATAACGCACAACAAAAATATGGGACACAGAGATAACAACATAACAAAATATATGAAAACTCATAACATGCTACATGCTGGAATATGCACAAAAAAACACACACACTAAAAAGAAATAGAAAAGAAACCAAAACATAAATTGTGTCAAGGTTGACAGTAATAACATATCCAACAAGGCGTCAACAAGTTTCTTTGAACAAAAATATTTGCAGTGAAAAATCTACACAATAGCGTACTTTACCAATCCCATCATCATGTCGACCACTCCATCTTGCTAAGCACGATAATGGCCACTCCATCTTCCAAGACTGATAGTCATAAAGCATAAAAACACATACAAATTATACCTGTTTAAAAAGGGTCCTCGATTTATCTTTCTTCGTCCTTTTTTCTTTTCAATGTTTGACACATGAATCCATCAAAAGCAAAAGTACCAGTATGTTAGACACTCCCCTCAAAACCTACAAGAAAATGATTGTAGAATAATTTTATAAACAATATGGGAAATGAATAACAAAACACCCTTTTAAATGTAAAATAATATTATCACTAAGGAACAAAAACTTATGCCTTGCTATGTGTGGAATAATATATATAAAATATAACACCTAAAAGACATCAATGCAACACAATGTAGCCAGTAATAAGCGGTAAAATCCCAAGCTGAAATATTTATCGGATTTCAGCAGATAAGACAAATGTAATTCTTACCAGATAACTACGCAAATGCTGAACTTAGTTCAATCTGAAAGATAGCTCTGTCCAGAATACTTCTCGGATCCTTATAAATAACCCAAACAAAGAAGTCAAACAAGATTTAGATGAACAACATTTGACACGAGGCGTCAACAAGTTTTCCTTAACAAAAATCTTTGCAATAAAATAATAAAGTAAGAATCTAGTACTAAATAACATCACAAAAAATGTTCCTTATCAATCACATCATCACGTAGACCATTCCATCTTGCTAAGGACAATGATGGTCAGTAAACCTCTTTGATGCTCGACAAGAGGGAAAAAGAACGACGTCCAAGAAAAATGCAACCGTCCACAAGAACTATTCAAAAAGTAGAAGAACACATGAACAAAATATACCTATTTAAAAGGTGTTCTCCTTCGTCCATTGTTTTCTTCAATGAGCACCCTCAAAACATACAAAGAAAATGATAGTGGAGAACTATTAAACACATAATTCTTACCAAATAAATGTGGTACTGTAGAACATAGTTGCCATGAAAATAATAGTTTGGCCTAGAATAATCATCAAAAACTAATAAAAAACCGTAACAAAAGAAGTAAAACAAGGTTGAACGTAATAATAAAAATAATTATACTGAAAAATCAAGTGACATCCTACTACTAAATAGATGCACAATCAACATACCTTATCAATTATATCATCATGTCGACCACTTCATCTTCTAAAGACGATAACGGCCAATAAACTTGTATGATAATTAATAGAGGAAGAAAGGCACGAAATCCATCGAAAAGTGCAATACTGGAAAACTAGTATACATAATGCGTAAGAAAACATAAGAAAACATAAGAAAAAGCTTCCCCATTTCTTCTTCTTTGCCCTTTTCTTTCTTCGATGATATACCTTTAATCCTGTGCAAGGAAAAGTACACATGTGTTAACTACGCTTTAAGACATGCGAGATATAATGGTTGAAGAGTTTTATAAAAGATGCTGAAAAATTAATAACAAAAATCATCAAAAAGCGTACGGCTTTCTAGATGTATATGATGATATCTAGACAGATGGATCTTATATGAATCACCCTCTCACATAGAGCATAATATTATCAGTAAGGAATTCAAAATGATGCATCGCTACATCTTAAATGGTATAAAAAATACGGTGCATGAAAAACGTCAAAATAAAACAATGTAGCAAGTGATAACAGGTAAAAATGACAAGCTGAAATATGTCTCGGAATTAAGCAGATAAGAAAAATATCATTCTTACCATGTAAATATGTAGTCGCTGAACTTAGTTCAGAAATAAGGATAGTTCTATCCAGAATAATTCTTGGATCCTTCTAAATGAACTAAAGAAAAGAAAGCAAATAATAATTACTGGAGCAACATTTAACACGAGGCGTCCACAATTTTCCTTTAACAAAAATCATTGCAATAAAAGAATAACATGAGTAACTAGTAATAAATATCAACACAAAAAATGTACCTTATCAATCACATCATCACGTAGACCACTTCATCTTCTAAGGACGATAATGGCCAATAAACCTCTATGATGATTAATTATGAAAAAAGGCACAACATCTAACAAAAAGTGCAACATTGCAAAACTGGTATTCATAATGCATATGAACACAAACAAATTATACCTATTTAAAAAGGGTCCTCCATTTATTCTTCTTTATCTTTTTCTTTCTTCAATGATATACCTCTGAACCTATGCAAAGGAAAAATATAAATGTGCTAAGCAGCCCCCTCAAAACCATACACTAAAATGATAGTAGAAGAATTTTTTAAAAGATGCAAAAAATAAATAAGACAACACACTCTCGCATGGAGGATAATATTATCAGTATGGAATTCAAAAAGATGCATCGCTACAACTGAAATTGTATATAAAAACACCATGCATGAAAACGTGAAAACAAGACAATATAGAAAGTGTTAACAGGTAAAATCACAAACCGAAATATTTCTCAAATTCAAGGAGATAAGACAAATATAATTCTTATAAGACAAATATGTAATCGCTGAACTTAGTATGAATTTAAGGATATCGTAATAATTATTGAATTCTTCTAAATAACCCAACCAAAGAAATCAAACGTGATTTACAGAAACAGCATTTAACATGGGCGTCAACAAGTTTCTTTTGTCAAAAAACTTTTCAATAAAATAATTAAGTAGGAATCCAGTACTAAATAACAGCACAGTAAAGTACCTTATGAATCACATTTCGCGTAGACTACTCGATCTCGCTAAAAAAGGTAATGGCCAATAAACCTCTTTGATGGTCAGATAGAGAAAAAAAGGAACGACGTCCAAAGAAAATGCAACCATGCAAGAGGGCTATTCATAAAGTATAAGAACACATATATAAATTATACCTGTTTGAAAAGGGTCCTTCTTCGTCCCGTGTTTTCTCCACCGATTCACCGCTGAAACTATGCAAAGGAAACATACAAATATGCTATCCAGCCCCCTTCAAACTTACACGAAAATGAAAGCAGAGAAAATATAAAAAGAAATTTTAATATGAAAAATACAAAACCACCCTCTCACAGGTGGATAATACTATCAAGTAGGAAATCAAAATGATCATCACTACGTGTCATATGATATAGAAAATACCCATTCCTAGAGAGGAAAATAAAGTAAGATAGCGTATAATGACCAATAAAGATCACAATGTAAAATATTTCTCGGATTTAACCAAGCGTGAAAAGTTATTCTTACCAGATAAATGTGGTACAGCGGAAGATAGTTGCAACGTAAGAATAGCTTGGTCAAGAATAATCATTGAAAACAGCTAAAAAACTTCACGAAAGAAGTAAATCACGATTGACAGTAATAACCAAAACAATTGATAGTGAAAAATCATGTTATGTCATTATACGAAATAGATGCACAATAAACATACCTTATCAATCACATTCTCTTGTTGACCGCTCCATCTTCTATGGAGAATAATGGCCAATAAACCTCTGTGATGACTGATAGAGGAAGAAGGAACCACATCCAACAAAAAGTGTAACTTTGCAAAACTGGTATTCATCATGCATAAGAACATATAAACAAATTATACCTACCTAAAAAGCGTCCTACGTTTCTGCATCTTCGTCCTTTTCTTTCGTCAATGATTTGCCTCTGAACCTATGCAAAGCAAAAGTACAAATGTGTTAGCCAGCCCTCCCTCAAAACCATACAATAAGACGATAGTAGGAGAATCATATAAAATATGTGGAAAAATAAATAATAAAACACCCTTTCTCGTGGAGGATAATATTATCAGTGTGGAATTCAAAACGATGCATATCTACATCTGAAATGGTATATAAAAAACACCATGCATGAAAACGTGAAAACAAAACAATATTGCAAGTGTTAACAGGTAAAAATCATAAGCTGGAATATTTCTCAAATTTAAGCAGATAAGACAAATAAAATTCTAATTAGACACACATGTAATCGCTGAACTTAGATTGAACTTAAGGATATCTCTGTCCAGAATCATTCTTGGATCCTTGTAAATAATCCAAACAAAAGAAATCAAACAAGATTTACTGGAGCAACATTTAACACGAGGCAACCACAAGTTTCCTTTAACAAAAATAACTGCAATGAAAGAATAACATGAATAACTAGTACTAAATATCAACAGAAAAAATTTACCTTATCAATCACATCATCACGTAGACCACTTCATCATGTAAGGACGATAATGGCCAATAAACCTCTATGATGAATAATTGCGGAAAAAGGCACGACATCCAGCAAAAAAAGCAACATTGCAAAACGTGTATTCATAATTCATATGAACACCTAAACAACTTATACCTATTTAAAAAGGGTCCTCCTTTTATTCTTCTTTATCATTTGCTTTCTTCAATGATTTACCTCTGAACATATGCAGCGAAAAAGTACGAATGTGTTAACCAGGCCCCCCTTGAAAACATACTTTAAAATGAAACTAGAAGAATGTTATAAAAGATGCGTAATAATAAATAAAAAAACACACTCTTACTTTGATGATAATGTTATCATTATGGAATTCAAAAAGATGCATCATTCATCTGAAACTGTATATAAAAAACACCATGCGTGAAAAATGTGAAAACAAAACAATATAGCAAGTGTTAACAGGTAAAAAATGACACGCCGAAATATTTCTCAAATTTAAGGGAATAAGACAAATATAATTCTGATTAGACAAATATGCAATTTCTGAACATTGTTTAAACTTAAGGATATCTCTGTCGGCAATCATTCTCCGATTCTTCTAAATAACCCAAACAAAAGAAATCAAACTTGATTTACAGAAACAACATTTAACATGGGGCGTCAAAAAGTTTCTTTTGTCAAAAATCTTTTTAATAAAATAACAAAGTAAGAATCTAGTACTAAATAACAGCACAATAAACGTACCTTATGAATCACATCATCGTGTAGACTACTCCATCTTGCTAAAGAAGGTAATGGCCAATAAACCTCTTTGATGCTCGATAGAGGCAAAAAGGCACAACGTCCAAAGAAATTGCAACCTTGCAAGAGGGCTATTCATAAAGTATAAGAACACATATACAAATTATACCTGTTTGAAAAGGGTCCTTCTTCGTCTCGTGTTTTCTCCACTGATTCACTGCTGAAACTATGCAAAGGAAACAGGTATCCACCCCCCTTCAAACTTACACGAAAATGATAGCAGAGAAAATATAAAAAGACAATTTAATATGAAAAATACAAAACCACCGTCTCACAGGCGGATAATACTATCAACTAGGAATTTAAAATGATCAAAATGATGCATCATTCCATTTTAAATGATATATATAAAAATAACCCATGCTCAAAGACGTAAAAAAGGTAAGATAGCCCATAATGACCAATAAAGATCATAACGTAAACTTTTTCTCGGATTTCAGCAAGAGGGACAAGTTATTCTTACCAGATAATTGTGGTACTACAGAACATAATTGCAACGTAAGAATAGCTTGGTCCAGAATACTCATTGAAAACTCCAAAAAACCCTAACAAAAGCAGTAAAACACGGTTGACAGTAATTACAAAAAAAAATTGATAGTGAAAAATTATGTGATATCATAATACAAAACAGAGGCACAATAAACATACCTTATCAATTACATCCTCATGTTGACCGCTCCGACTTCTATGGACAATAATGGCCAATAAACCTATGTGGTGACTGATAGTGGAAGAAGGCACGACATCCAACAAAAAATGTAACTTTGCAAAATTAATATTCAGGATGCATAAGAACACAAACAAATTATACCTATCTTAGAAAGGTCCCATGTTTCTCCTTCTTCGTCCTTTTCTTTCGTTGATGATTTGCCTCTGAACCTACGCAAAGAAAAAGTACAATTGTGTTAACCAGCCCTCCCTCAAAACCATACAATAAAACGATAGTAGGAAAATTTATAAAAGACGCAGAAAAATAAATACAAAACACCCTTTAACATGGAGGATAATATTATCAGTATGGAATTCAAAATGATGCATCGCGACATCTGAAATGGTATATAAAAAACACCACGCGTGAAAAATGTTAAAACAAAACAATATAGCTAGTGTTCACATGTAAAAATCACAAGCTGAAATATTTCTCAAATTTAAGCAGATAAGACAAATATAGTTCTTATTAGACATATATGCAATTGCTGAACTTAGTTTGGACATAAGGATATCTCTGTCCGGAATCCTTCTTCGAATATTCTAAATAATCAAAACAAAACACATCAAACGTGATTTACAGAAACATTATTTAACAAGAGGCGTCGACAAGTTTGGTTTGACAAAACTCTTTTCAATAAAATCATAAAGTAAGAATCTAGTACTAATAACGGCACAATTAACATACCTTATCAATCACATCAACACATAGACTACTTCATTTTGCTAAAGAGGATACTTGCCAAAAACCTCTTTGATGCTCGATAGAGGAAAAAGGGCACGACGTCCAAAGAAAATGCAACCTCGTAAGCGAACTATTCATAAAGTACAAGAACACATATATAAATTACACCTGTTTAAAATGGCCTTCATCGACCCATGTTTTCTTCGCTGATTCACCTCTGAAACTATGCAAAGGAAAAATATAAATTTGATATCCAGCCCCCTTCAAACTTACAAAAAAATGATAGCAGAGAAAATATAAAAAGATAATTGAATATCAAAAATAGTGAAACTCTGTCTCAAAGGAGGGATAATGCTATCAAGTAGGAAATTAAAATAATGACCCACTACCTATCAAATCATATGTAAAAAATACCAACGCTCAAAGTCTTAAACAAAGCGAGATAATGTATACTGAGCAGTTAAGATCACAGTGTAAAATATTTCTCGGATTTAAGCAAGAGGTAAAAGTTATTCTTACCAGATAACTGTGGTACTGCAGAACATAATTGCAATGTAAGAATAGCACGGTCCAGAATAATCATCGAAAACACCTAAAAACCCAACAAAAGAAATAAAATACGGTTGAGAGTAATAACCAAAATAATTGATAGTGAAAAATCATGTTATATCATTATACGGAATAGATGCACAATACACATACGTTATCAATCACATCATTATGTTGACCACTCCATCGTCCAAGGACGACAATGGTCAATAAACCTTTGCGATGACTGATAGAGGAAAAAGGCACGACATCTAACGAAAAATGCAATATTGCAAAACTGGTATTCATAATGCATAAGAACACATAAACAAATTATACCTATCTAAAAAGGTCCCAAGTTTCTCCTTCTTCGTCCTCTTCTTTCGTCAATGATTTGCCTCTGAACCTATGAAAGAAATTCTTTCTTGGATTTAAGCAGATAAAGCAAATATAATTCTTATTACATAAATATGCAATCGCTGAACTTAGCTCGATCATAGGGATAGCTCTGTCCAGAATCTTTCTTGGATCCTTCTAAATAACCAAAAAAAAAATCAAATATGATTTACAGTAACAACATTTAACAAGAGGCGCTCCCAAGTTTCTGTTGACAAAAGTATTTGCAATAAAATAATAAAGTAAGAATCTAGTACTAAATAACGGCACAATAAACATACCTTATCTATCACATCACCAGGTAGACTACTCAATCTTGCTAAAGACGATAATGGCCCAAAACCTCTTTGATGCTCGGTAAGGGAAAAAAGGCACGACGTCCAAAGTAAATGCAACTTCGCACGCAGGCTATTCAGAAAGTACAAGAACACATATATAAATTATACATGTTTAAAAAGGGCCTTCTTCGTCCCGTGTTTTCTTCACTGATTCCCCTCCGAATCTATGCAAAGGAAAAATACAATTGTGTTATCCAGCCCTCTTAAACTTTCAAGAAAATGATTGCGGAGATAATTTAATCTGAAAAATACAAAATGACCATCTCGTAGGAGGGATAACACTATTAAGTAGGAAATTTAAATGATGCATCACTACCTGTCAAATGATATGTAAAAAATACCCATGATCAAAGACATATATCAAGTAAAATAGCACATAATGACCAATTAAGATCATAGTGTAAAATATTTATCGAATTTAAGCAAGAGAAAAAAGTTATTCTTACCAGATAACTTTGGTACTGCAGAACATAATTGCAATGCAAGAATAGCTTGGTCCAGAATAATCATCAAACACTCCTAAAAACCTAACAAAAGAAGTAAAACACGGTTGACAGTTATAACCAAAATAATTGATGGTGAAAAATCATGTAATATCATAATACGAAATAGATGCACAATCCACATACGTTATCAATCACATCATCATGTTGACCACTCCATCTTCCAAGGACGATAATGGCCAATAAACCTCTGTGATGACTGATAGATGAAAAGGGCACGACATCCAACAAAAAATGCAACACTGCAAAACTGGTATTCATACTGCGTAAGAACACATAAACAAATTATACCTATATAAAAAGGGTCCCCCATTTTCTTTCTTCATCCTGTTATTTCTTCAATGATTTAAATCTGAACCAATACAAAGAAAATGTACAAATGTGATAACCAGACCCCTTCAAACACACAAGAAAACGATAGTGGAGAAATTCAAAAAATATATTATTAAGTAAAACAAACAAAAACACCATCTCACATAATGGATAATACTATTAGCGAGGAAATCAAAATGCTGCATTCCTGTGTCAGGAAGCATAAATGAAAAATGCCCGCACTTAAAGAAGTAAAAAAAAAACAAGGTAGCAAATAATGGCCAATACAGATCACAGCGTAAAATAATTCTCGGATTTAAGCAGGAGGGACAAGTTAATTCTTACCAGATGGATTTGGTAGTACAAAAATAGTTGCCATGTAAGGATAGACCGGTCCAGAATCAACATTGGAAACTCACAAAAAGCCCTAAAAAAAGAAGTAAAACACGGTTGACAGTACTTATGTATTCATAATTCATAAGTACACAAAAAAAGTATACCTATTTAAAAGGGTCCCCCGTTTATCTTTCTTTGTCCTTTCCATTCATCAAATATTTACCTGTGATCCTATGCAGGGAAAAAGTAATAATGTGTTAACCAGCCCTTCCTCAAAACATACAAGAAAATTATAGTAGAAGAATTTTATAAAAGATGCTGGACAATAAAAAACAAAACACTCGCTTACATGTAGTATAATTATGCATCAGTGAGAATTTCAAAATTATGCATCGATATGTCTAGAAAGATATATAAAACATACCACATGTATAAAAATATTTCTTGGATTTCAGCATATATGACAATATAATTTTTACCAGATAAATATGTAATTGCTGAACATAGTTAGCACTTCAGAATAGCTCTACCAAGAATCATTTTCGGATGCTTTTAAATAACCCTAATATCAGAAGACAAACAAGATTTACAGGAACAACATTTAACACGAGGCGTCAAGAAGTTTCTTTTACCAATAATCTTTGCTAAACGAATAAAGTAAGGATCTAATACTAGTTAACATCAGAATAAATGTACCTTATCAATCACATCATCACGTAGACCACTTCATCTTCCTTAGGATGATAATTGCCAATAAACATCTTCGATGCTTGAGGGAGGAAAAAAGGCACGACGTTCAGTAAAAAATGCAAGATGATTATTTATAAAGTAGAAGAGCACATAAAAAATTATACATATTTAAAAGGGGTCCTCGTTGGTCCTTTGATTTCTTTAATGATTTACGTTGAAACTTATGTAAATGTTCTAACCGGCCCCTCAAAACGTACAATAAATTGATAGTGAATAGAATTGAAAAATAATTTAATTTATTTGAATGATATAAGTAAATAATGACAAAAAAGGTTCCAACGTAAATCATTACTTGGGTTTAAGCAGGAGGGACAAGTTAATTCTTCAGGATAAATGTGGTACTGCAGAACATAGTTCCAATGCAACGATAACTTGGTCTGAAAAAATCATCAAAACTCATCCAAAACCTTAACAAAAGAAGTAAAACAAGGTTGACATTAGTAAAACAAAATATTTCAGTTAAAAACATGTGAATTCATAATACAAAATAGATGCACAATAAACATACCTTATCAATCACATCATCATGGCAAGCGCTCCATCTTCTAAGGACAATAATGGCCAATAATCTTCTATTATGGAAAATAGATGAAAGAATCACGACATCCAACAAAAAAAGCAACATTTCAAAACTGGTAATTATATTGTATAAGAATGCATAAACAAAGTATACCTATTTAAAAGGGTCCTCCACTTTTCTCTTCTTCGTCCTTTTCTTTCTTCAATGATTTACCTCCGAACCTATGCAATGAACAAGTACTAATATGTTCACCAGCCCCCCATAGAAATATACAAGAAAATGATAGTGGAGAAAATTTTAAAACATTATTTAAAATAAAAAATTAAAAAATGCCTCTCAGATAAAGGATACATGAAAAACTACCCATGCTCAAAGATGTAAGAAAAAAGAAGATAGCGAATAATGACCATTCAAGATCACAATGTAAAATATTTAAGCACGAGGGACAAAATAATTCTTACCAGATAAATGTGGTACCGCGGCACATAGTTGCAATGTAAGTACAGCATGGTCTGGAATAATCATCAGAACTCATGATAAACCTCAACAAAAGAAGTAAAACAAGCTTGACAGTAGAAACAAAAAACATTTCACTGAAAATTCAAGTGAAATCATAATAGGAAATAGATGCAAAATCAACATACCTTGTCAATCACATCATCATGGCAACCATTCCATCCTCGAAGGACAACAATGGCCAATAAACTTCTTTGCTAGAAACTAGAGGAAAAAACTACGACATCCGACAAAAAAATCAACAATGCAAAAGTGGCAATTATATTGCATAAGAATGCATAAACAAATTATACCTATTTAAAAGGGTCCTCCATTTTTCATTCTTCCTCCTTTTCTTTCTTCAAGGATTTACCTCGAACCTATGGAATGAAAAAGTACAAATGTGTTAACCAGCCCCCGTCAAAACATACAATAAAATTGTAGTGTAGAAATTTTCAAAAAAGTATTTATAATTAACAAAAAAAAACCCTCTCAGATGAAGCATATATGAAGAATTACACATTCTCAAAGATGTAAAAGAAAAGAAGAAAGCGAATAATGACCAATAAATATCACAGTGTAAAATATATCTCAGATTTAAGCAGGAGAGACAAGTTATTTCTTACCAGATAAATGTGGTACTGCAGCACATAGTTGCAATGTAAGGATAGCTTGGTCTGGAATAATCATCAAAAACTCGTGAAAAACTAAACAAAAGAAGCAAAAGAAGGTTGTCAGTAGTAACAAAAAAAATTATTGAAAAATTAAGTGAAATCATAATAGGAAATAGATGCACAATCCACATACCTTATCAATCACACCATCGTCGCAACCGCTCCATCTTCTAAGGACAATAATGGCCAATAATCTCCTATGATAGAATATAGATAAATAAAGCACAAAATCTACCAAAAACACAACATTGCAAAATTAGTAACTCTATTGCATAAGAACACATCAACAACTTGTACCTATTTAAAAGGGTCCTCCATTTTTCTCTTCTTCATCCTTTTCTTCTTTCAATGATTTATATCTGAACCTATGCAATGAAAAAGTACAAATGTGTCAACCAGCCCCCCATCAAAATAATTAAGAAAATGATTGCTGACAAACTTTCAAAAAATTATTTAAAATAAAATAAAGAAAAAATCCCTCGCTGATGAAGGATTAATGAAAAACTACCCATGCTCAAAGACGTAACACAAAACAAGGTAAATGTGAAATATATCTCAGATTTATGAAGGAGGGACAAGTTAATTTTACGAGATAAATGTGGTACTGAAGCACATAGTTCCAATGTAAGGATAGCTTGGTCTGGAATAATCATCAAAAACTCATGAAAAACCTCAACAAAAGAAGCAAAACAATGTTGACAGTAGTAACAAAAAACATTTCAGCGAAAAATCAAGTGAAGTCATAGAAAAAAAATAGATGCATAATCGACATACCTTATCAATCACATCATTATGGCAATTGCTCCATCTTCTATGGACAATACTGGCCAGTAATTATCTATGATAGAAAACAGATGAAAAAAGCACGACATCCAACAAAAAAAGCAACATTGCAAAAGTGGTAATTATATTGCCTAAGAACGCATAAACAAATTATACCTCTTTAAAAGGGTCCTTCATTTTTCTCTTCTTCATCCTTTTCTTGCTGCAATGATTTACCTTTGAGCCTATTCAACAATAAACTACAAATGTGTTAACCAGCCCCCCTCAAAACATACAAGAAAGTGATAGTGGAAAATTTTCAGAAATTTATTTTAATTATAAAAAACAAAAAAGCCCTCTTAGAAGAAGGATATATTCAAGACTACCCATGCTCAAAGACGTAAGAAAAAGAGGATAGCAAATAATGACATATAAAGATCACAGTGTAAAATATATCTCAGATTTAAGCAGGAGGGACAAGTTATTTCTTACCAGATAAATGTGGTAGTGCAGAAAATAGTTGCAATGTAAGGATAACTTGGTCTGGAATAATCATCAGAAACTCATTAACAGTAATAACAAAAAACATTTCAGTGAAAAATTAATTGAAATCACAATACAATAGAGGAGAATAGTGTATGACATTCCAGTAATACTAAATAGATGCACAATCAACATACCTTATTAATCACATTATCATGGCAACCACTCCATATTCTAGGGACAATAATAGCCAATAAACTTCTATGATAGAAAATAGAGGAAAAAAGCACGACATGCAACAAAAAAAGCAATATTGCAAAAGTGGCAATTATATTGCATAAGAACACCTAAACAATTTATACCGATTTAAAAGGGTCCTCCATTTTTCTCTTCTTCATCCTTTGCTTTCTTCATTGATTTACTTCTGAACCTATGCAATGAAAATGTACAAATGTGTTAACCAACCCCCCGTCGAAACATCCAAGAAAATGATACTGGAGAAATTTTGGAAAAATAATTAAAAAAAATACAACAAAAAATCCCTGTCAGATGAAGGATATATTAAAAACTACCCATGCTCAAAGACATAAGAAAAAAGAAGACAGCAATAATGACTGATAAAGATCGCAATGTAAATTACTTCTCAGATTTAAGCAGGAGGGACAAGTTTATTCTTACCAGATAAATTTGGTACTGCAGCACATAGTTGCAATCTAAGGATAGCTTGGTCTGGAATACTTGTCAGATACTCATGAAAAACCTTTGGAAAAGAAGTAAAAGAAGGTTGAAAGTAGTGACAAAAAACATTTCAGTGAAAAATCAAGTGCAACCATAATACAGAATCGATGCACAATCAACATACCTTATCAGTCACATCAGCATGGCAACCGCTCCATCTTCTAAGGACAATGATTGCCAATAATCTTCTATGATAGAAAATACAGAAAAAAAGCACGATATCCAACAGAAAAAAGCAATATTTAAAAACTGGTAATTATATTGCATATGTCAACCTTATTCATCCTTTTCTTTCTTCAATGATTTGCCTCTGAACCTATGCAATGAAAAAGTACAAATGTGTTAACCAGCCTCCCCTCAAAACATACAAGAAAATGATAGTGGAGACATTTTAAAAAAGGTTTTTAATGTAAAAAAATCCCTCTCAGATAAAGGGTATATAAAAAACTACCCATGTTCAAAGATGTAAGAAAACAGAAGATAGCAAATAAGGACCAATAAAGATCACAATGTAAAATCTTTCTCAGATTTAAGCAGGAGAAACAAGTTCATTCTTACCCGATAAATGTGGTACTGCAGCACATAGTTGCAATGTAAGAATATCTTGGTCTAGAATACTGATCAGAAACTTATGAAAAACCTCAACAAAAGAAGTAACACAATGTTAACCATAGTAAGAAAAAACATTTCAGTGAAAAATCAAGTGCAATGATAATATAAAATTGATGCACAACCAACATACCTTATCAACTACCTCATAATGGCAACCGCTCCATCTTCGAAGGAAAATAATGGCCAATAATCTTCTATGATAGAAAATAGAGCAAAAAGCACCACATACAACTAAAAAAGCAACATTGGAAAACTGGTAATTACATTCCATACGAACACATTAACATATTATACCTATTTAAAATGGTCCTACACTTTTCTCTTCTTCATCCTTTTATTTCTTCAATGATTTACCTCTAAACCTATGCAATGAAAAAGCACAAATGTGTTTACCAGCCCACGTCAAAACATACAAGGAAATGATAGTGAAAATTTTTTCAAAAAAAACCATTTCAGTAAAAATTCAAGTGAAATCATAATAAGAATAGATGCACAATTAACATACCTTATCAATCAAATCATCATGGTAACCACTGGGTCTTTTAAGGACAATAATGGCCAATAATCATCTATAATAGAAAATAGTTGCAAAAAGCGCGACATCCAACCAAAAAAAGAAACATTGCAAAAGTGGTAATTATATTGCATAAGGACACATAAACAAATTATACCTATTTAAAAGCGTATTCCATTTTTCTCTTCTTCATCCTTTTCTTTATCCAATGATTTACCTCTGAACATAAGCAATGAAACAGTACAAATGTGTTAACCAGCCCCCCACTCAAAACATACAAGAAAATGATAGTGGAGAAATTTTCAAAACAATTAAATAAAATAAAATAAAAGAAAAAATCTCTCTAAGATAAAGGATATATTAAAAACTACCCATGCTCAAAGATGTTAGAAAAATAAGATAGCGAATAATGACCAATAAAAGTCACAATGAAAAATATTTCTCAGATTTAAGGAGGAGAGTCAAATTAATTCTTACCAGATAAATGTGGTAGTGCAGCACATAGTTGCCATTTAAGGATAGCTTGGTCTGGAATACTTATCGGAAACACATGAAAAACCTTAACGAAAGAAGTAAAACAAGGTTAACATTATTAACAAAAAACATTTCAGCATAAAATCTAGTGCAATCATAATTCAAAATTGATGCACAACCAATATACCTTATCAATCACATCATCATGGCAACCGCTCCATCTTCGAAGGAAAATAATGGCCAAAGATCTTCTATGATAGAAAATAAAGCCAAAAAGCACATTATACAACAAAAAATGCAACATTGCAAAACTGGTAATTACATTCCATAAGAACACATTAACATATTATACCTATTTAAAATCGTCCTCCATTTTTCTCGTCTTTATCCTTTTATTCCCTCAATGATTCACCTCTAAACCTATGCAATGAAAAGCACAAATGTGCTAACCAGCCCCCGGCAAAACATACAAGGAAATGATAGTGGAAAAATTTTCGAAAACTTATTTAAAGTAAAAAAAACAAAAAATTCTTTCAGACAATGGATATGTTAAAAACTACCCATGCTTAAAGACGTAAAAAAAAGAAGATATCGAATAATGACCACTGAAAATCACAATGTAAAATATTTCTCAGATTTAAGCAGGAGGGATAAGTTAATTCTTACCAGATTAATGTGATACTACAGCACATAGTTGCAATGTAAGGATAGCTTAGTCTGGAATAATCATCGGAAACTCATGAAAAATCTTAACAAAAGAAGTAAAACAACGTTGACAGTAGTAACAAAAAATATTTCACTGAAAAATCAAGTGCAATTATTATACAAAATAGATGCACAATCAACATACCTTATCAATCACATCATTACGGCAACCGCTCCATCTTTGAAGGACACTAATGACCAATAATCTTCTATGATAGAAAATAGAGCAAAAAAGCATGACATACAACAAAAAAAGCAACATTCCAAAAATGGTAATTATATTCCACGAACACATGAACAAATTATACCTATTTATAAGGGTCCTCCATTTTTCTCTTCTTCGTCCTTTTCTTTCTTCAATGATTTACCTCTGAATGTATGCAATGAAAAAGCACAAATGTGTTAGCCAGCCCCCCGTCGAAATATACAAGAAAATGATGCAGGACAAATTTTGAATAACTTATCTAAAATGAAAAAAACCTTCTCAGATGAAGAATATACATGAAAAACTACGCATGCTCAAAGACGTAAGAAAAAAGAAGATAGCGAATAATGACAAATAAAGACCCCAATATAAAATATTTCTCAGATTTAAGAAGAAGAGATAAGTTAATTCTTACCAGATAAATGTGGTACTGCAGAATATAGTTGCAATGCAAGGACAGCTTGGTCTGGAACACTCACCAGAAACCCATGAAAAACCTTAACAAAATAAGTAAAACAAGGTTGACAGTAGTAAAAAAAACATTTCAGTAAAACAGCAAGTGGAATCATAATAGGAAATAGATGCACAATAAACATACCTAATCAATCACATCATCATTGCAACCGATCCATCTTCTAAGGAGTATAATGGCCAATAATCTTCTATGATAGAAAATAGATGAAAAAAGCACGACATCCAACAAAAAAAGCAACATTGCAAAACTAATAACTATATGGCATAAGAACACATTAACAAATTATACCTATTTAAAAGGGTCCCCCATTTTTCTCTTCTTCATCCTTTTCTTTCTTCAATGATTTGCCTTTGAACCTATCCAATGAAAAAGTACAAATGTGTTAACCAGCCCCGCGTCAATCCATACCAGTTAATGATAGTGGAGAAATTTTCAAAAACTTATTTAAAATACAAAAAAAACAAAAAAACCCTCTCAGATAAAGGATATATGAAAAACTACAGATGCTCAAAGACGTAAGAAGAAAGAAGATAGCGAATAATGACCATGCAAGATGACAATGTAAAATATTTCTTGGATTGAAGAGTGAGGGACAAGTTAATTCTTACCAGATAAAAGTGATACTCTAGAACATAGTTGCAATGTATGGATAGCTTGGTCTGGAATCATCATCAGAAACTCATGAAAAACCTTAACAAAAGAAGTGCCATGGGGTTGATAGTAGTAACAAAAAATAATTTAGTGAAACATTAAGTGAAAGCATAATACAAAATAGATGCACAATACACATACCTTATCAATCACATCGTCATGACAACCACTGCATATTCTAAGGACAAGAATGGCCAATAAACTTCTATGATAGATAATAGAGGAAAAAACACAACATCCCACAAAAAAAAAGCAACATTGCAAAAGTGGCAATTATATTGCAGAAGAACACATGAACAAAATATACCTATTTAAAAGGGTCCTCCATTTTTATTTCTTCATGATTTTCCGTCTTTAATAATTTACCTCTAAACCTATCCAATGAAAAATTACAAATTTGTTCGCCAGCCCCTCCTCGGAACATACAAGAAAATGGTACAGGAGAAATTTTGAATAACTTATTTTAAATTAAAAAATCCCTCTCAGATGAAGAATATATATGAAAAACTACGCATGCTCAAAGATGTAAGAAAAAAGAAGATACAGAATAATGACCAATAAAGATCATAATGTAAAATATTTCTCAGTTTTAAGAGTGAGGGACAAGTTAATTATTACCATATCAATGTGGTACTGCAGAACATAGCTGCAATGTAAGGATAGCTTGGTCTGGAATAATCATCAGAATCTCATAAAAAACCCTGATCAATGAAGTAAAAAAGGTTGATTGTAATAACAAAATTAGTTTATAGTGAAAAATCATCTGTGTTCATAATATGAAGACATAACTGAAAATCATAATTTATCCAGATACCTTTCAAACATACAACAAAATGAGAATAGTAAAATTTTATATAAAAATATGGAATAAAACATAACAGAAACACCTTATTAGATGGAGATAATAGTATGTATAAGGAAATGTAATTAATGACATGATTTTTACATGCTAAAATGGACAATTAACACCAACACCAGATAAAGTAGAGGGCAAGTAATAGCAAATAATGGTCACAATGAAAATATGTCACAGATTCAAGTGAGTAAGACAAATGTATATCTAACCAAAATGAGATGCATGTAGGAGATCATTGGTACATCATAAATAATGTTATAGCTCTCATCAGCACGGGATTGTCATTAATGAACATCACAAATAACATAAAACAATATCTCCAATAAGAGCATTCAACCCAGATCATAAACAAATTTGTTTAAAGAGGTAAATTTTTAAACAAAAGGCATGAATATAAAGATTAGGACACAATGTGAGAACGATAAAACGTACCATAAAAGTCACCTCAAAATGTGGATGACTTTTCTTCCTAACATTTCTTCCCTCTCTCCCTCTTTCTCTTCTCCTGATCATCCTCTCTCTCGTCTCCCCCTCTTTATCTTCTCTCCTCTCCCCCTCTTCTCTTCTTTCCAAATCTTTTTTCCCGATCGATCACCCGCTTTCGACAAATGCATTGAATTGTCGTGCATAAACATTCGTACTGCACTTTTTCTTTATTACCACCAAAAAGGTACCTACGAATTAAAAGGAAAAAAACATATCAGACACACTATATTTGTTATAATAACACAAAAAACTAAAAAAAGTAACGCTCTATAAAATAAGTAAACTATGTAAAATTTAAATTTTCATAATAGACAGAAACATAAAACCATAAAAACCAAATAATAAAAACAAACTGGCGAGTGCAACAAGTTATCTACGTATAGCCGCCGAACCTGCAAGCAAGCAAATAACTCTAAAAGACTAAAAAATCATAAAAGTTGTTCAAACAAGTGTGGTAAAAAAAGCACGGATAAGAAGATAACAGTGCAGTACCAATAAAGAAAAGACCAAGCATCAATCGTGCAAGGATGTCTTTCAAAGTAGCAGTGAAACCTGCACAAAAACGGCAACAAAATAATTAATCATGCTATAAAACATAGAACGCGCTACATCTTAGCACAGCAATAGAGACCAAAAAATAAATAACAACTGATATAAAGAGGGATCTAGCATTAGAAGTTGTCCTGAAACCTTAGGTCGTGCCCTTCTTGCTGCTCAAATTCTAAGTTGACCATACAGGTACCTTCAAAGGAAGACAAGAAGTGTAGAAGATCAGCTATATTGGTTAAAACATCACGAAACAATTATAAAAGTAAAATAATAAAGGGAAGCATAGGATGTCAGATAAAAAGAAAGAAAAACACTAAAATAATGATAAGACCATTAAAACCCCAATAGAACTTATTTTTTGCAAGGATATAAATAGATATACGCGCCCAGCCTGCACACAAAAAAGCAAGAAAACAGTTAGTGTTGCCAACCAAAGCCTAAAGAGTACTAGATTTAATCAAGGAAGCATGAATAAAGAAATTCATATTTAAGGACATCGAAATGCCCTTAGCTTTCGACAAACGGATTGAATTGTCGTGCATTCACGTTCGTACTGCTCTTTTTGTTTAATGCGCCAAAAAGGTACCTAGGAATCGAAAGAAAAAAAACATATCAGATACACTATATATGTTATAATAACACAAAAAATTAAAAAAAATTACGCTCTCCAAAATAAGTAAACTATGTAAAAGCTAAAAGTTCATAATCAACAGAAACATAAAACCAGAAAAACCAAATAATAAACCCAATCTAGCGAGTGCGACAAGCTATCTACGTATAGCCGCCGAACCTGCAAGCAAGAAAATAACGTTAAAAGACTAAAACATGATAAAAGTTGTTCAAACAAGTGCGGTAAAAAAAGCACGGATGAGAAGATAACAGTGTAGTACCAATACAGAATAGACCAAGCATCAATCGTGCAAGGATGTCTTTCAAAGTAGCAGTGAAACCTGCACAAAAAGGGCAACAAAATAATTAATCATGCTATAAAACATAGAACGCGCTACATGTTAGCACAGCAATAGAGACCAAAAAATAAATAAAAACTGATATAAAGAGGGATCTACCATTAGAAGTTGTCCTGAAACCTTAGGTCGTGGCTTTCTTGCTGCTCAAACTCTAAGTTGACCATACAGGTACCTTCAAAGGAAGACAAGAAGTGTAGAAGATCAGCTATATTGATTAAAACATCACGAAACAATTATAAAAGTAAAGTATTAAAGGGAAGCATAGGATGCCAGATAAAAAGAAAGCAAAACACTAAAATATTGATAAGACCATTAAAACCCAAATAGAACTTATTTTTTGCAAGGATATGTAGATATACCCCTCCAACCTGCACACCAAAAAGTAACAACACAGTTAGTGTTGACAACCAAAGCCTAAAGAGTACAATATGTTATTTAAGGATACCAAAATGCCTCTGGCATCTGACAATCACGTTGAATTGTCATCCATTCGTCAGACTGCTCTTTTTGTTTACTGCCACCAAGAATATAATAGTATAAAGGTACCTAGGAATGAAAAGCAATAATATATCAGATATGCTATATGTGTTACAATAAGATTAAAAACCAAAATCAATAATGGCCTCTAAAATAAGGAAATTATATGAAATCAAAATAAATAAAATTGATACAAATATATATGTACAAAAACAATAAAAAAAAAACTGGTAATGGCAACCGAACCTGCACACATGAAAAGAATATTAAATAAATAAAACATTATTAAAGTTGTTTAAAGAAGCGTGGAAAAAAACAATTGGATTCAAAGATAACAGTGTAGTACCAATAAATTGAAGACAAAGCATCAATCATGCAAGGATATGTTTCAAAGCAGCTGTCAAACCTGCACAAAAAGAGCTTGGTATGGAATAATCATCAGAAATCATGAAAAACCTTAACGAAATAAGTAAAACAAGGTTGACAGTAGTAACAAAAAACATATCAGTGGAAAATCAAGTGAAATCATAATACGAAATAGATGCACATTAAACATACCTCATCAATCACATCATCATGGCAACCACTCCATCTTCTAAGGCCAATAATGGCCAATAAACTTCTATGATAGATAATAGAGGAAAAAAGCACGACATCCAACAAAAAAAAGGAACATTGCAAAACTTGTAATTATATTGCATAATAACACATAAACAAACTATACCTATTTATAAGGGTCCACAATTTTTGTTTCTTCATCCTCTTCTTTCTTCAATGATTTACCTCTGAACCTATGCAATGAAAAAGTAAAAATGTGTTAACCAGCCCCCCCTCAAAACATACAAGAAAATGATAGTGGAGAAATTTTCAAAAATTATTTAAAATAAAAATAAACAAAAAATCCCTCTCAGATGAAGGATATATGAAAACTACCCATGCTCAAAGACGTAAGAAAAAAGGAGATATGAATGAGTCTATAAGAAAAAGTATCTATCTTTTGAAGCTGTCTTTTTGCAGTATCTCTATGAATGAGTCTAAGAAATTGAATAAGAAGGCATCAGATAATTAGATTTTTAAAGACATCTAACGGCATATTAGATTCCAAAAGTTCATTTGGACAGCAAACATATCTCAAAGGTAGATATAATACCGCATTGTAGAAAGATAAAAAAATGATAAAACACAACACATAAATAACATTATCAGTTTGGATATAAGCTTATATTTATCTACATTCAGTAATGTTCAAAACAAGCATTATCAGCTCCACTAAAAAAGAAACAGAAATTAGAAAAAGGGGAAAAGTACAAAACGTTACAAGCGCATCATAGAAGGTAAACCAGGAACAAAAACAAACTGGAGAAATATAAGGAAGACTAAAAACCATACCAATGTAGAAGAAGAGACTGACTGGAATAAGGCGGAAGTGAGAGAAAAGCAAGGGGGGTTTGAACAACGGACGAGCTTTAAATCCAGAGAGAGAGAGAGAGAAAAAAAACAGGAAAGAAACCCGTTGGAATTTAAATTTATAAAGATGCCCTATTTCAATTAATCGTTCGAAGCATTAAAATGAAAAAGGTCCGTGCTGCTGTCCCTACGTCATTTTGCCCAAGTCTTTCCTTGTCTCTTCTCTCGATCACCCACTCTCTCTTTCTCTCTCTCCCTCTCTCTCTCCTCTTTCTCTCTTTCTCTTCTCTCGATGACCGTTTCTGTCTCCTTTCTCGCTCTCTTCCTCTTTGTGTCTTTCTCTTCTGTCGATCACCGTTTTTCTTCCCCCTCTCTCTCTCTCTCCTCTTTCTCTCTTTCTCTTCTCTCGATGACCGTTTCTGTCTCCTTTCTCGCTCTCTTCCTCTTTGTGTCTTTCTCTTCTGTCGATCACCGTTTTTCTTCCCCCTCTCTCTCTCTCTCCTCTTTCTCTTCTGTCGTTCACCGTTTCTCTCTACTCTCTCTCTCCCTCTCTTTCTCATCTGTCCATCACCGTTTCTCTCTTTCTCTCCCCCTCTCCCTCGTTCTCTTCGGTCGATCACCCTCTCTCTCCCTCCTCCTCCTCTCTCTCCCTCTTTCTCTTCTTTGGTCCCCGCCTCTCTCGCCGGCCGAGGAGAAGGCGAGCGAGACGGTGATCCAACGGGTTACTGCTATGAAACATCGCAGTAACCCTTTTTGGTTCTATGAAATCGTCTTCTTTTGCTGCTGTTCAATATACATTTGTTCTTTCATCTACTTCTCTTTTCTTCCTCATCTGTCTTCGACAGTTCTCTACAAAGTTCACCTTATTTCTTCCCTCGCTCCCTCTTTCTCTTCTCCCGATCACCCTCTCTCTCGTCTCCCCCTCTTTCTCTTCTTTCCATATTTTTTTTTCCATCGATCACCCGCTTCCTCTCCTTCGTCGCTCTTTTTGTCCCTCTTTCTCTTCTGCCGATCACCGTCTCTCTTCCCTTTTCTTTTCTCCCGATCACTCGTCTGTAGAGGCTCGTTTATTTCCCACTCTTGAAAAAGCCATCGCTTCTATGGGCATTCCATCGAAGAAGCTTCCATTGTCGTTGGCGAGAAACAACAAGACGGTTCCAGATTTGGGGGAAGAAAACAAAAATCTCGAGAACCCGACCTTCGTAAGACTCACAAAAGACGTGGAACGAAAATATATCTTTCAGGGCTAACTAAAGTTTTCTCCATAATTTGTATACAATCTCCACAATTCCGGGCGCAAAAAACGGACGACACAATACTTTGCCAACAGAATTAAAGAGACAAGTTCAGTCTAGTGCCACCTAGCGACTCCCTTCAGAATTATACACGTTTACGTTACCTCAGTACCCGGCATTCGAAAAAATGTTTAAAAAACGTTTACCCAGAAATTCGACGCAATACAAAAACATTCTACTCAAGCAGTCGGCGCAATCCAAAGCGTTCGCAGCGTTGATTTCAGGTGAATTCAACGGAACGTCCAAACTGACCACCCAAGCATTCAACCAGAGAGGGCACATTTTAACGCGAGGACATGAACAATTCTGAAGAAAACGTACGTACCATTAGAGCAGGGTTGTGGAAGCACCTCCGCGGGTAGCTGGACTGGGAGCAGCAGAGAGCAGGATCGATCGAGTGCGGGACGAGAGTAGAGGAGTCCTTGCGAACAAGGGGGCTGTCAACAGGGAGGGGGATTTGAATCGAGAGAGAGAGAGAGAAAGAGAGAGAGAGAGAGAGAGAGAGAGAGAAAGATCAAAGACGCCCGTTGGAATGTGAATTTGTAAAGAAGCCCCGTTTGATTCAAACTTTCGATCAAAACCCACGTCTGCTTCCTTCTCTCGATCACCCTCTTTCTCTTCCGTGGAATCTTCCATTCCAATTGTCCAATTGTGAGAGAAACAAGATAGCCTCCGTTGCAAAATGAAATTTATCCAGATGCCCCCATTTCATTAAAACGTTCGATAAAAGCCCACGCCTTTTTCCCCCGTTCTCTTCTCTAGATCACCAATACGCTCTCTCGATCTCTCTCCGCCTCTCTCCCTATTTCTCTTCTCTTCATCACCCACTCTCTCTCCTCTCTCCGCTTTTGTCTTATATTGGGCATCCATCCGTACATGGCTTCTGAAGACATTCGTTTACAACTAACTGTAGAAGAAACAAGAAACTGGCTTTATCCAGAAGCCCCCGTCTGATTAAAACGCTTATTAAAACCCACGTTTTTTCCATATTTTCTGCTCTCCGTCACCCTGTCTCTCTCTTCTCTCTCCTCCCTCTTTCTCTTCTCGCCGTCACCCTCTCTCTCTTCATTCTCTCACTCGCTCTGTCTTCTCTCGATCACCCGTCTGTTGTGCCTCGTCCATTTCTGTCTCTTAAAAAAGCCTTCGCTTGAACAGACATTCGTGGAAAACTTTAATATTTACAGATGCACGAGAAAAGAGAAATTTCCAGCTTCGGGGGAAGAGAATAAAGATGCCCAGAACCTGACCTTGGTAAGACCCCATTGATTACAAAACAAGACCACTGGGAGAAGACTGGCAACGACGCGATTTAGCCTTCCCTGCATTATATAGGCCATACGTGTACGCTATAAATCAATTTTAAGTCACTCCCTAATAGTCAAGACATCCGTGTTATATTTTATTATACCCATTCCGGGAGTACATAAATTATTACTGCGAAAAGTCCACATAACACAAAACTAATCACCAGGTGCCACAAATGTTGACCAGTCAAGAGAAAAAAAAAGTAAAATAAGTGCTATTGTAAACGAACCTTTATCAGTCTAAGTAACTCATAAGTCATTTCCATCGAATGATGTTTTACAAACTCATAAAAAATCCCATTTTGTTGCTGTTGAAAAGAGGCTTGGTCATATTTAGGATCTAGAAATATAAAGTTGCAATACAAAACCAGCTGAACAACATATTAAGACCAACAAATCAGACAATTGAAGTGAATTATACTACCAACACGATGGAACCAATGAGCAATGTCCACAAACTTTTATTGCATGAATGTTATGGTCTACAACAGTAAATAATGATTTCAAACTAAAAGGGATCACAAGATAACATGGCCAAAAATAACTATTTCTTCGCCCCTGAAATTGTAGCTTCTGATAATAAATATATTACGAGGAAAATCTATAATTCTAATTGGAATGTTTGGAGTGTGTGTGGAGGAACACATCAATATCAACATTGAGAAAGACATCTTGGGATATGTTTGCAGTAAGTCAATATCAAAATGTGTCACAAGTGACACTACAAGTGTAAAGGAATCTTTCCATGAATCTCAAGGGGCAATCAAACAAACTTTGTGATGTGATTCCCAACAAAAGCTTGCCCAAAAAAATCTTGTTTCCTGCCAAAACTTATCTATAGTAATTAAAAAAAACATTCAATTACTATAAGTTATCTGAAACAAAATAAATGTTTGTCTTATTTATTTCAATTAATTTAGATTAATTTTCTTTCATTTCAATGATTTCTTACCTAAGAAAATGATGAGAAGTCTAGAAGAATACAATTTTAGAGAAAATAGTTATTAACAAGAATACATCAGTTGGATTTTGCTCTCTGATTTCATGGTCCTTGTGGATGCAACCCTTTCTTACCTTGTTCTAAGGTCCAAAAATTTATAGATATTGTTGCATAAAGTTATCAAATTTTACCTACATATTAAAATAGTTATAAGAAAATCTATTAGCACATATCAGCCAAATCAGATTCTGAAACCCAGCATAAAACATCCCAAAAAACAATAACATGCAAAAGTAGATCTAGAATAAACAAATATAATAACCATCTTAGACAGAGAGATGAATGTGAAACATCATGATAAAAAAAAAGTAACAGCACAAGTGCAGAAATACATCATGACGCCGGATGTCGTCTGGGCGTCGTCCGCTCGTCACCGAGGGTATGGGCTTGGTGTGAAAAGTAAGCCTGTATCGGACTATGACCGAGGCGTCGTCTGATAATGAGACTAGGCAAGTGAGAACTACGATGCAATGCGTGAACGTCAAGTTGTAGTATGTGAAAGTGCCGACTCGAGATGAGTGCTGATCTCCGGGACTGGACGGAGTCGCCAGGGAAGGATTGAACAGACCTTTCAAACCTCGTCCGATGAATCGAGAATGAGTACGCAGCCGAAGGGGTCGATCCCTGTTGGGTTTGCTCACACGGGACAGCCGGACCCGACTCGCATCAAACAGGTAACACGCTCTAAAATTGTGTCATTGTTCTCTTAACCTGTTCTTCTCTCCTATGTTTAACCTGAGCGCAGTGGAGGTAATTGAAAGGGAACTGAAGAAAATAAGAGACGAGGGCGGGAATCGTACCATTTGTCTCGTCCAGCAAAGGTCGTCTTGATATGGTATTCTGTCGGAGGGGGGTGTCGTCGGCAACGTGGTGCAATAGCTGGCAACTGCTGCTGTCGAGTGGCAGTTAGTGGTGTTGGCGGACGACAGGCTCCGACGAGTGCTTGCGTACAGAGACGTCATGGGCGGCTGAGCAGCAGCATAACAAAGACCAATCGCTGGCTAGCGATGCAGACAATGCACGAGAGAGCGCGGGCATCTTGCGCGGCAGCAGCAAGCCACCCAATGGCTCGAGTGGGCACGACGAGGAGGTACGTACGCATGGGGTGTGGGGAGGCTGCAGGCTGCAGCTGGCAACCCAAGCGACCAGGCGTGTGCGGGAGCAGAAGGGTGTGCGCGGGTCATGATAGGTGGCCACTAGGGGCCGGTGGCGACTCCAATGAATGGGCGTGTGCAGTCAAAGGAACTGAGGACAAGGCTGTGAGTGACTGTTATTGAGGGCGACAGGCGGCTCTATGGCGCAAATGAGCGAGGAGACAGGTTGCAAGCAACAGCCACTCTCGGTGACCGGCGCTACTGCAGCTTGGCATGCGGGCAGATCACGCGCGGTTAGGGGCGTCCCGAGGCAGGGCGCGGATTAATGGTGGCGGCTGCCAGGTTCCACTATGGCTTGGCGCAGCAGCATCGCGCGCAGTGAGCACGGACGTTTGCGGGCAGGCGCGAACTCAAAGGGACGGCAGACCAATTCTGGTGGTGATAGGGGCACGCGGCTCTAGCGGTGGCGGCGCTACGAGCTAGACGGTGGCAGCGGCGGCGCAACCTGGGCAGGGGCGACGGCGTCCACTCCTCTTCCTCTTCTTCTCTTCTCTTCTTCCTTCTCCCTTCTTCCTCCTTCCCTGAAGTTGACTCTTCAGATTCCAACAGTTTTTTCTCAAAAAAAAAGGATTTTTAAAAGAGTGTTTTTTGAGGGCGCCCACTATTTCTCTTGTACGGGAGGTGTGGATGGGTACCTTCTACAACTGCAAAATAGAGATAAGAGAGGGGGGTCTTCGACCCATTAGTGGGAAGAGGGGAAATCCTCATAAGTGGGTTTCCCCTCACTACTACAGTGATACAAGAGATAAAAGAAATACAAGGAAAACACAAACATAGAAACACAAATCAAGGATAAAAGCTTGAAGGAAATCAACGAAAAGGGGGCGATGGTTGCATGTCGTTACCCGGGGTATTTGAACCTGGGGGTACGCGTCGTCACCTTAGCATGACGGGCCAGCTGGACACGAGTCGGCGGCGATGCTGATGACGATGTCAACGTCTGTGAAGACGATCCTTGAGCCTCAGGATGTGTCGGGCCATCGCATAAAAAACAAGCACTTAAGATACACACCATTAGGTGTAAAATAAACAACAAATTTAAAATATAAATAGAACAAATCATCATGCTACATCAAAATGGAAACAAGATAAAACATAACACAAAAATAACATCATTAATACATATATACATTTAAACCTTTCAACATAGAGAAGTGTTCAAATAATACAACCTATGCTGAATGAGAACCCATAAAAGACTTTAGAAAAAGGGCGACAGGTGCAAATCATAGAAAATTCCAACCTATGACCAGAAATATGCCTTAGAAACTGGTGGGCTATAAATCCTACTATAAACCATATTATTCAAAGCTATAGAGATGAAACATCATAACTTTAAAAAATAACACCTTAAGTGCATAGAGATTTTAAAAAATGATCACTCACGATGGACACAAAGAGGAAGCAAAATAGTTAGAAACAACAAAGATAAAACACAAAGCACCATCACTTTGTGATCGTAGACACGTCATTTAGAAAGCTAACTTTGATTCTGAAGGGAAATGAAACACCACAACATGTAATCATATAAACAGGACAAAACATAACACCTGAATAAATGCCTACATAACATGTATAAAATTTGATTTAGCCAAAGAGCCTGATGTCAAAAAATAGATATCATAGTCTGAATGGAAAACACAAAAACAGAAAATTAATGGATGGGTATAAGTACAGATAACTATTATAGGTCAAGAGATGCATGTGATTAAAACTATTAGAGGAACGCCCAATATCACTTCGCTTGTTCCTTCACTAAACAGTCGATGTCTTGTTAAGTGAACTTAGCCATATCTGTAATATACATATAAGATTAGAGAGACATTGTTCTACAACATCATAAAATCCAATAAAGATAAATTGATAAAAAATAATTTTATGGATAAAAAATGACATAAAGTCTAAGTGGATATCATCCTTCACAAAGATAGAAATTGAACCAAAATATTAACAATTAATACCAAAACTCCAAAATTGTTTTGAAAAATATCCACACAACACAGAGACATAAAGCGATACCAGAATAGTTATCAAAAGTAAATGGAAATCAAAAAAGGAAATGTGGTACCATAATTCAAAGTTCAGGCTGTGATCTTATTCCTGCAATGACCCACGAGTACGCTGCTCTTGCTACTACGATCTGGAGCATAAAAGTATCCACTAGGAATTTTTTTCTATATACTTGAGCATTAAATAAAATTTTCAGAAGAGTTATAGGAGGTTACACAATTGAACGGATGTATTGTGTGATGTTGAGTGCAGATTATGCTTTTCAAATCAGACTTTTTCTTCAAGATAAGTGAATGGGGAAAGACATAATCATCCACACAGGCATCCTTGTTGGTCCGCAGATCAGTCGTTGTGTCAACAACGATCATGAAAATGTTCGTCGAAGAAGTTGCCAAGCTACCACTTGCTGTCACTAAACCGGAAATGCAAGGAAAGGTGGGTTTTGATTTATCATTATCATTTTAAGTGGTCGACCAATTTACAGCGATGTTCCCTGTTTTTTAATATGAAACTTGATTCTCTTAAGATATCTCAAATGGTTTTGAGAAAATTGAATACAGAAGTCATTTGAATTATTACTCATACTTGGGCTTATGTTTTTCAAATGGCATTTATGCATTCGATTCTTAACTAGTTGGTGCTTTAAACTATCATCTGTTATGTGATGTAACATGATTATTATATCATGTTTGGGCATAGTTGTGTTTTACATATTTCTGGTTGAGAGGACAGTCGATTCATCTGATGTTATACAGAGAGGGGTTCTTTGTAAGTCTATGGTCATGCATAGAGTTGTTATTGCACAAAATACCCGTGAAGTCCTTGATACATCTGGTTCAGGAAGTTGATCAAAAAATATGAGTAAAGAATTTGGATTCAAAGAAAGGACCGAGACAAGGTTATAACTATTTTTTATTCTTTCTAGTTTGTTAGAATGACATATTGTTTCCCATTATCAATCATTCGACCAGAGGCATACATCTTTTGTCTGCTGGGAGACCATGCTTTTTGCAATGACATATCCAGTAGTTATGTTTGAAGGAACAAAGCACACGGAAAAGCTAATCTCAAGTCCTCCAACAAAACAGAAGAAGATATACTGTTTGCTACAATCATGTACCAACTGCACTAGAAGCTATGGCTGATAACCAGAAACTTAGTTTCCCTGTGTAACAAGTACGTGCTCCGTGTTTTCTAGATATGAGGCTCTAGGTAGAGGTTTTAAATTAATCCAAGTGTTGACATTAGAAACATTTTTTGATATCTACTTGTACATGGCTGTTTTTGGATTTCATGGACATGATACATGATAAATTTCCAGTTTGGCAATGACATTCTGGACGGAGGGGTTGATAGGATATCATGTAGGCCATGACATCTCTATGTTGCTGGTCATGGCTTCTAGAAATACTGAAGAAAAGAGGAAACAAAATGATTATGTTGAGAGAAAAGTGTTGTCATTACTTTATATGTCTAATTAGATTATAACATTTAAAATGAAATATGATGAAGTATTCTAACAAAGGATTTTAAACAATGAAAGTAATAAAAATACATTGGCTGGGCCATTAAATTGAATTTTTAATAATAGAACCATTCATATATCTCTAAAATTAAAACAAGTTGCCCAGATAAAAAATAAGATTTCACGCTCTCTAGTTTTAGCAAGAACCTTTAGACCTTATCCAGAGTTTGGTGCAGATTTATTATGGTCCCAATCCAGTCTTGGCAGGTCATATTATCTAGACAACATCACAGTAAAAGAGAAGAAAGTTAAAAAAGGCATAGAAGGAGAAAAATAAGACATCACAAAAATGATGGGAATAAACAAAACCCAAATACTAAGCGGCGAAATGCTATCTTGAATTGGACAATAGAGGTCCAAACAATAAAGTATGAAATGAGAAAAGGCAACAAGTTCAGAAAAGGGAAGAACAAACATGTGTGTCACCTCATCATTAAACACTCTTTCCGAGATGTTCTTAACTTTTCTCTTCCTCCATAGTTAGCTTAGCTTGAAACCTCCAATGTTTCTCACAAACATGTTTATAAATAGTTATGTATCATGAACGCACAAATATAAAATAATGATATGGCTCCATTGATTGGCTTTTTATGATCATGAAGTATTCTCATTAATATTCCAAAAAGAAAAATATCATAGTTTATGAGAACCATAAAAATGTGAGAAATAATCAACATAAAACAATTTCAAAGGTTTTGTATTGAACTTGAGAAATTATAATTCATAGTTTTATTAATGCATGGCAATAATAAGACTACCTCCATAGTACATAACTTGCGTTCATCATTTCTCTAACTTGTTAATGGCTCACAATAACTACGATATTTTGGCTTTTCGAGTATGAATGAAAGTACCCCACGTTCAGAAAAGCCTCTTTAGTGAACAACTTGCTTTAACATTGGAATTTAAATATCTTCTTCCATCTGAGAAATAATATCTTTGCCATTTTTTGTAAAAATGTTTTTTAGATGGGTAAAGGCCGGGATCATTTATGCTATATCTGATAGTAAATGGGTAAGTCCGATCCATGTGGTGCCAAAGAAGTCTAGATTAACTGTATAGGTGATAACACCCTAATTTCGGTCTTTATTTCATGTTATTAGCATGATTTATGCATTTAAAAAGCTTAAATTTGGGTTGTTATCATATATTTACACAAAAATAATGCTTCCTAGTAATTTCTGATTTTTCCCTAATTTTCTGTTAATTATATGAATTTTTAAGGATTTATTGAAGCTCGAAATAATTATTTTTGGATGAAAATGGCACATTCAAAAGTTGATTTCGACATTTATCAACATGGGAATTAATCAGGGAATTTTCTAGAATTTTTTACGAATTTTTAGGAATTTTCTGGGATTTATTTCAAGAAGAAATGCATTTATTCTATGAAAAAGGGCATATTTATAAGAGAAAAAAATATATTTATGCAATTTCTAGACTTTTTGGGGCCTTTTTGAAACGTTTCGTTGCAAATAGACCCTGAAAATCCCTCTCGGTCGCCACGGCAGGCGTAAAGATCCTATTTAAAATCATTCAGGGTTTTATTGCAATTTTTAATATATATTTTTAATGTTTTAGGAGAAATCGGAGGAGAGAGAGTGCGCCAGGGGCATATACGCAATTACTTTTGGGCGGCGTCCAAAAGCAATTCCAGGCTTTTTAAGGACTTTTCTGCAAAAAGGAGGATTCAAAATGCGCCAGCCAATGAGAGAGCGACACGTCATTGCGTGTTTAAAAACGAAACTAATAAATAAATCAATTTTAAATCCAATGGATTAAATTGGTTTAAAATTGATTTATTAATAACTTTTGATCCTGAAGTCCGATTGAGATGATTTTTTTATGGATTTGTTCGTCTTGATCCCCTCTTTCTATCTGTACGGTTAGATCATTCAGATCTAGCCTACATTGATAGATAAATATTAAGTACTAAACGGGGGTAAAATGGTGATTTTTACCCTACAACCTAAGTATAAAAGCTAAATTTCGAGAGGGGGAGCTCATTCTAGATGGTGCTCTATCACAGCTGCAAGACAGGGAGGAGCTCTAGCTTGGATCAAGTTATCTGGTACTTTCTTTCCTTTATTGTATTTGAACTTTTATGCATTTTGAATGAATTAGGTTAAGTTGTTTGTTTCTTCATCTCTATTCTGATCTGAACTTCTAAATCGCTTGGCTTGAGCGGCATGTACAAGCCCTAATTAGGATTGAGAGGAGAAATTGAGGGATTTACCTTGGCATTCAATTGCATTCCAAAAGAAAACTCTAAAAAATTTAGTTTTAATTCTTAGGAGATTAAGATTTCCCTTTTTATTTCTGATTTAGCAAATTCTCAAAACCAACCAAAACTTAAATCAAAAATTTCTTCCAACCTCTCTAATTGAATTCTTTGATCCATCCAATTGGATCAATTAATTCAATCTAGAGCCCACATTTCTTCTTTTCATCTCATCTCTTCTACCCCCCTCTCTAAATTCTCACCTAATTAGGGTGACTTGATCCTCATTGAAGATCAAATTCACTCTAATTAGGATCTAAAACACCAAAAATAAAATCAAATTGAAATTCCTACTTGCCTCCCTTGGACAACACTCATACTTATCACTATACATATTAAGTAGAGTTTTATAAATTTTATTGCATAAGCCAAAAATTCACAACGACAAGGGCTAAAAATTTTGCGTAATTTTCACCCCTATTTTTGGCTAATCAATAGGTAAACGACAAAGGAGAAGAATTTCAGAAACAATTGCCTAGAGGATGGAGAATGTGCATTGATTACAGGAAAGTCAATAAAGCTACTAAGAAAGATCATTATCCATTACCCTTTATTGATCAAATTTTAGAAACATTATCAATGCAAATTTTTTTCTGTTTTCTTGATGGATACTCAGGATAAAACCAAGTAAATATTCATCCTAAACATCAAGAGAAAACAACATTTACCAGTCCTATAGACACATAGGACTTGAGGCGCATGCCTTTTGGTTTATGTAATACACCAGCAACATTCCAAAGGTGTATCAATGCTTTATTCTCCAATTTATTGGTGAATGTTTAGAAATATTGATGGATGACTTTTCTGTCTATGGAAGTAATTTGGATATTGCTTATTGAATATCCCTAAAGTATTGAAAAGATGCATTGAATCTTACCTTGTGTTGAGTTGGAAAAAATCTCATTTTATGGTACAGGAGGGAGTAGTGTTGCGGCACCAAGTAAGCAATCGTGGACTGGACGTGGACAAGGCCAAAATCAAGATCTTCCAAGGCCTTCCACCTCCAACCAATCCGTAAAGCCTTAGGGGTCGCCTCGGCCAAGCAGGTTTCTACAGGAGGTTCATTTTAGATTTTGCAAAAAATTCAAAACCACTTACGAATCTTCTGTCATCTAAGAACAACGATTTTATGTTAACTTTAGAGGCAAAGACTGCTTATGAAAAGTTGAAGGAAGCACTCGTACAAACACCCATCCTGCAAGGTCCTGATTGGACCTTACCATTTGAGTTAATGTGATGCCTCAGATTATGATGTAGAGGCAGTCTTAGGCCAAAGACAAAATAAGAAACATGTGGCCATTTATTATGCTTATAGAACCTTAATGGATGCACAACTTAACTACACAACTACCGAAAAGGAATTACTAGCAGTTATATTTGCTTTAGAAAAGTTTAGATCCTATCTTTTAGTACTTTCTGATCATGCAGAAATTTATCAAAAAAATAGGCTAAACCTAGGTTGAGTTTTGTTAGCTCATGAATTCAACTTAGAAATTAAGGATAAGAAAAGTTGTGAAAATGTAGTTGCTGATCACTTTTCCAGGGTAAGTGGCATCCCACCAATATTAATAGATTATTTTCCGGATGAACATGTTCCAACAGCACAAGGAACAGGACTTCCTTGGTTTGTACATATGGTGAATTTTCTTGTCTCGCGAAAGATACCTACAGAGTCGACATCACATGAAAGAAAGAAACTTATCAAAGACAGCATTTTTTATTTTTGGGAGGAACCAGAATTATTCCATCAACGGATCGATTAAATCTTATGGAGGTGTGTACCAGAAATAGAGCAGAAGAGTATACTGGAGTTTAGTCATGCAAAACCAAGAAGAGGACATTACTCCGCCAAGGTAACAGCTCATAAAGTATTAAAATCAGGATTTTTCTGGCCCTCTTAATTTCAAGAAGCACAGAAATTTTACACTACATGCTTAATATGTAAAACTTCTATTAATATTACAAGAGAGGCCGTAGGCCGTTAAAGCCTATATTAGAAATAGAAAATATTGACCTATGGGAAATTTTATTTTATGGGGCCATTTCCAACTTTTCATGGTTATGAATACATTTGTGTAAATAGCACAGTACATCCCAAACCATGTCCAAAATCTGCGAATTAACCTTAGCTTTTTTTTAGGCACGGTGTATCCCAAACTCACTAAGTCGACTGCGATATATCCCGATGATGACGTGGAATCCATCGTGGCTGCCGGGTGGATCTCCGACCAGATTTTGACATGATGGAAACCACATGGCACCCACGCTGGAATCCACGTCATATGGGGATATGTCGACCTGCCAAGGGTTTAACTTAAAGAGAGAGAGCTGAAGAGAGAGAGGCATGCTATAGAGAGAGAGAAGGAGAGAGGTAGAGAAAGAGAGAGAAAGAGAGGCATTGATGGAGGACCATCCAGTGGACACCAAGCTCGGACGTCTCCAACTACGACAAGCTGCTCGCGTCGATGCTCGCGACCCGGAGTTTAAGTACTCCACGTAATGCATCATATCTTCCCTTTTATTTGTTTTGTCTTTTTCGTTCTTGGATTTCATGGACTGGGCCGGTGTTGGGCCTTGTCCTTGTCCTGTTTCTTTATTTTCATTTTTATTTTCAATTGTAAGGAGAGGTCGAACCGCGTCTCATGACGGTTCGTCCTCACCCACGTTCTCACTTAGATCCTATCCTCATTATACAAGGGGATAGCATGCCCAAGTGATAGTTGAGTCATTTGTTAAAGAAAAGTTTCCAACTCTTGTCTCCACCATATCGTAGTTAGCGTGTAGAGAGGCTTGGCTATCCTCACCCACGTCGAGACCACTCCGTGGTTAGAGCCCGCATCGTCACGTAGAGATCACTCCATGACGTCGTGCTTCAACGACCAGTCGAGATCACTCCGGGTTTCTTAAAGATTCAAGAATTCGTTCCTTCTTGGAGCCAATAAGCCCTCCATCGAGATCACTCCGAAGGGTCTCAAAGATTCAAGAAAGCGTCATCAATGGTAACCATCGAGATCACTCGGGGTACGCGTCGTCGTCGTTCCTCCCCAAGATTTCACCAACCGTCTCCAAGAACTGCCCTTTGCAGACCAAGAACGCCCTCTCCTTGGGAATCTTGGGTTGTTAGGCCCCAAGAAACCTCCAAGAAACCTCTTCTTGTAGGCTATCATCTCCCCCACCGCCGTCGTCCGCCGCCAACATCGCCCTCCACCAAGATCCAGCCAAGATTCACCCAGAACTCTCCAAGATCCCTTCAAGAAGATCAAGAAACGCCCCTCCATCACAGTCTTCTTGGGTGGTTATTTTCAAGAAACCTTCCACTTGGAGGTCTCGCACCATCCGCCGGTGTCAGCGCCCCTCTACAGACCAAGAACGCCCTCTCCTTGAGAATCTTGGGTTGTTAGGCCCCAAGAAATGTCCAAGAACTTCTTCTTGGAGGCTATTGTCCCCGCCGCCGCCCTCACCCTCCACCAAGATCCATCCAAGATTCGCCCAGAACTCTCCAAGAGCCCTCCAAGAAGATCAAGAAATGCCTCTCTATCACAATCTTCTTGGGTGGTTATTTTCAAGAAACCTTCCACTCAGAGGTCTCGCACCATCCGCCGCCGCCGCCGTCATCCGCCGCGATCCTACTGTCGACTCTCCTTTGTCCACTGGTCAACTACGCTGCTTCCCACGCCGTGGACTATCGTCAAATTAGGTACCTCTCCATCTCCCCTCTATTACTTCCAGTATTATTACCTGTCTCCAGTTCCATCTTACGCTATCTCTTCCTCTGCCCTGCTTTATTCTGATAATCATTATAGGATAGCCACCTTCATCAAGAGATAGGTTTCTTCTTTGTGGTTGAAGATTAATCGTTGATTCTTAGGCGTCGAACATCTTCGGGCTGTCAAACGCCCCTCGCTCCTTAGACATCTTGGTTGGTCCAACGGGTCATTGGGAGTTTAATCCGGATCAATATCTCGTTTAGTGATTGGTATCGACTTCCATCCCTCTCTGTGTTGTCCGAATATTGCTCATTTAACAGCAACTCTCTCAACTCGACATTCATTCATTTAAGTATGAAACCACTCATCGTCTTTTCTTGTGACGTAATACAAGCCGATCGATCCCGGTCGTCATCATATTACATCAGGTGTTCTAGAGAGAGAGGCGTTCTATAGAGAGAGAAAGAGAGAGAGGCACTTTCTCTCTCCCTTTCTCTCTCTATAGAATGTCTCTCTCTAGAACACCTCTCTTTCTCTCTCTTGAACCTCTCTCTCCTTCTCTCTCTATAACCTCTTTCTTTCCGTCTCTCTCTAGCACACCTCTCTCTCAAAAACACTTCTCTTTCTCTCTCTAGAATCTCTTTCTTTCCATCTCTCTCTCTAGAAAGCCTCTCTCTTTAGAACACCTCTCTTTCTCTCTCTAGAACCTTTCTCTTTCTAGAACCTTATTCTCATACTCTCTCTAGCACACCTCTCTCTCTAGAACACCTCTCTCTAGAACACCTCTCTCTCTAGAACACCTCTCTTTCTCTCTCTAGAACCTCTCTCCTTTCTTTCTATATAGAATGCCTCTCTCTCTAGAACACCTCTCTTTCTCTCTCTAGAAACTTTTCTCTCTCTCCCCTCTCTCTCTCTAGCACGACTCTCTCCTTCTTTCTCTCTAGAATGCCTCTCTCTCTCTCTCTCTCTTTAAGTTAAACCCTTGGCAGGTCGACATATCCACTTATGATGTGGAATCTAGCGTGGCTGCCAGGTGGGTTCTGGCATCAGAGATCCATCTGGCAGCCACGATGGATTCCACGTCATCATCGTGATATATCACAGTTGACTTAGCGAGTTTGGGATATATCGTGCCGAAAAAAAAGCTAAGGTTAACTCACAGATTTTGGACATCGTTTGGGATGTACCATGCTATTTAGCCAAAACATTTTGATGGTAGTTGATTATGTGTCGAAATTGGTAGAAGCTATACCTAAAGACTAATGATAGTAAAGTAGTGGTTAATTTAGTGGTAAGAATATCTTTTATAGATATGGATGTCCTTGAGCCATAAGTAGTGATGGAGGTTCTCATTTCACAAATTATATATTTAGAAACCTTCCGAAGAAATTTGGTGTACATCATCGGGGCACTACTCGTTATCACCCTCAAGCTAATGGTTAAGTAGAGTTGTGTAATAGAGAGGTAAAAAAAAATACTGAGAAAGATTATTCGTCCTGATGGGGAAGATTGGTCTAGGAAATTGGAAGAAGCATTATGGGCCTATATGACAGCTTACAAAACACATTTTGGAATGTCCCCATGTAGAATGATTTTTGGAAAAGCTTGCCATCAATAACTAGACTTAGAACATAAAGCTTGATGGGCAGTTAGGAGACTCAACTTTTCTTTGGACAAAGCAGGAAAGCATAGAATACTTCAACTACATCAGTTGGAAAAAATCAGGAATGAGGCTTATGAGAATTCAAAAATATATAAAGCCAAAATGAAAGCATTTTACGATAAAAGTCTGAGGAGAAGTATATTTGTAGGAAATCAAAAGGTTTGGATTTATAATTCAAGGTTGAAATTAGTTATTGGAAAACTGAAAACTAGGTGGGATGGACCCTTCATTTCCAAGAAAGTCTTTAAGAATGGTGCAGTTCTGATTTTTGATCCCCAATCTTAAAAATGCTTCACAGTAAATGGACAAAGACTTCAACCGTATTTAAAAGATGATAACTTACATGTACCTATTAATATATCTCTAGAAAAGCCTCCTATTGATGCCAACATGATCTAAATGTTAGTTAACTTTTATTGCTTTCTTTCCCTTTTCGTGTTGTTTTTCTTTGGTAAAGTTTGCAGGTTCAGCTGCTCAAGGAATCAACAGAAAAATGGAACAGAAAATATCTTCACCAACTCGACTCAATTTTGCACCTTCACAGACTCCACATTCCTTGGTTTGCCTTCTCTCACTAACTGTTTCAACTTTGTTGATTATAAGCATGTAGGAACATGCCATATTCCAGGGAGGGGGAGATATCATAAAATTTATCTACTCTATCTAAGGAAATGATAATCTCGATTGATATCCAAGCAATGATAGATCAATCATTAAAATGCTTATCAAGGATATTTGGAGTTGAAAGACTTGCACGTCAAAATATACCAGAGGTGAATTATGCCTAACTAAGTGCACGGATGTTTATATCAGTTGAAGTTAGCAATTCTTAACATTATATTTTTCTCATCTTTTCAACCACCTCAGGCTGAGTTAACACTTACATGCATGAAACATTTAGTGGAGGGTAGATCTAGTGTTGGCTCATAGGATATATTAATTACTGATGTGAGTGAAGCTCCATGAGCTATAGAGGGATACAAAACCTCTTTGGGGAAATAAGCTGCCGATCCACTAAGAACAGCATATGGGTGGTGGATAAGCGCCACTAAAAGGAAAATCAAAGAAGCTGCACCAGAGTTCTAAAAGCTTAAAAGCTAGATACCTCAGAAGTTAAGATTGAATTGTCATCTCAAATATGACAAACATGCCGCAAATGTGCAATAAAAGAAAAGTGGAAAAGCTGTCTCGATGGGGGCCCATCATGCCTCTAGGAGATATTTTCTGTTTTTGTTGTTGTTTTCTGTTTGTATGCTTGTTTCTATTTCCCTCACTGATTTGGGCATTTTCTTCCCTAAAAAAGGAAGCTTGCCCCTTGTAATAAAATGGGTGAAATTGAAACAGAATTTTCAAAATGTAGCCCCTTTGAGTAGCTAGGAATTTTAGGAGTATTTGGAGAGTTTGTGATTTTTGGGAAGTTCTGAAAAATTACGAATATGCCATCAAGATCTGGGAGTTAGGATTCTTGCCACTTTCTCCTCGCCGAAGCGCCTCCGCTGCCACCTCCAGAGATATCTGAGTTGTCGACCGCCGCCCAGGCTGTCGTGGCCTGCATGACCCCTGCATCTGCAATGGCCTCCTTGGCCACCGTCGTAGTCGCAATCACCACAGTTGGCACGGCCTCCGTGGTGGCCACGACCACCATGACTATCGCAGCCTTCACGGCTACCGCGGCTGCCGTGGCCGCCCCGGCCCCTGCAACTGTGGCGGCCTCCTCGGCCGCCACCGCATCTGCGGTCAACACGGTCGGCGCGGCCTCCGCGATCGCCACGACCACCGCGACTATTGCGGCCTTCATGGCTACCGCGGCCAGCGTGGCCGCCACGGCCCCCACAACCGCGGCAGGCACCACGCTCACCACGGCAGCCTCCGGCCCCACGATCGGCGTAGTCGCCAAAGCCATCACGGCCTACACAGCCACCACGGCCGCCCAGGCCTCCACGGCGCCGCCGCCACCCAAGCCTCCACGGCCGCCGCCACCACCCAGGCCTCCACGGTCGCCGCAGCCGCCAAGGCCCAGAAGGTCTCCGCTGATTCCGATGGCCTCTGCGGCCGCCACGGCCCCATGGCCACCGCGGCCGCCCCGGTCGTCTCGACCTCACCCGCCGTCGACCGCCGACTCCGTCATCCGCCTTCAGCGGTCCATGCTGGCTCTGGTCTCTCTGTCACCTTGGCCGCCCATAGTCTCCTCTGCCTGCCTAGCGCCACGGCCGGCTCGGACCCCTCTAGTCATCTTCATCCGCCCCGTCGAGCCTACTCCGAGACGAATCCAGAAGAATCCAAATTTTCAGTTCTTGGAGGTTGTGGTTGCCAACATCTCTTCGTGGAGATCACTCAGAGGACTTGCTGGCCACCCGTCGTCGTTGATGCTCATGTCGGTGACCTTCCATTTGTAGTTAGTTAGAACCCTCACAGTCACAAGCCTACTGAGTTAGAACCCTATAGTTACAACCTTTCTAGTTAGTTATAGCGTCATTAGTTCTTTGATAAGATGTATTATGCTGCAGCCTTATGCTGCTGACTCCGTAGTTCGTTCGTAGTCACTACTTGTCCTCACGTTGAGACTACTCCGTGAGTCACCACCATACATCCTCACGTCGAGACTACTCCATGAGTCACCACCTTGTGACCCCATCGAGACCACTCCGACGTCATTCTTAAAGATTCAAGCTTGGCAACTCTTCGTTATCGTCACCGCCTCATCGTCGAGACTACTCCGAGGGCACTTCTTGGAGATCCAAGATTTGCAGCTTGTGGGCGTTGTCGTCATCTCACTTCCTCGTTCAGACTACCCCGAGGACGCGTTGACGTCGCTCGCCATCATCAACCATTTCCTACCAAACGTCGGGCCCACCCAATCACTGAAGCCCTCACCCCGTCGAGATAGAGATCGATATACAGATAGAGATAGAGATGGAGAGAGAGTTACTGATAGAATTAGAGATAGTGATAGAGATACATATCGAATTAGAGATACAGATAGAGATAGAGAAATAGATCGAGATAGCGATAGAGACAAAGATGGAAATAGAGATAGAGATAGAGATAGTGATAAAGATAGAGATCGAGATAGCGATAGAGACGGAGATAAAGACAGATATAGAGATAGAAAAAAAGATAAAGTTATAGATAAAAAAAGAGATACAGATAGAGATAGAGATAGAGTTAGAGATAGAGACAGAGACAGAGATAGACATAGAGATAGAGATAAAGATAGAGATAGAGATAGAGATAGAGATAGAGATAGAGATAGAAATAGAGATACAGATAAAGAAAGAGATAGATATAGCGATAGAGCTAGAGATAGAGATAGAGATAGAGATCTAGATAGAGGTAGATATCTAGATAGAGATAGACCTAGAGAAAGAGGTAGAGATAGAGATAGAGATTGAGATAGAGATAGAGATGGAGCTCGAGATAGACATAGAGATATAGATAGAGATAGATATAGGTATAGATATAGGTAGAGATACAGATAAAGATAGATATGGACATAAAGATAGAGATAGAGATAGAGATAGAGATCGAGATAGAGATAGAGATAAAGATAGCGATAGAGATAGAGATAGAGATAAAGATAGAGATAGCGATAGAGATAGAGATAGAGATAGAGATAAAGATAGAGATAGAGATATAGATATAGATATAGATATAGATAGAGATAGCGATTGAGATAGAGATAGAGATAGAGATAGAGATAGAGATAGAGATAGAGATAGAGATAGAGATAGAGATAGAGATAGAGATAGAGATAAAAATAGACATAGAGATATAGATAGAGATAGAGATATAGATAGAGATTTAGATAGGGATAGAGATTAATATAGAAGTAGAAAAAGAGATGGATATAGAGTTGATATAGAGCTAGAGATAAAGATAGAGATAGAGTGGAGAGATAGATAAAGATATAGATAGATACAATGATAGAGATAGAGATAGAGATAGGGATATCGATAAAGATAAAGATAGGGGTCGAGATAGAGATAGAGATAGAGATAGATATAGAGACAAAGATAGAGATAGAGATGGAGATACAGCTAGAAACAAAAAAAGAGATACCAAGAGATATAGAGATAGAGAAAGAGATGCAGATAGAGATACACATAAAGACTGATATATAGATAGAGAGAGCGATAGAGATAGAAATAGAAATAGAGTAGAGATAAAGAGAAAGATAAAGATAGAGATAGATACAACGATAGAGATAAAGATAGAGATAGTGATAAAGATAGAGATAGAGATAATAATAGAGATAGAAAAAAAGATAGAGATCGAGATAGAGATACAGATATAGATAGAGATAATGATAGAGATAGAGATAGAGATAGAAAGAGGGATAGAGATAGAGATAGAGATAAAGATATAAGTAGAGATATGGATACAGATAGCGATAGGGGTGAAGATAGCGATAGAGAGAGATAGAGATAGAGATAGAAATAAAGATAAAGATAGAGATAGAAATAGAGAGAGATGTTTAAAGAGAGAAAGGGATAGACATAGATATAGACATAGAGATAGAGACATAGATAGAGAAAGAAATAGAGATAAAAAAAGAATTAGGGGTAGTGATAGAGATAGAGATAGGGATAGAGATAGAGATTAAGATAGAGATAGACATAAAGGTAGAGAAAGAGTTAGAAATAGAGATAGAGATAGAGATATAGATAAAGATAAAAAGAGAGATACAGATAGAGATAGAGATACATGGAAATTGAGATTGAGATAAAGATACGTATAAAGAAAGATATAAATATTGAGATAGCAATAGACATAGAGATACAGATTGCGATAGAAATAGAGATAGCGATCGAGATAGAGATAGATATAGAGATAGAGATTGAGATAGAGATAGAGATAGAGATATAGGAAGATTTAGAGATAGAGACAGAGATAGAGACATTGATAGAGATAGATATAGAGATAGAGATAGATATAGAGATAGAGATGGAGATAGAGATAGAGATAGAGATAGAGATACACAAACAGATAGAGATACATATAGAGAGAGAGTTGGAGATAAAGATAGAGATATAAATAGATATAGAGATCAATATAGAGATAGAGATAGAGATAGAGATAGAGATAGAGATAGATATGGATAAAAAGATAGAGATCTAGTAATAGATAGAGATAGAGATACAGATAGATATTGAGAAAGAGATAGACTTAGAGATGGAGATATAGATAGAGGTAAACATAGAGATAGAGCTATAGATAAAGAGAGATAGAGATAGAGATAGAGAAAGAGATAGAGATTAAGATAGAGATAGAGATAAAGATAAAGATAGAGGTTGGTAAAGAGCTGGATATATAGATAGAGATAGAGTGGATAGAGAGATAAAGATAGAGATAGATACAATTATAGAGCTAGAGATAGAGATACCGATAGAGATACAGATATAGATAGAGATCGAGATAGCGATAGAGATAGAGATAGAGATAGAGATAGAGATAGAGATAGAGATAGAGATAGAGATAGAGATAGAGATAGAGAAACAGATAGACATAGAGATACAGATAGAGAGAGATAGAGATAGATATAAAGATAGAGATAGAGATAGAGATAGGGATAGAGATAAAGATAGGAAAAGAGATATAGATAGATAAATATATAGATATAGAGATAGAGGTAGAGATAGGGGTAAAGATAGAGATAGAGCTTGAGATCTACATAGAGATAGAGATAAAGATAGATATCTACATAGAGATAGAGATAGAGATAGAGATAGAGATGGCGATAGAGATAAAGATAGAGATAGCGGTAGAAATAGAGATAGATATAGATATGGAGATGTTGGTAGAGATACAGATAAAGATACATATACAGATACAGAGAGAGATAGAGATAGAGATAGAGATAGAGATAGATTTAGAGATAGAGATAGTGATAGAGATAGAGATGGAGATAGAGATAGAGATGGAGAAAGAGATAGAGATAGAGATAGGAATACAGATAGAGATTTAGATACATATAGAGAAAGGGTAGAGATAGAGATAGAGGCAGAGATAGAGATAGGGTTAGAGATAGAGATAAAGATAGAAGTAAAAATAGAGGTAGAAATAGGGATTGATTTCGAGATAGAGATAGAGATAAAGGTAGAGATTGAGATATTGATGGAGATAGAGATAGAGATGGCGATAGAGATAGAGATAGAGATAGAAAGAGAGATAGAGATAGAGAAAATGATAGAGATAGAGTTAGAAATGGGGATGGGGATAGAGATAGAGTTAGTAGTGGCGTGGAGGCCAGCGGTTCATCACCGGATGCACTGCCACCATCAACCGAAGTCAACATGTCTGCCACAGACACAACTACGAAGTCAACCAAAGTCAACGCCTTCGTCACAAACAGGCCGCTACTGTCATCAAGCATGTCTCCACCCGCACACTTCCCTACATGCGTCTCTAATTTCTCATCATTTTCTCTTTCCTCGAAGGCCTATACATAGGCCATTGTTTTCAAGAAACAGTTAGGCTGTGATTTTTTAAGAATTGTGTTTTTGTTTAACTCTTCTTGGAGGACTGCCCAGCCTCCCTTATCCCACTGTAACCCTAGCCGTCGTCGTTGCCGCCATCACGCTGACGCCACCATCGCCACTTCGCGTCGCCAGCCTACCATCCTTCCTCCCTCCTCCCTCCACCCAAGGCCGCCCCAAGCCCCCCACCAAGGGCCGTGCGTCCAAGGCCACCCTAAGCCGCCCACCCAGGACCGCCCTAGGCCGCCCGTCCAAGGCCGCCCAAGGCTGCCCCAGGCTGCCTGCCTAGGGCCGCCCCAAGCCACCCGCTGATGCAGGACGGATGTGGTCGATGTCCTGCGATGGGAATGTGAGTCTGCCTGTCCCTCTTGGGGACGTTTATCTTGGACTCCACGCCTCGCTTGTCGGTGGGTGTCCCAGAAAGATCTTGTCCTGGGGTCCTCAATTCGTTAGAGGGCTGAAGTAGGCCCTATCTCCATGTGGTCGGCGCTCCACAAGTAGTCGTCAGGGCGTTGGTGGGCCGGACTACCAGTGGAAAGGGCTGTTCAGCTGGCCGGATGGCGAGGACGGCAGCGAACTAGCAGCTGCATAAGACGGCCATAGTCGATGTCGTGTGGCGAGCGGCGATGGTCAGCGACAGTGGCAGCGGCCGCAGCCGAAGATGGCGGCGGCGACGGCCGGAGATGTCAACAACCGAAGGTGGGCAGCGGCCAAGATGGCGGCAGCGGCAGCAGCCGGATATAGCGGCGGCGGCGGCCGGAGATAGCCGGGATATTGAGCCGCGGTAGTGAGCCTCCTTCGGGGTAACAGACCACCGAGATTGCGGCGGTCCATTAGGTTAGGACCGTAACGGGCATAGGGCTGTCGTGGCATCCTCGAGATGCTTGCATGGCGATTGGGCTTCACGGAGAGTGGTTTGAGGCTTGACGGCTGGCAGCTGGACTTCGCGGGGATTCGGAGGGCGGAGACGGTGCTTTGAGGCGTGGGATGCGGGAGCCGATTCATCGAGCGGGCCCCTTGGACCGGAATAGAGGCACCGACCCATAATGCTACGGGCTGCTGCGGCCGACCCGACGGCTGCGGGCAGTTGCGACCGCTGCAGGCTACTGCGGGGGCGGCGGCCGCTCGGCGGCTGCGGCTGGTACTCGTGGCGGCGGCCGCAGTCAGGCGGCTACGCCCCCTGAGGGCGGCGGCGGCCGCTGAAGGCGGCGGCGGTCGCTGCGCGACTACGGCCGCTGTTGGCTCCTGCGGCCGCTTCGGGCGGCTGCGACCGCTGCGTTACTCGCGGCGGCGGCCCCTGCTTGGTCGGCAGCTCCGCGATCCGGGCGGCGCTCCACCGACCTGGGACCCCCGTGGCGGCCGCCTAGAGTTCCGTCGGTCTGTCCTGACGGAACGGGGGAGGGGCGGAACGAGACGGGTGGCCGAAGTCAGCCCCGTCCCGTCTGCCCTTCACTCTCTTACTCTCTTCTCTCAAAACGGGAACGGAAGGGGACTCTTCTCTTTTCCAAAAATTTAGAATGGACTTACTCCGTCGGGCGCCCTCTCCTTCCATTATGTAGGGAGGATAATGGGCCCTAAGGAGGGATCCAAGAGGTTGGAACCCATTAGGAAAGGGTCCCCCTCTTAAGACCACTAGTACATAGTTTATTGAAACATAAACTTTAACTAAACCTAGGAAAAAAATGCGGATACGTTGAGGGCTTCGCCATCACCCGCCCCAAGGCCGCCCGTGCCTGCCAATTGACCGCGCATTTGGATCTGCGCAGTTGGATACAATGATAGAGATAGTGATAAAAATAGAGACAGAGATAGAGATAGCGATAGAGATAGATCAATAGATAGAGATAAAGATAGAAATAGAGAGATAGAGATAGAGATAGAGATAAAGATAGATAAAAAGACAGTGATAAAGATAGAGATATAGATAAAGATAGAGATAAAGATAGAGATCGAGATAGAGATAGATATAGATATAGAGATAGAGATAGAGAGAGAGATAGAGAAAGAGATAGAAAAAGAGATAGATGTAGAGATAGAGATAAAGATAGAGATACAAAGAGAAATAGAGATAGAGATAGAGATATAGATAGATATATAAATAGAGATAGAGATGGAGATAGTGATAGAGATAGATAGAGACAGGGATAAAAAATCAGATAGAGATACACATAGAAATAAAAATAGAATTCGCGATAGTGATAAAGATAGAGATAGAGATAGAGATAGAAATAGAGATTGAGATAGAGGAAAAGATAGAGATAGAGATAAAGATAGATCTAAAGATAGAGATAGAGATTGAGATAGAGATAGAGATAGATATAGCGATAGAGAAAGAGATCGAGATAGAGATAGAGATAGAGATAGAGATTGACAACACCATAATTTCTGTCTTTATTTCACGTTGTTAGCAAAATTTTATGCATTTGAAGAGATTAAAATGGGGTTGTTATCATAAATTTACATGAAAATAGTGTTCTCAAGTAATTTCTGATTTTTCCCTAATTTTTGATTAATTATATGTATTTTAAAGGAATTATTGAAGCTTGAAATAATTATTTTTTAATGAAAATGGCATATTTAATATTTTATTTCGACATTTATCAGCATGGGAATGAATCAGTGAATTTTCTAGAATTTTCAAGAATTTCTTACGAATTTTTAGGATTTTTCTGAGATTTATTTGAAGAGGAAATGCATTTATTTCAAGGAAAAAAGTATATTTATAAGAAATGAAAAAGCATTTTTCTAATTTTTGAACATTTAAGTGCCGTTTTGCAAAATTTCCTTGCAAAAAGACCCTGAAAACAGCTCTCGGTCGCCACTACAGGCGTAACGATGTAATTTAATATCTTACAAGGTTTTATTGCAAATGTATTATTAATTGTTTTAATATTTTAGAGAAAAGCGGAGGAGAGAGAATGCAAAAAGGGATATGTCAATAAATATTTTTGGGCGGCGTCGGATGGCAAATGTTTATTTCTGAAAGGACTTACGCGTAAATGTCAGGGCAATTTCTGGGAGCCACGACGTTGCCTCATCACAACCGCCGGATGAAAATCTGACGTCGGTCAGTGATAGAGGCCTGTTGCGGTAAGTTTACCGCTCGCACGGGCGGTGACGTGGCACATTCTCAGTGGGATCTTTCAAGTTCAGACGCACGCAAAGGTGCGTATCAGTATGTATGCAAATCCCGACTTTTGATATTTTTTTTGGTTTTCTTTTTTTTTCGCCACCTCAGCCTGCGGTTAAGAACAAAAAAAAAAATAAATGAATGATTAATCCAATGGTTAACATTGGTTTAAATTCATTTATTCATAACTTTCAATCCAGAAGTCCGATTGAGATGACGTTTTTTATGGATTTGTTCCTCTTGATCCCCTCTTTCTATCTTTATCGTTGATCATCAAGATCAAGCTTGTATTGATAGATACAAATTAATTACTCATTAGGGGTAAAATGGTAATTTATTACATTTTACCTAGGTATAAAAGCCGAATTTCAAGAGGAGGGGGTCATTCTTGATGGTTCTCTATCATAGCTGCAAGACAGAGAGGAGCCCCAGCCTGGATCAACCTGTTTGGTACTTTTTCCTTTCAATTGTATTTGAATTTTGATGCATTTTGAATGAAATTAGTTAAGTTGTTTGTTTCTTCTTCTCAATTCTGATGTGAACGTCTAAATCGCTTGGCTTGAGCGGCATGTACAAGCCCTGATTAGGATTGAAAGGAGAAAGTGAGGGATTTACCTGGGCATTCAATTGCATTCTCAAAGAAAAACTCTAAAAAAATTTAGTTTTAATTCTTAGGAAATTGAATTACCCCATTTCAGTTCTGAATTACCAAAGTTACAAAAACAAACCAAACTCAAATTAAAAATTCCCTTGTACCCTCTCTAATTGACCTCTTGGATCCTTTTATTAGGATCAAAGAAGCCAATTTAGAGCTCCATATTTCTTCTATTCATCTCACCTCTTCTACCTCCCTTTCTAAATTCTCATCTACTTAGGTTGACCTGATCCTCATTGAAGATCAAATTTAGTCTAATTAAAGTGAAACGACCAATTCGATCACTAAATCGAATTCCTTACTACCTTCCCTTGGACGACACTCGTACTAATCACTATACGTCTTAAGTGGAGTTCTTATAAATTTTATTGCATAAGCCAAAATTCACAACGACAACGGCTAAAAATTGAAGAGTTTTTACCCCTACTTTTGGCTTATCAGAGATCAAGATACATATAGAGATAGAGATAGAGATAGAGACAGAGATAGAGATAGAGACATAGATGGTGATGGAGATAGAAATAGAGATAGAGATAGAGATGAAGATAGCGATATCGATAGAGATAAATATAGAGATAGAGATAAAGAAAGATATAGAGATATAGATAGAGACAGAGATAGAGATAGAAATAAAGATAAAGATAGAGATAGAGATGGAGATAGAGATAGAGATAGCGATAGAGATACATATAGAGATACAGATACATATCGAGATAGAAATATAGATCAACAAAAAAACAGAGATAGAAAAAAAGATAGAGATGGAGATAGACAAACAGATAGAGATGGAGATAGAGAAAGAGATATAGATAGAGATAGAGATAGAGATAGAGATAGAAATAGAGAAAGAGATATGGATAGTGATAGAGATAGAGATAAACATAGAGATAAAGATAGAGATAGAGATACAGATGGAGATAGAGATACAGACAGAGATAGAGATACATAAAGGGATAGAGATAGAGATAGAGATAAAGATAGAGATAGAGATAGAGTTCGAGATAGAGATAAAGATAGAGATAGAGATAGAGATAAAGATGGAGTTAGAGATAGAGATAGAGATAGAGATAAATGATAGAGATAGTGATAGGGATAAAGATAGAGATAAAGATACAGATAGAGACAGAGATAGCGATAGAGAAATAGATATGTATAGTGATAGAGATAGAGATAAAGATAACGTAGTGATACAGATGGAGATAGAGAAACATATAGAGAGAGAGGTAGAGATAGAGATAGAGATATAGATAGAGATAGAGATAGAGATAGAGATTATGATAGAAAAATCAATACAGATAGAAGTAGAGATCGAGATTGAGATAGTGATAGAGATAGAGATAGAGATAGAAATAGAGAAAGAGATATGGATAGTGATAGAGATAGAGATAAAGATAGAGATAGAGATACAGACAGAGATAGAGATACAGAAAGGGATAGAGGTAGAGATAGAGATAGAGCTAGAGATAGAGATAAAGATAGAGATAGAGATAGAGATAGAGATAGAGATAAAGATAGAGATAGAGATAGAGATAAAGATGGAGTTAGAGATAGAGATAGAGATAGCGATTGAGATAGAGATAGAGATAGAGATAAATGATAGAGATAGTGATAGGGATAGAGATAGAGATAAAGATACAGATAGAGACAGAGATAGATATAGAGAAAGATATACGTATAGTGATAGAGATAGAGATAAAGATAAAGTAGCGATATAGATGGAGATAAATATACAAACAGATAAAGAGATACAGAAAGTGATCAAGGTAGAGATACAGATAGAGATAGAGATACATATAGAAAGAGAGGTAGAGATAGGGATAGAGATATAAATAGCGATAGAGATAGAGATTATGATAGAAAAATAGATACAGATAGAAGTAGAGATCGAGATTGAGATAGAGATAGGGATAGCGATAGAGATAAAGATAGAGATAGGAATTGAGATAGAGATAGAGATAGAGATAGGGACAGAGATAGAGATAGAGATAGAGATAGAGAGAGGGATAGAGATAAAAATACAGATAGCGATAGAGTTAGAGACAGAGATTGAGATAGTGATGACTCTAAAATATGTCATCAAATAATCAAGTTCTCAAGTTTAAATTCATTACAATTATCTTGTGAATTCATGCTAAGTTTATGCATATGTATTGTTTTACGAAATCACTAACCCCACTTGATTCTTTGAATCAAGTGGAATATATTTAACATTTTATGGCTAGTGAACATTCAGAAACAGGTTAAGAAGATCAAGGAAGAGAGGAGGATCAACAGAAGTGGGCAAAAATTCGAAGTGGCAAAAATTACGAAAATGCCCCTGGGCATGACTTAAGAGAAAACCTATAAATACTCTCTTGAGAGAGGAGTTTAGGTGTTCAGAATTTTCTCTAAGGAAACTAGGGCTTGGAGAAGAGGATTTCTGCACCCTCCAGGAGCTGATGAGCTTTTGGAGTTGGAGAGGAAGAACAGACTGAAGATAGCTTGGATTGAAGAACCACGCCTTGCCGCAAGGACGTGACACCCGACGTGGGGAAATCTCAAGCTTCAGCCCTGTAATCCCTCTCTTCTCAGACAATTTTGGTTGGGTTGGAAGAGTCGCAAGATCTTCCAATGTTTTCCAACTGAGGATTGTTTCATTTTAGATTTGATTTCAGTTGAATTTTGTTTCTTTCTTGTTCTGATCATCCTCCCCAAACTTCCCCAAAAAAATCCCTTTGACGCAGCAGCACCGCCGCGCGCAGCAGCACCGCCGCGCGCAGCAACGCCGCCGCACGCAGCAGCGCTGCGCACAGCAGCGTCGCGCGCAGCCACGCCGCGCGCGACAACGCCGCTGCACGCAGCAGCGCCGCGCGCAGTAGCGTCGCGCGCAGCCACGCCACGCGCGACACCGCTGCTGCACGCAAACACCTGGCACGCAGGTACCCTGCACGCAAGGTGTTTGATCCTTTGCCCCCAAGGGCAAGGGTACTGTCTACAGAGAACTCCTCTGTAGACAGCCTCTATTAAGTTAAATCTTTAACTTAATCAGAGCAATAGTAGTTAAATCTTTCGACTAAACTGGGAATTAAAGAGGAATTCTGTGATTTTCCTGAGGATCATTTAACAGAGTTTAATATTTATTTTAAATTGATAAGTGATATATCTATTGAATAAAGAAGGAAATTTCTACTGTTTTCTCCTGCTCCCTATGGATCGACCCTCACTCGCCTTACGCCGTGAGGTTTATAAATTTGTTGCATAAGCTCTGAACCTCACACGTCTGAATTGCTAAATAACCAGTAAAAAATGCCCTAAAATTGAGCTTATCAACTGGCGCCGTTGGCGGGGAGCACGGTATTACAGTAGAAAATTTTATTTTCTCTGAATCTATAGTTATCTCTCTAAACCTACAGTCATTTTGGTGAATCTACAGTCATTTTTGTGAATCTACTGTCATTTCTCTAAATCTATAGTCATTTTTGTTGATTTTTCTAGAGCTGCAGGACTTGACAATCCTCAGCTCATTGTTATTCTAACCGTTTGCTGTAGATTTATGGTAGTAACATGCTCAGGAGCTGGTGAAAAGTCTGCAGAGAAAGACATTAGAGACGCCACTCCGGATTCTACAGTGACAGAACCAGAAATTCAGCAGAGAAATATGGCTGAAGAGATGCACCAGCAGAATGAGAGGAGGAGGACTATGCTGGATAGGTCCACACCGTCGGGAAGCTTGCGTCAAACCGATGTAAATCTGAACATCGGTGACGGTATTTCCTTTCGATATGACAATGCATTAATTCATTCCTTACCTGAATTTAATGGACTGCCTGCTCAAAACCCATTAGAATTCCTTGATGATTTCCACATTGGGTGTTCATCTTAAAACGTTCTAGGGATATCTACAGAAATTTTAAAAATGAAATATTTTCCTCTAACCTTAAAAGATAAAGCATTTTCCTGGTACCGCAATTTAGGAATCACTTTTAATTCATGGGAAGAGATGTAGGGAAAATTTATGCAGAAATTTTACCCTCTCTCCAAAACTAACTTTTATAGAAGGGAAATTCACAACTTCCATCCTCATGATGGTGAGGCGTTTAGTGAATCATGGGAGAGGTTCAATGATCTGTTGAGGAAGTGCCCTCACCATGGAATTGAACAATGTCAACTAGCTCAGATATTTTATGAGTCTCTCTCTGATTTTATGAAAAACAAGGTAAACCTCGCCACGGGTGGAACGTTTTATACTGCATATGAGGATGAAGTTTTTGATATTTTGGAGAGAGTTGCAGAAACTGATTTGCAGGAGATTGGAGCCAATCAGAATGGGAGGAATGTGCAGCCCAAGAGAGCAGGAGTTCTGCAGGTCAACGCCAAGGAGGGAGAGCTACAAGCGGGCCTAAGGGAGACCAACCAGAAATTGGAGGAGCTCACCTCTACCTTGAAGAATGTCTTCCTAGGTAACTCTCCCATCATTAAAGCTAAGATCTGCTCTCTGTTTTAGCAGGGAACATGAAGATGGAGCTTGCCAAGCCATGGAAGAAGAGGTGAAGGCTTTCAACCAGCCGCAACAACCGTGGGCGGGTCAAAAGCGGTCAAATTTCCAAAACGGAGAGGCCTTCCACCAAGGAAACAAGCCGGCAGCTCAACCCCCGTTCCAGTAGAGACAACAATTCCAGCACAGGCCTCCACAACAGTATCAGGTTTTATCTCAAACTCAACCTGATTTCTCCACATTAACTCCCGTCATTTCAGATATGATCGAAAAGCAAAATCAAAAGTTGCGGGCGGAAATGGAGATGCGGATGCAAGTGATGATGGAGTTTCAAACGAAGCAAATGCTGGATGCTCAAGAGCAGATGAGGAAGATGCTAGAAAGCCTCAGACCTGTCCAATCTGAACACCAAGGTATACCGTTAGATTCTCCTTGCACATCTTATAAACTTCCCACGAAACCGTCCATCAATCCATGCAACTTGCATCATGTGCAGCATTCCATTCATGATGAGACGAATAGAGATGATCCTGAGGTTCTGGCCATCTCAAAATTGAGAAATGGGAAAGAACTTCAGGATCCCTATCGGACTTCTATAGAGAATTCTAAGAAGGGAACCGAACCACAAGAGGAAGAAGGAGAGGACCCCCCCTACGTGGAGGAGCCTCTACCTTCTACGAGTGGGCAGCATGTTCCCTACCCTTCCGCTTTAAATAGAAAAAAACCGATATTTGATTAGGAAAACCGACTGCTAGAGAATTTTAGAAAAGCCACCATGACTGTTACTATCGAAGATATGCTTAGGTGTGCACCTTCCCTAAAGAAGTACCTTAAGGACTTTTGCACCATTAAGAAGCCTAGGGAAGTGGTTAAATTATCTGAAAATGCCTCTAGCATTCTTAATGCCATCCCTATCAAAATGAGAGACCCCGGAGCCCCTTTCATTACATGCGAAATAGGAGGAAACACCTTCTCTAAAGTTTTATTAGATACGGGAGCAAGCATAAGTATCATTCTGACCGCATTATATGAGGAGAGTGGGTTTGGAGAGTTGGAGGAAATTCATATGGACCTACTCTTAGCTGACGGCACTGTTAGGCAACCCGAGGGAAGGTTAACCGATGTCATGATCACTGTAGAGAATTGTGAAATCCCTGTAGACTTTATAGTGACAGATGTAAAGATATCGGAGACATTAGCTTAGCTCCTATCATCTTAGGTAGACTATTCTTGGTTACGGCAAAAATGATTATGGATTGGGAGAAGGGGACGGTTGAGTTTAAAATTGGAAAGGAGAGAGTTCAACTGGATATATCGAAAATGATGAAGTGTCCTGTAGGAAGCAATGAGGAGTTAAAATTGTGTGCAGAAGATGAAGGAGAGGATGTGGTTAAAGAATATTTGTCACAAGTAGAGGGTAGAGAGCTAGAGGGAGAGATCATAGACCCCCCTTCGGTAGAGGTAGGGCCAGAATTGAAACCTTTGCCCTCATCCCTCAAATATGCATATCTAGATGAGCAGAAAATCCTACCGGTAATCATATCTTCATCACTATCCTCTGAACAGGAAAAGGACTTGCTAGAGGTACTTAGGGAGCATAGAAATGCCATAGGTTGGACCTTTGATGATATTAGAGGAATTCCATCTTTGATCTGTGAACATAGGATATTTTTAGAAGAGGAAGCAAAACCTTGTAGAGGGCATCAAAGGAGACTCAACCCTTACATGAGAGAAGTTCTTGAGAAAGAAGTGATTAAGTGGTTGAATGCAGGAATAATTTATGCTATATCCGACAGTAGATGGGTGATTCCTGTACACATGGTACCAAAGAAATCTGGAATTACTGTAGAAGTGAACGAAAAAGGGGAAGAGGTGCAGAAAAGATTGACCACAGGGTGGAGGGTGTGCATTGATTACAGGAAATTAAATAAGGCGACAAAGAAGGATCACTACCCACTACCCTTCATAGATCAGATACTAGAAAAACTGTCAGGGCAGCAATATTTTTGTTTTCTTGATGGTTATTCAGGATACAACCAAGTAAACATCCATCCTGATGATCAAGAGAAGACAACATTTACCAGTCCCGTAGGGACATATGCCTTCAGGCGTATGCCCTTCGGGTTACGCAATGCCCCCGCCACATTTAAGCGATGTATGAATGCCCTATTTTCTGATTTAGTAGGCGAATGTTTAGAAATATTTATGGATGATTTTTCAATATTTGGATCTACCTTTGAGAACTGCCTCCTAAGCCTCACCAAAGTATTGAAGAGGTGCATTGAGTCCAACCTTGTCCTAAGTTGGGAAAAATCTCATTTCATGGTGCAGGAGGGAGTAGTGCTGGGACACACGGTCAGCAACCGTGGATTGGAAGTGGACAAGGCCAAAATCGAAATCATCCAGGGCCTTCCACCTCCAACCAACCTAAAAACCCTTAGGGGTTTCCTCGGCCACGCGGGTTTCTATAGACGTTTTATCCTTGATTTTGCTAAAATTTCTAAACCTCTTACAAACCTTTTATCGTCTAAAAATAATGATTTTGAACTAACACTAGAGGCTAAAGATGCATTTTATAAATTGAAAGAAGCTTTGGTTAATGCGCCTATCCTGCAAGGGCCCGATTGGACCCTTCCTTTTGAACTAATGTGCGACGCTTCTGATTTTGCAGTAGGTGCAGTGTTAGGCCAAAGAATTGATAAGAAACCCGTGGTGATCTACTACGCCAGCAGGACCTTAGTGGACGCACAACTGAATTACACCACCACCGAAAAGGAGCTGCTGGCCATTATTTTCGCTTTAGAAAAGTGTAGGTCTTATTTACTAACTGTTTATTCTGATCATGCAGCTATTAGATACTTGTTAACGAAGAAAGAGGCTAAACCGAGATTGATTAGATGGGTGCTTTTATTACAGGAATTTTATTTGGAAATTAAAGACAAGAAAGGGTGTGAAAATGTAGTAGCCGACCATCTCTCACGAATCATAGGCGCCCCACCTGAACAAATTAATGATGCATTTCTTGATGAATTTGTCCTAAGTGCACAAGGAACATTCGTTCCTTGGTATGCACATATTGTCAACTTTTTAGTTTCAGGACAAATTCCTACAGGTTGGACTTCCCACGAGAGAAAAAAGCTACTCAAGGATGCGCGATTTTATTTTTGGAAAGATCCGGAGCTGTTTCACCAAGGACAAGATCAAATTCTCCGACGATGCGTCCCCGAGAGCGAGCAACGAAGCATCCTAGAATTCTGCCACGCAAAACCAGGAGGGGGTCACTACTCGGCCAAGGTAACAGCTCATAAGATTGTTGAATCGGGTTTCTTTTGGCCTACATTATTTTATGACGCGCAGAAATTTTATAACAGTTGTTTAGCATGCCAAGCATCCATCAATATCAATAGGAAAGATAGAATGCCCCTACAACCCATCTTAGAAGTGGAAATATTTGATTTATGGGGAATTGATTTTATGGGTCCATTTCCTAGTTCTAACGGTTATGAATACATCTTGATGGCTGTTGACTACGTCTCCAAATGGGTAGAAGCCATTCCCTCCAAAACCAATGACAATAAGGTAGTGACCAATTTTATTGAAAAACACATTTTTTATAGATATGGATGCCCACGAGCGATCATTAGTGATGGAGGTTCACTGATGGCGCGTCACCACCGGTCGTCATCGAGCCAGCAGAAGAGGAGCAGCAGGACTTCCCCGACTCAGCACCCGAGGAGCCGGCACTACCCAGCTCGCCACCGAGACGAGTCCAGCCACCACGACGAGCCGCCGCAGCAACACGGGATCCCGCATTCCGTTACTCGGCATGACGCGGACGCCGACCACCGGAGCACACCGTTACAGTCGGTTACTTTATCTTATAGTTTTTCCCTTTACTCGTATTGTCGTGTAGCGGGGGAAGGGCCCATAGGCGGAACCCTTTTCCCCCTTTTTCTTTTATGTTGGGCCTGACAAGCCCGTTTCCTATTTTCTTGCTTATTTTCTCTCCTTTTTTCTTTTGTGTTATTGGACTAAGGAAGGGCCATCTCACCCATATATAAGGGGAAGAGGTGGGCGCTTCCTACCTTGACCTAATATTTGAAGAATTGCACTTTGAGAAAGAAGGGGTCAGGTCGTGGAGAAAAGAGAAGAAAGAAGAAGAAGAGGAGAAAGAAGAAGAAGAAGAGAGGAAGAAGAGAAGGGAGAGGAAGGAAAGGAAGAAGAAGGAAGGAAGGAGGAGCCGCCGCGCCGCCGCCGCCTGCGCGCGCCGCCCCGCCAGCGCCCGCGCCGCGCCGCGCCGCGCGCCGCGCCCGCCGCCGCGCGCCCCCCGCCGCGCCGTCGCGCCCCGCCCCGCGCGCCCGCCGCCGCGCCCGACGCGCGCCCGCCGCTGCGTCGCCGCGCCGCCCGTGCCGTCGCGCTGCCGCGTGCCGACGCGCACTCGCCGCCACGCCGACGCGCGCCGCGCGCGCCGCCGCGCCATCGCCGCGCGCGCGCCGCGCGCCCGCGCCCGCGCGCCAACGCGCGCGCGCCCGCGCGCCGCGCCGCGCCCGTGCCGTCGCGCTGCCGCCGTGCCGTGCCCCTCGCCGCGGCGCGCCCGGTCTAGCAGCGCTTCGCCAGTTGCGCCGCTGGTGTGCTGTCGCGACACCAGCGGCGTGGCAACAGCGCGCGCGCCGGTGCATCGTGCGCCGTCTGCTGCGCCCGCTGGCCGTGCTCACCGGTGCCTTAGGCGCCTGGCCGTGTGCCCCCGTCCTTGCGACGTGCCCGCCGTCCGTGATCCGCGCGACGCTGGGGTTCCCGTTCCGCTCACACCGACGCCGCTGCCCCCCCGCACCAGTCAACCTCCGACACCCCCGACAACTCCCCCCTCCGGAACCAGTCGGTACGAAGATCCCGTCGCCAGCGCGACGAAGGTACTCTGCTTCACTCGCCCCTTTACGTCATTTATTTCCCTCAGTATTCTTTCGTATTGCCTCCACCGCGCTCGGGTTAGATAGGTGAGTGAGACAGATTGAGAGTACGACGAAACAAAGACGAGCGTCTTACCTGTCTGGTACGAGTCGGGACGCCCCGACGCGTGTGAGCATTCTAGTGGGAGTTACCCCATTCGACGGCGTGCGCGCCCTCGACCCGCCTCGGACGACTTGGAGGGCTGGTTCAACCTAGCTAGGCGACCCCGTCCCCGCTCCGGATTGGCTCTCATAGCTTGTCGGCGCATCGCACGTACCATAGTCGGACCATCATCCTCGTTATCGTCATACATGCATTTCTGTTCTCCGCATGTCCATCGGTTGACGTCGTGGACGTAAATCGATTAGTTAGTGATACGACACCGAGTTCCTACCCTCGGTGACGGTCGGACGCCGTTGAGACGACGTCCGGCATCATTCACACTTCACAAATTACAACTTTAGGAATCTCCTCAAAAAGTTTGGTGTTCATCATCGAGTCACTACCCCATATCATCCTCAAGCCAATGGACAAGTTGAATTGTGCAATAGAGAGGTGAAGAAAATTTTGAGGAAAATAGTGCGTCCAGATGGGAAAGATTGGTCTAGGAAGCTAGACGAGGCGTTATGGGCTTATAGGACAGCATACAAAACCCCTCTCGGCATGTCTCCCTTCCGCCTTATCTTTGGCAAAGCTTGTCACCTACCACTTGAGTTAGAACACAAGGCCCTTTGGGCTATTAGAAAACTCAACCTAGATTTGAATAGAGCCGGCAAGCATAGACTTCTTCAATTGAATGAGTTGGAAGAGTTAAGAAATGAGGCTTATGAGAATTCGAAGATTTATAAAGCCAAGATGAAGATGTTTCATGACAAGAGCTTGAGGAGAAGAATTTTTGTGGAGAATCAAAAAGTATGGCTTTACAACTCTAGACTAAAACTCTTTCCAGGTAAATTGAAAACGCGATGGGATGGTCCCTTCCTTGTTCAACAGGTTTTTGAGAATGGAGCCGTTACAATTTTAGATCCTACGTCTCAAAGACGATTCACTGTGAACGGGCAACGGCTCAAACCCTACTTAGAAGAAGAAGATCTTCACAGCCCCATGAATATTACGTTAGAAAAGCCATCGCATGATAGCTCATGATCCGATTAGTTTTGTTTTACTACATTTCATATTCTCTGCTTGGTTACTTTCCTTGTTTTGTTTTTGTTTCTGCGTTTTGTTTCTGTTCTCGTGTGCAGCCACTCCGATCCACGCTCACCTAACACGTCACTGGACAACACGCATGCTGATCGCCCTTCCTTCCATGGTTTGGTATTCCGTTCTCCTTTCTCTCATTTATGATTTGTCATGTAGGAACATGCCTTTTATTGAGGGGGGGAGGAGAGTACATTTACATGCATTATCCATGAAATTTTTTTCGTTTTTGCATTCACAAACCATGGATATTTGATGATCTTAGGAGATGATTGTCCAATGATATGCATGATAATTCGATTCTTTTCAAAAGGGTAGAAATGCAAGAGTGGCCAGCTAGGGAATCCTAGGTGAAGTAAGCCTAGCTAGGTGCACTACGATCCATACCACGACAGTCATATCTATTACCATTATACTTCTCTCACCTCACCATCCACCTCGGGTTGAGTTAGCACTTACATGCACGAAAATTTTTAGCTTTAGTGGAGAGTAGGGTTAGTGTTAGCTCATTGGCAGTATTATTATGACGTGAGTGAAGCTCCTGACCCATGAAGGATACATAACCGTCGGGTGAATAAGCTGCCGGTCTACTAAGGACGGCACATGGGTAGTGGATAAGCGCCACCAAACTATCAAGTGAAAGCTGCACTGCGCATAAACAAGCAAAAGCTTGCATCATAGTACTAAAGTTGATTGTCATAAAAATGACCAACAAGCAGCAAATGCCAAATAAAATAAAGGTGGAAAAGCTGTCTCCCGTGTGTTTGAGCCGATGCTACTATAGCCATAGTATTGAGCTAGCATTAATGCCACTCTCTACGCCTCGTTCAGTAGTGCGCTTGGGGTGTTAACTCGATCTTATTCCATATACTATGTACTTACTATATGTACTCCATAGATCATGTGCACTTAGTTGAGGTTTAAGGCTGAGATAGATCCTAAATTTCTTCTACGCTGGTCAATTTTAATTGTTGAAAATACTCCTTGAGAAGAGCATGAATCAAAGTTATCGGAAGTCAAAATTCACCTTGAGATCATCTTTTATTCTCACCTGCATGTCATTACTAAGGGACTAGTAATGATCTAAGTTGGGGGGTGTTTGATGACTCTAAAATATGTCATCAAATAATCAAGTTCTCAAGTTTAAATTCATTACAATTATCTTGTGAATTCATGCTAAGTTCATGCATATGTATTGTTTTATGAAATCACTAACCCCACTTGATTCTTTGAATCAAGTGGAATATATTTAACATTTTATGGCTAGTGAACATTCAGAAACAGGTTAAGAAGATCAAGGAAGAGAGGAGGATCAACAGAAGTGGGCAAAAATTCGAAGTGGCAAAAATTACGAAAATGCCCCTGGGCATGACTTAAGAGAAAACCTATAAATACTCTCTTGAGAGAGGAGTTTAGGTGTTCAGAATTTTCTCTAAGGAAACTAGGGCTTGGAGAAGAGGATTTCTGCACCCTCTAGCAGCTGATGAGCTTTGGAGTTGGAGAGGAAGAACAGACTGAAGATAGCTTGGATTGAAGAACCACGCCTTGCCGCAAGGACGTGACACCCGACGTGGGAAATCTCAAGCTTCAGCCCTGTAATCCCTCTCTTCTCAGACAATTTTGGTTGGGTTGGAAGAGTCGCAAGATCTTCCAATGTTTTCCAACTGAGGATTGTTTCATTTAGATTTGATTTCAGTTGAATTATGTTTCTTTCTTGTTCTGATCATCCTCCCCAAACTTCCCCAAAAATCCCTTTTGACGCAGCAGCACGCCGCCGCAGCAACGCCACAAGACGCAGCAGCGCTAAGACAGCAGCATCGCGCGCAGCCACGCCGGCGACAACGCCGCTGCACGCAGCAGCGCCGCGCGCAGTAGCGTCGCGCGCAGCCACGCCGCGCGCGACACCGCTGCTGCACGCAAACACCTGGCGCGCAGGTACCCTGCACGCAAGGTGTTTGATCCTTTGCCCCCAAGGGCAAGGGTACTGTCTACAGAGAACTCCTCTGTAGACAGCCTCTATTAAGTTAAATCTTTAACTTAATCAGAGCAATAGTAGTTAAATCTTTCGACTAAACTGGGAATTAAAGAGGAATTCTGTGATTTTCGTGAGGATCATCTAACAGAGTTTAATATTTATTTTAAATTGATAAGTGACATATCTATTGAATAAAGAAGGAAATTTCTACTGTTTTCTCCTGCTCCCTGTGGATCGACCCTCACTCGCCTTACGCCGTGAGGTTTATAAATTTGTTGCATAAGCTCTGAACCTCACACGTCTGAACTGCTAAATAACCAGTAAAAAATGCCCTAAAATTGAGCTTATCAGATAGAGACAGAGATAGAGCTAGAGATAGAGATAGAGATAGAGATAGAGATAGAGATAGAGATAGAGATAGAGATAGAGATAGAGATAGAGATAGAGATAGAGATAGTCATGTGATACTACGACGGCCGGGATCGATCGGCGCGTTTCACGTCACAGGGTTATGATGCGAATGCATGGGATGTAAGCCGAATGATGAGAAAATACAAATGAGCAGATAAGGACTTGATGGATAGCGACGTCGGCCGTACCGATCAATGAGAGACGAGTGAACCTAAGATCAAACTCCCAATGACCCGCTGGACCTACTAGACGTCTACTAAGTGGGGGGCATCTAACAGCCCTGGAGCGTTCGGCGTCCAAGTCGGATGACAGTCCGTCTACCACAAGAATCCCTATGCTCGATAAGGGGGCTAGTCCAATCCGATGATGTTCGAGAATATCACGGTAGCGGACGCGATAGGGGAAGACGAGACTGTCGAAGATAATAATACTGGAGTTTATAGAGGGGAGACGAGACTAACCTTTGTATCGCTTAGTCCAAGGCGTCCAAGTCGTCGAGCGGATGCTTAGTGTCGGGTCGTGCGATTAAGTGTCGTTGGCAAGGACAAAACCGGGTGCGGACGGTGCGGTCGTAACTACCAGCAGAGAGCAAGAAATGGCTTTCTTGAACTGTAACAACCAAGAACCCTCCAAGAAAGAGGAGTTCTTGACGGATCTGGGGTGTGCTCCCTCGACGGAGCAGATTTCCCCGGTTGATGGCGTGTCGGCGACACTTCTTGAATCTCCCAAGACCCCCGGAGTAATCTCGACGAAGGGCTCTTTCGATTCTTGATGGCGACGGCTTCTTGAAACTCTTTCCTCGCACCGGAGTGATCTCGACGGCGCGCTTTAACACATCTCCCTCGGAGTGATCTCGACGGGGAGACGTGGGCTCTACCCACGGAGTGATCTCAACGTGGGGTGGGGCTAGCCAAACCCCCTACACTACTCTCTACGATAGGGGGGGAGACGAATTGTGAATAAACTTTTCAACAATGACTCCAAGGTGTTCCTTGGGCATGACATCCCCTTATATAGTGAGGATGGGTGCCAAGTGAATGTGGGAGAGGACGAACCGTCGCGAGACGGGGTTCAGCCTCCCTTACAAATTCAAAATACAAACATAAAAAGTAAAAATGACGAGGACGGGGCCTAACAACATTGGCCCAGTCCACGAATCCAAAAATACAAACACACATGAAAATGAGCATAAGTAAAAAGATAAAAGTTCTTACGCGGGGTACTTAAACCCCGGGTGGTGAGCGTCGGCGCGAGCTGCTCGGCGTGGCTGATGACATCCCGTCACGTGATCCTCGAGATGGTTCTTCGTCATCGTGGCGTCATCCTCGAGATGGTCCTCCATCATCCTCCCGAGGTGGGAGGAGCTCGACTCCGGCGAGCAAAGCTCAGCATGGTCTTCAAGTGGAGGCAGCAGGTCCGGTCGAAGTCGGCGAAGGTCGTCCTCGGAGATCCACGTGTCATCGGATGATGGTCGCCTCTGCCAATGGACTAGGAAAGAACGGCCAACTCGCTCACCCTCAGCGTGAATTACCTCCTATAGTATCGTTTCTATCACGTCTTGCCGTACAAGGAGGGGAAACGGAGAAGGAGTGGGTTTGCTCTCACTTTCACTACTATTAAGGCTCAATTGGCTGTGAGGCTCGATGATGGGTGGCGAAGGCTGGTATCGGGATAAGTCACTGACGTTAAACGTCGAACTAATCCCCCAATTTGGCGGGATGCTCACGACATAGGCGTTGTCGTTGATCTGTTGGGCAATCGGGAAAGGCCCGGCGCTACGAGCATGGAGCTTCGTAGCGACCCCAGGAGAGAACCTCTCAGGCCTCAATCTGACCAGGACCAGTTCTCCCTCAGGGAACGACACGGACCTACGACCCTTACCCGCTGATGCCTTATACTGCTCATTCATGGATGCAATGTAAAAAAAACAAATGGATGCAATGATGCATGTTCTACTACTTAATGCATGTACGAAGAACGGAATCCAAACAGTTAGTATGATTACCTACATGAATGATATCTAGTGTCCATGAAGTAATTGACCATAGTTTAGTTTCAAACAATGCCAAACTAGTACGGTTCACCATTGGGCAAACAGTGAACTCGATCCATGCGAGGTAAACATACTAGTATGTGGGGGGTATAGACCCACGGTGGACTACAGTACATTCCTTGGAATGTAATATAAATCCAGTGCAAATTTAAAAATACTAGAAATCGCGTTGAGGGGTGAGTTGTTTGGACGCGTGTGAAGAAGAGCCCCAGAGGCTGCGGGATAGCGAAAGGACGAAGGAATGGTGAAGGCGGTGGTGGATCTGGCAACGGGGCGGGTCGGTGGGCTCCCGATAGTACCTCTAGAATGAGTCTCCTTTCATTATATTGTGACGTTCGACGGTCGGATGACATATCGACGGGATAACCGTGAAGGTGCATCATGTGTTGGGCTAAGGTAATGAATGGAGTCACTAGATGTATCATTCTAGTGGGTGCATTGTCTTGACATCTCCTATCAATGTCATCATGCTGATGATGGGCACACTTGGTTTGCCTAACATGTTGTGAGCTAAGTGGTTCCCCAGATTCTTTTGCACTTGACACTAGTGGAGGGGGCTGTCCATAGTGAGCAGGTGACATGTATGAATCACATGATGCCAGCTTGGTCGGTTGTCTTGAATGGTGTGCAAGGGGCTCGTGTGCCGCACAACTCAATGAGGGCGTAAACGGTAAGTAGGATGACTGTGGTATATGAGGTGGGTAGGGGTTCGGCCTCCTTGGTGGCGCTCGAGATGGTGCTAGAGGCTCCTGGTATTGGCCAAGTGCGGGTACGTGTGTCGACCCGTAATAGTGCGGGTGGGCAGAACTACCACCATATGTGGCTGCCTCCGGGCGACGAGTAGTGGGTGCATTGTCTTGACATCTCCTATCAATGTCATCATGCTGATGATGGGCACACTTGGTTTGCCTAACATGTTGTGAGCTAAGTGGTTCCCCAGATTCTTTTGCACTTGACACTAGTGGAGGGGGCTGTCCATAGTGAGCAGGTGACATGTATGAATCACATGATGCCAGCTTGGTCGGTTGTCTTGAATGGTGTGCAAGGGGCTCGTGTGCCGCACAACTCAATGAGGGCGTAAACGGTAAGTAGGATGACTGTGGTATATGAGGTGGGTAGGGGTTCGGCCTCCTTGGTGGCGCTCGAGATGGTGCTAGAGGCTCCTGGTATTGGCCAAGTGCGGGTACGTGTCGCACCCGTAATAGTGCGGGTGGGCAGAACTACCACCATATGTGGCTGCCTCCGGGCGACGAGTAGTGGGTGCATTGTCTTGACATCTCCTATCAATGTCATCATGCTGATGATGGGCACACTTGGTTTGCCTAACATGTTGTGAGCTAAGTGGTTCCCCAGATTCTTTTGCACTTGACACTAGTGGAGGGGGCTGTCCATAGTGAGCAGGTGACATGTATGAATCACATGATGCCAGCTTGGTCGGTTGTCTTGAATGGTGTGCAAGGGGCTCGTGTGCCGCACAACTCAATGAGGGCGTAAACGGTAAGTAGGATGACTGTGGTATATGAGGTGGGTAGGGGTTCGGCCTCCTTGGTGGCGCTCGAGATGGTGCTAGAGGCTCCTGGTATTGGCCAAGTGCGTGTGTGTCGACCCGTAATAGTGCGGGTGGGCAGAACTACCACCATATGTGGCTGCCTCCGGGCGACGAGTAGTGCGGTGATACCGTGGAGAGTTCGGTACCGGTATCTGATTAGGGTTGTTGGCCATCTCGTGAGGATGCCCCCGGTCATCATGATGCCGAGAACTCTGGTTCTCATGCGGGCAGTAGTTCCTATCTGGTGGATAGGAACGCTCGTCGTAGTAATAGTGTGCAGGATACTCATTCCGAGGGGTGGGAGTTTTTCGCCGTTCTCCGTAGTAGTGCTCCCAGTCTTCTCGTAGGTGGTAGCAAGGTGGAGGCGCCTCAGGATCCCGGGGTCGTCCATGGTAGTAATGAGGATGTACATCCCCATGATAACCTACATGAGAGAGTACCTCCTCTCGGAGTGGATAACTCGCATCGTGATAGTACGGAGGACTATCTCGGGATTGACATCTATAGCTTTCAGGTTGGCTGTATTGGTCCGATCGATCCTCGTAGTAAACATCTCGGTGAGGTGCCGGTTGATAGGGTGGCCGCTCCTCTGGGTATCCGTTGGGATGAGGTCATCTCGGTGGCAACAGGGAGTGTGTTGGATAAGCACGCACCCGGTGAGGGGAATATGCCGTGGGCCTCCTTGGTCGAGACAAATTGTCGGGGGTATAATCCCAACTTGGGGGGTGGTCACAATCCACTGTGTATCTCGGCGCCACTCGAGGTGGTGCCGGGGCCTCCTCGTATGGGTCCCGGGCATGAGTGGGTGCAGCCCGATAGTGTGGCCGGTAAGCGGAACTGTCGCCATAAGTGGCGACGTCCGATCAACGTGCGACAGGTGGTGACCGTGGGCTACCCGGGCGGGAAGAATAGTGCGATGCATCTCGCACCGGTATGCGGTTGGGGTTGAGCACCCCGTCCTCTGGGTAGTCGTGACGCCAAGAACCTCTAGTCTCGGGTGGATAGTGGTTCCTATCCAGACGATAGGAACGGTCGTCATAGTAGCGGGGTGCTGGCCTATCCTCCCGTGGTGGGGATCTCCGCCTGTCTTTGCGGTCGTACTCCCGTGGCGGGGATCCTCGTCGGTCGTCGCGGTGATACTCCCGGGGAGGGGATCGTCGGCGGTCATCACGGTCATACTCCCATTCGTCAGCTCGTTGGTATCGAGGAGGTGGGACCTCGGGGCCTCGAGGTCGGTACTCTGGGGCAGAATGCTCCTGCATGGGAGCTTTTCCCGGTCGTCGGGAAACATCTCGAGCCAAGGGCTCGTCATAGGCCTCGTCTATCGGTGCCCTACGAGTAGGGATGGCGGTAGAAGATCTCCGGTATTCGGATGCTTGAGGTGATCGTGTATGAACCATCCTATGGTCAACCATTCATGGCCTAAAAAATGCCTAGGGGTATACGCGTGATGGATGAAATGTTATGACGTGTGAAATGCTGATGAACCAATAGGATGTGCACAATCTGATGTAAATGATTTTCGAAATAATGACGTGCACAATCCAATAAAATTTCTTTAGTGATATGCTACTGACCGTGTTAAGCGAAAGCTAACACGACCGGCTCTGATACCAATATGATGTGATACGACGACGGCCGGGATCGATCGGCGCGTTTCACGTCACAGGGTTATGATGCGAATGCATGGGATGTAAGCCGAATGATGAGAAAATACAAATGAGCAGATAAGGACTTGACGGATAGCGACGTCAGCCGTACTGATCAATGAGAGACGAGTGAACCTAAGATCAAACTCCCAATGACCCGCTGGACCTACTAGACGTCTACTAAGTGAGGGGCATCTAACAGCCCTGGAGCGTTCGGCGTCCAAGTCGGATGGCAGTCCGTCTACCACAAGAATCCCTATGCTCGACAAGGTGGCTAGTCCAATCCGATGATGTTCGAGAATATCACGGTAGCGGACGCGATAGGGGAAGACGAGACTGTCGAAGATAATAATACTGGAGTTTATAGAGGGGAGACGAGACTAACCTTTGTATCGCTTAGTCCAAGGCGTCCAAGTCGTCGAGCGGATGCTTAGTGTCGGGTCGTGCGATTAAGTGTCGTTGGAAAGGACAAAACCGGGTGCGGACGGTGCGGTCGTAACTACCAGCAGAGAGCAAGAAATGGCTTTCTTGAACTGTAACAACCAAGAACCCTCCAAGAAAGAGGAGTTCTTGACGGATCTGGGGTGTGCTCCCTCGACGGAGCAGATTTCCCCGGTTGATGGCGTGTCGGCGACGCTTCTTGAATCTCCCAAGACCCCCAGAGTAATCTCGACGAAGGCCTCTTTCGATTCTTGATGGCGACGGCTTCTGGAAACTCTTTCCTCGCACCGGAGTGATCTCGACGGCGCGCTTTAACACATCTCCCTCGGAGTGATCTCGACGGGGAGACGTGGGCTCTACCCATGGAGTGATCTCAACGTGGGGTGGGGCTAGCCAAACCCCCTACACTACTCTCTACGATAGGGGGGGAGACGAATTGTGAATAAACTTTTCAACAATGACTCCAAGGTGTTCCTTGGGCATGCCATCCCCTTATATAGTGAGGATGGGTGCCAAGTGAACGTGGGAGAGGACGAACCGTCGTGAGACGGGGTTCAGCCTCCCTTACAAATTCAAAATACAAACATAAAAAGTAAAAATGACGAGGACGGGGCCCAACAACATTGGCCCAGTCCACGAATCCAAAAATACAAACACACATGAAAATGAGCATAAGTAAAAAGATAAAAGTTCTTACGCGGGGTACTTAAACCCCGGGTGGCGAGCGTCGGCGCGAGCTGCTCGGCGTGGCTGACGACATCCCGTCGCGTCATCCTCGAGATGGTTCTTCGTCATCGTGGCGTCGTCCTCGAGATGGTCCTCCATTAGATAGAGATAGAGATAGAGATAAAGATGGAGTTAGAACTAGAGATAGAGGTTGAGATGGAGATAGAGATAGAGATAAATGATAGAGATAGTGATAGGGATAGAGCTAGATATAAAGATACAGATAGAGACAAAGATAGAGATAGAGAAAGAGATATGTATAGTGATAGAGATAGAGATAAAGATAAAGTAGCGATACAGATGGAGATAAATATACAAACAGATAAAGAGATACAGAAAGATATCAAGGTAGAGATATAGATAGAGATAGAGATACATATAGAGAGAGAGGTAGAGATAGAGATATAAATAGAGATAGAGATAGAGATAGAGATTATGATAGAAAAGTAGATACAGATAGAAGTAGAGATCGAGATTGAGATAGAGATAGTGATAGCGATAGAGATAAAGATAGAGATAGGAATTGAGATAGAGAAAGAGATAGAGATAGAGATAGCGATAGAGATAGAGATAGAGAGAGGGAGGGATAGAGATAAAAATACAGATAGCGATAGAGTTAGAGACAGAGATTGAGATAGAGACAGAGATAGAGCTAGAGATAGAGATAGAGATAGAGATAAAGAGCGAATAGAGATAGAGATAGCGATTGAAATAGAGATACTAATTTAGGACCATCCAGGAGACGTGACGATGGGATGACAACAGCCTCGCCGAGCTGCTCGTGTCAATGCTCGCCACCTTGGGTCTAAGTACCCTGCGTAAGTATCCTATCTTTATTTGTTTTGTCTTTTTATATTTTTTCGTTCTTGGATTTCATGGTCTGGGCAAGTGTTGGGCCTTGTCCTTGTTCTGTTTCTTTATTTTCATTTTATTTTCAATTGTAAGGAGAGGTTGAACCATGTCTTGCGATGGTTCATCCTCCCCCACATTCTCACTTGGCACCTATTTTCATTATATAAGGGGATAGCATGCGCAAGTGGAGGTTTGAGTCATTTGTTGAAGAGAAATTCTATCCTTTTTCTCCACCTAACTTAGAGAGTAGTTTGTTGAGAGGTTCGGCTAGCCTCACCCACGTCGAGATCATTCCGTGGATAGAGCCCTCGCCGTCACGTCGTGATTACTCTGTGAAGATGTGTTCCAACGTTCCATCGAGATCACTCTGGAACGAGTAAAGATTCAAGAAGTCGACACCGCCTGGAGCTGAAGTGTCCCTTCGTCGAGATCACTCGAAGGTGCCAGACTTCACCGAGCACCGCCTTCACCGAGTGCCATCGCGAAGCCATCCTCCCGTCCGCGCTGCTAGGTCGCTGCCACCCTAGCGTGCACATTCGGCGCCCGCTCATGCGCGGACGGTGCACGCTCCCGCGCAGGCTACTCATCGCCCCTCGCGCGTGCGGCCTACCACCTCGCTCGCACACCCAGCCACGCGTGGCTCTACCCCTCGCACTACCGACCATCACGCCCGCCAACTGGTCCTCGCGTTCACGCTCGACGCTCAGCTACGCCCGTTCACCAGCCGTCTCGAGAGCTTCCGTCGTTAAGTGGACTTTTTGTTGATTCAGGTACCTCTCGTCTCTTGTCCATTAGTACCAGTATTATTACTCTCTGCCGTCCCATCTTCCGCTATCTTGTCCCCTGCCGATTTTCACTACCTTACTGATAGGATAGCCACCTTCGTCGAGGTGTAGGAACTTTCATGTGGTAGAGGGTTAAATTGCTGGTCTAGGCGTCAAACTTCTTTGGGACATCAAACGCCCCTCATTCCTTAAGCATCTTAGTCGATCCTAAGGGTCATTGGGAGTTTGATAAGGATCAATATCTCGTTATTGATCGGTGTTGTCCTTCTTCCCTATCTGTGGCCACCGAATTCTTGCTCATTAACACGATTTCTTACTCAAGGTATTCATTTTCATAAATACTCACGAATCAACTCTGTTTGTCCTCTAACGTAATACGAGCCGTCCAATCTCGGCACGCTTATCGTATTACATCATGTTGGTATTAGAGCCGGTCATGTTGGCTCTTGCTTAACACGGTCGGTAGTTTATTATTCGAATTTCATTTCTATTAGGCACGTCATATTTCAAAATTCATTTGCATTACGCACATCATATCATCGCATCCATCACGTGCATACCTGTAGACATTTAGGCTATGGATGGTTGACCATAGAATGGTTCGTACGCGAGCCCAGTGTCGGGATACAAACCTTGCTGAATGTGACGAGGATCATGATCATGATCTCGTCATAGGGGATCTTCTTTTTGAAGATCCATCAGGCAAACGGTTCCCCTTAGATCATATGCAGAACGAGGGGGTAGTTTTACCTCCTCCGCCACCACCTAGGGAACCCGCTCCTCGGGTTTTGATGCCTCGCGATGAAATGGCGCCACCAGCACATCGAGCTTCCGAAGACCGGCGATCCGTCACTGTGGCACCTACACGTAGGGCCTCGATGAATGAGCCTTATGATGATCTCTCGGCCAACGAGGTGCCCCAACGCCCTGGCAAGGCCTCGATGCCAGATCTTCCCGCTCCAACGCGCCGACCACGGGACCCTGAGGTGCCTCCACCTCACTACTACAAATGAGAAGGCTGGGAGCACGACTACGGAGAATGACAAAGAACTCCTCCTCCCCGGGAGGAGTATCCTGCATCTCATTACAACGAAGACCGTTCCTGACGTAGGACGACAACGCAGTAGGTGAGGAAGGGCGGGACGACAGGACTAGGGGTAGGATAGGCGTGAGGGATAAAACAATCCACAGAAATTCACGGTCGGGTCTGGACTTTAAAACCGATGAAAATCTGGTGGTGCAGCTCCGACCCTTATCGAGGGCGGGAGTACTGTCTTCCCCCACCGCGACGATGCCTAAGCACCGAAATCAATACGTCGAATTTGTGTCGCGAGGAAACACTCGTGAGGTAGGTTGAAGAAGCAGAGAATCGAAACCAATTCAGATTCCGACGGCGGTGGAAACTTCCGGAGAAAACACTGGACGGAGAACACGTCGAGACCAAAGAGTTTAGGCGTGCCTCAGCACCGTAGTGCGTGAAGAGGTTGCGGGCAATTCTGAACGTGACGAGGCTGGGCGAATCCGGGCGTTGAGCGGCCCACTGGGCGAGGACGAGGCTGGACGTTCCGGGCGTTGAACGGCACTGGTTAAGTGCGGTTGTCGTGGGCGCAGCGTCAAGCGTGGGCGAACACCCGCGCGTGCGAAGCGCGCGAAGGGTGCGCGGAGCGCACCCAAGCGCGCGCAGCGTGCGTGGCTTGAAGCGCCGACGGCGTCCGGACAGGGGCAGCCAGAGTGCGGTCTCGGGCGGCCCTAGCGAAGGCTGTCGGGGCAGGCGAGGGCGGCGCGCGCGCGACGCGCGGACGGCATTTAAAACGAGTTGTGTAGAATTTGGTTGAGGAGGAGCCCTAGCGGTGGACTCTAGGGAGGGTGAGCGATCAGTATTAGTTGTAGTTGATGACTGATTCGGAGCGGGTGGACGATGTTCGGTGGGAGTACGAGTAGGGGTAGGAACGGATGGTGGTGGTGCCGGGAGAGCTAAGGGAGGATTATGCTGGGTCGCACGATTGGAATAAGAAGAGCAAGGCGATTGTACACGGGAGTATGGTATAAGTTCTGACAAAGTTCTAGGTCCTCTACAATCTGATAGGCCTACTCGAGAGTCGTGGCCTTACGGACAAGCAATTCCGTCTCTAGATAAGGGTTAAGACCAGTCCTAAAATGAGAAATAATGACTCGAGGATTCTCTTCAACTCGACACCTCATATAGAATTCCTCAAATTGAGTGATATACTCGGAGACGGGGCACCTACCCTGCTGCAGTTTGTGCCATTGGTCTAGAAGGTTGTCAAGATAGGCAAGTGGGACGTATTTTTCACGTAGTTTGTCCTTCATTTGGGGCCAAGTATCTATGGGTGCCTCATGACGGTTATAAATCAAAAATTCAAGATTTTCCCAAAAGATCTTGGCTTGTCCACCTAATCTCATCTCGGCATATTGGACCTTCTGCCACTCTAGCATATTGTACCACTTGAAATAACTATTCAATTTAGACTCCCAATCAAGATACGCTTTAGGGTCCCTAGATCCCTCGTAGTATGGAACATCAACTTTGACGCTACGCTGAATCTGCTGCCATTGGTTGTCGTGATCCACACGGCGGTGATCGCGATGGGGAACCACATCCTCGGGTGGAAAAGGATCGTTCCTGTTTGAACCATTCCCGTTCCATCCGTGATATCTATCATGGGGCGCATAAGGATCATTCCGAGGGGGATGATTCCTATCGCGCTCCGGGATCCTCTCCTCCGGTGGACAGTAGTCGTCCCGTAGGTGGCGATTTGCATCATGCACCGGGGCTCTATCCACAGGTGGATAGGGATCATTCCGTGGAGGACGATTTCGATCCTGACCTGGGGTCCTAGGTTCGGGCGGATAGTAATCGTCGCGACGATTTCTATCATGAACCGGAGTGCAAATATCCGGAGGAATCGGATCGTCTCGCTCGAGACGATTCTGATTTCGGCTTCCGGATCTATCTTCGGGTCGTATAGGATCATCAATGTCGCGATGATTCCTATCACGATCTCGAGATCTAGGATCTGGGGGAAAGTGGTTCTCGCGATCGCGGCGATGTCAATCCAAACCTTTATTTTTGAGTTGATAAGTCCGTTCGCTCACCGCATCGATCGAACTAGTTAGACGATTGTCCATATTGGTAATTCGTGTATTGACATCACGAAAACCGTTCTGGACAGCGTCTAATACACGATCGATGTCTCCTCGAGAAGAGGTCGGTGGTATAGATGACGAAAACTCGTGGACAGGGACAGACACCTCACGACCATCTTGGGGTTGGTCTGTCATCGGAGCGGCGACTCGTTTGCCGGAATGCAAATGCATGCAATGAACTAACAGATGATGATGAATGTAGACGTCTACGATGGCAGAAACGACTGGGCTAACAGGTTAGGCTCGGATACCAATTTTACGTAGGACGACTACGGGGTAGACGAGGAAGGGCGGGACGACAGGATTAGGGGTAGGATAGGCGTGAGGGATAAAACAATCCACAGAAATTCACGGTCGGGTCTAGACTTTAAAACTGATGAAAATCTGGTGGTGCAGCTCCGACCCTTATCGAGGGCGGGAGTACTGTCTTCCGCCACCGCAACGATGCCTAAGCACCAAAATCAATACGTCGAATTCGTGTCGCGAGGAAACACTCGAGAGGTAGCTTGAAGAAGCAAAGAATTCAAACTAATTCAGATTCTGACGGCTGTGGAAACTTCCAGAGAAAACACTGGACGGAGAAAACGTCGACACCAAAGAGTTCAGCGCACTCAGCATCGGCATGCGTGAAGAGGTTGCGGGCAATTCTGAACGTGACGAGGCTCGGCGAATCAGGGCGTTGAGCGGCCCACTGGACGAGGACGAGGCTGGACGTTCCGGGCGTTGAACGGCCCTGGTTAAGTGTGGTTGTCGTGGGCACAGCGTCAAGCGTGGGTGAACACCCGCGTGCGCGCAGCGTGCGCGGCTTGAAGCGCCGACGGCTTCTGGACAGGGGCAGCCGGAGTGCGGTCTCGTGCGGCCCTGGCGAAGGCTGTCGGGGCAGGCGAGAGCGGCGCACGAATGGCGCGCAGGCGGCGCGTGGGCGAATTGCGGGCGTCGTGCGGGCGGCGCGCGGGCGAAGCGTAGGCGCGTGGGCGCGCGCGGACGCACAAAGTGCGGCGGGCGGCGGCGCGCGTGCGGCACGCGGGCAGTCTGGGTGGCCCCCTTGGAGAGAAAGAGAGAGGGGAGAATGGAGAGAAAGAGAGATAAGAGAAAGAGAGAGGAGAGGGGAGGCCAACGTGGGAAGGCCGTGGTAGTGGCGGTAGCGGCGGCGGCGGCGGCGACGGCGACTAGGCTTTGGAAGGTGGAAGATAGGGGAGGCTGGGCAATCCTCCAAGAAGACTTAAACAAAAACTCGATTCTTGAATTATGATTGCCTAATGTTTCTTGAAAACAATGGCCTATATATAAGCCTTGGAGGAAAGAGAAAATGACGAGAAAATAAAGACGAGAAAATAAAGACGTGCGTCGTGTCATGCCAAAGGGCAGTTGTGGATCTGCCTCTAGCGTCGTGTCATGACGCGCATAGGGACATGCGTGGGTGGAGACGTGCTTATAGATGGTTGTGGCATGTTGACTTCGGTTGACTCTGGTTGAGGGTGGTCCATAGCGGGCGTGTTGACTCTGGCTGACCATGGTGACGCGTTCGATGCTGAAGTGTTGGCGTCCTTGCCATCAGTTCCTATCCACCGGATAGAAACTACTACCCCCCTCGAGAACAGGAGTTCTCGACTTCTCGACCATCATGAGCATCACCATGAGGGGGGCCCTAACCCTAACCGGATACTGGTACCGAATGCTCAACACTACTCGTCCCAACCAGGTAGCCCTCGGCATTCGCCAGCTACACGTCGACGGGAGGCCGCCACATATGGCGGCAGCTCAGCCTACCCGCCCTATTACAGGACGGCGCCAGCGCCTGCACCAGCCCACCTTGAGGAGCCCACAGCGCCACCTCGAGCGGCACCGAGATACCCCGCTGACTACGACTACGCACCTCGTCAGGAGTCTCCGACCGATGACCCACCCAGGCTTAGGACGCTGGACACGTACCCACCACACCCCAAGTATGGCTACCCAGCACCTCCCTCGGTGCCACCGAGGTGACCCCAGCATTATGGATACTTGGAGGAGCAACCACACTACCCTCCGGCGCCTCGCCGAGAGGCCTACTACCCGGACCCACAGGATCATGCTTATCAGTGGAACACGCCCCGTCGCCCTCCTGCTCGTCACCTCGAGGACGAACATGAGCGATGGGGAGAGGCACACCGCACCACGATCCAAAAGAGCATTCGGATAGAGGCACCAATTTTCGAAGGGTCACGAAACCCCAAAGATTACACAGACTGGGAGTCAGACCTGGGAAGTTATTTCCAATGGTACGACATGGATGATGACTTATGTGTGGCATGTCGAGGCTCGTCTAGGAGGCAAAGCCAAAATTTTTTGGATGAACGAGAAGGAGGCTGCTCGACGACGCGTAGATCCTCCCTTCGCATGGGATGAGATGTCATGGAAGCTCAAGGATAAATATATCCCTAAGCTTTACATGACTCACCTCTTGCTGAAATGGATGAATCTCAAGCAGGGGAAGCGCAAGGTCTCTGAGTACCTCGAGGATTTCGAGGAGTATCGAATGCGATGCAAATTTGTGGAAAGTCTGCAAATCCAGATCGCATTCTTTGTCCATGGGCTTTGCCCAGACCTAGGAGCTCGGGTCCTAGAACAGAACCCCCCCACCGTCAACCTAGCCTATGGCCTCGTTGAGAGCAACTGGCTCAGCCACGATGATGTCGTGCCGTCTACTCCCGTCGCACCCCGCGCCACCCAGCTGACGATGACATCTGTGACTACACGAACCACAGCAGCCTAGAGCCGAAGCAGCACCACCGCTCCCCGCCCCATTGCCCCTGTAGTGGCCCCGACCTCGGCGCCGCCACCGCCCAAACCTTCAGCGATATTGACTGCTAGGGCCCCGATTGCTCCACGCGAGCCCATCCAATGCTTAAAGTGGAAGGGCTTTGGGCATCAACGGAACGATTGTCCCACTCTCATGGTCATGGACATACATAGACAACCAGTGGAAGAACAGCCTGAGGATGACCTCGAAGTGGATGAGTACCCGGCCGAGTGTCCTGATGGTGAGGACTTGGATGACCCACTTGGATACATCCAAATCACTCCTATCACCCCCCCACCGACACGTCACGTCGCTACTTTGGAGACTACCGGAGTGAAGAGCCCCACCGAGACCGCCCGAATGGTCCCTACACCCACCACCGCCATGGCATCAACTCGGCCCATTGATGTGCCCAGCGCACGTCCATCTTCTATACATACGTCAAGATTGGTGGGCGTACGTATAAGTTGATGGGCATACGTATACGTATACGTATAAGTTGATTGGTGGGCCTACGTATAAGTTGACATCAATGGCATTTCCGAGGATACAGCCACGCGACTTGGGCTTCCATTAACATCACATCCGACCCCGTACAATGTATCATGGATCGACGCGTCAATGAACCTGGTAAAGATGCAATGTTACGTGCCCTTGAAGATGAGCACGTACGACGAGAAGGTGTTGTGCGACGTACTACCAATGAAAATTGGTAGCATTATACTTGGTCGACCATGGTTATATGACCATGACTAACAGTTAGCCAGAAGAGCAAACACGTGCTCTTTCATCTATGGCGGTCGACGACTGATATGGTACCCTTCGGTGCGACTACCATCGCTAACCACACAGTCCTCGACGACCCCATTACGCACTACACCTCCCGCCATTATCATTAATGGCTGCATCTTCCGGATAGAGTTGGAACATGACAGAGAATTCACTCCCGTAGGCTACGCCGTAGCTTTATCTGACAGAGCTGCTGAATCTGATCATGAGAGCCCACCGCCGGAGATCACCTAGCTCCTCGAGGAGTATGTGGATGTGTTCCCTGTCGAGCTACCGAATGAGCTCCCAGCGTTACGCCACATTCAGCACACCATCGACTTGGTCCCAGGAGCAACCCTCCCCAACCTTCCACACTACCAGACGAACCCGGTTAAGTATGAGGAATTGTACACCCAAGTGAAGAATTTATTAGCTAAAGGCTTAATTCAGGAAAGCCTTAGTTCATGTGCCGTACCAGCCTTGCTCGATCCAAAGAAAGATGGCACTTGGAGGATGTGCTGCGACTCACGAGCCATCAATAAGATCACGGTGAAATACCGTTATCCAATTCCACGGGTCCAAGACTTATTCGACGAGATGGTAGGCGCATCTATCTTCTCCGAGATAAACTTACGCAGTGCTTACCATCAGGTAAGAATAAGACCCGAGGATGAATGGAAGACGGCATTCAAGATAAAGGATGGTCTCTTTGAATGGAATGTCATGCCATTCGGGTCATCAAACGCACCTAGTACCTTTCAACGTTTGATGAATGAGGTACTACGGCCTTACATCGGCAGGTTTGTCGTCGTATACTTTGACGACATTCTAGTATACAGCAAAACCAGGGAGGAGCACGCCCAACATCTGCGACACGTGTGCACAACTCTACACCACAAAAAGTTGTATGCACATCCGAAGAAGTGCACCTTCTTCACCTCTGAGGTCTCCTTCCTCGGATTCATCTTATCTGCACACGGAGTAGCTGCCGACCCAGCCAAGATTGACGTCATCACTGCCTGGCCCAAGCTCAAGAGCATTCACGACGTGTGCAGCTTTATAGGACTCACAACCTTCTATCGTAGGTTTATTCCAGGGTTTAGTGGAGTCACGCTCTCATCACCGACATTCTAAAAGGTGAGAAATTTGAATGGACTCCCTCCGCGGACCAGGCCTTTGAGCTCCTCAAGAAGCTCATGACCAAGGCTCCAATACTTAAGTTACCAGATTTCAACAAAGTCTTTGAGGTTGCGTGCGATGCGTCAGGAGTCGGGATCGGAGGAGTCCTCAGCCAGGAAGGGCACCCGATCGAATGCTTCAACGAAGCTGAATGATACTCGGCGATGCGACAACTACGACCGAGAGTTCTACGCCTCAGACAATCCTCCGCCATTGGCGATACTACTTACTTCCCAAGGAGTTTGTGCTATACTCAGATCACGGTGCCTTACGACACTTGCAAGACCAGAGGAAGGTCAGTGACCGACACGCCCGGTGGATTGCATACCTCCAAGATTTCACATTCTTCGTCTGCTACAAGAAGGGGAAGGACAACGTCGTAGCCGACGCCTTGAGCCGGCGGCCACTAGTCCTCAATGTGATGAAGACCCAAGTCCTTGGGTTCGAGAAAATTTGTGACGAGTATGCCGAGTGCCCAGACTTTTCTAAAGTCTACTCCTCGCTCAAGGACCCGACCATCCCAAAGTCCAAGGACCTTTTCATCGACGATGGCTACTTCTTCTATGGCAAGAGGCTGTGCATCCCTAAGACCTCCATGTGTGACTTCCTTATCTACGAAACACACGTAGGTGGACTTAGTGGACACTTTGGGATCAACAAGACCATCCAAGCCCTAGAGCATCGATTCCACTGGCCGTCCTTGAAAAGGGATGTTGGGAGATTCATCTCACGATGCCTCACATGTTCGCGCGCTGATAAGCTCAACTTTTGGGTAATTTTACTGGTTAATTACTGGTTAATCGTGTGAGGATTGAGCTTATGCAACAATATTTATAACCTCACAGCCTTAGGGCGAGTAAGGTGTCGATCCACAGGGAGACGGTAAAACGAGAGTGATTCTTTTTTCAATCAGTTCAGTTTATCAGATTTATGTATCAATACTAGCAATCAGAGGGATTATCTTCAGTAACACTCAATGAATTTCCTCAGAGAAGACGTATGAAAAGATCTCTATGTAAAACAGCAAACTACTCCTCAAGATTAGTGCATAGAAATTGATAATCGACTTTGTTTACTTGTCTATAGGCTCACACCTGTAGGTTTGGCAATTTGCCAAACACCTGGCGGGCATCCCTGTAGGCGTTACTGCCCGCGGCCTCAGCTGCGTGCAGAGGTGCCTGCAAGAGCGCCTGCGTGCTGCAAGTGCGCACGCAGCTTAGCTGGGCGTGGCCTGGCTGCGCGTAGCTGCTGCTGCGCGCTGCTTGGCCGCGCACGGCGGTTGCTACGCGCTGCACAGCTACACGCGTGAGCGTTGCTGCGCGCGGCGGTCGTTGCGCGACCGGAGCTGCGCGTAGTTGCGGCTACGCGCTGCTTGGCTATGCGCAGACTCTGCTGCGCGCGGCCGGAGCTGCATGCTGCTAGCGGCTTTGGCTGCTAGCGGCTTTGGCTGCCGGCAGCTTAGGCTGCTGGCGGTCTTGGCTACTGGCCTCTTGAACTGCTAGTGACCTAGGTTGCGGCCTTGGTCGCTGGCGATCTCGGCTGCTGGCAACCTTGACCGTTGGCGACCTTGCTACTGCTTCAAGTGGAATTTCAAGCTTGATCGTGAAGAACAACAGTGGATTTTTGTGGGGAAAACGAGAGGAAGAACAGTTTGAACGAACTGAAACTTGAAACCAAATTAAAACAGAAACAATGTCAGTTGGAATCGTTGGAAGATCACTGGTGTGAAGCTTCCAACCCAACCTAGATTGTCTGAAATGGAGAGAGTTACACTCCACTGAAACTTGGGCAATCGCTCCACCTTGTGTCACGATCCTTGCGGCGAGGTGGAGGTCGTCCAGCCCAAGCTATTCCTCAGCTTGCTCCTTCTCTCCAGCTCCAATGCTCATCAGCTCTTGGAGGGTCTGCAGAACTCCTTCTTCTCCAAGCCCTAGCTTCTTTGGACAGAATTTCTGGACCAACCTAAAATGAACTCTCAAGAGAGTATTTATAGGTTTCTCTTAACTCATGCCCAGGGGCATTTTCATAATTTTCCTTCTTTGAATTTTTGCCCGCTCCACTTGATCCTCGTCTTCTTCCTTGATCGTCTTAACCTGTCTCTGAATGTTTACTAACCATTAAATGTTAAATATAATCCACTTGATTCAAAGAATCAAGTGGGGTTAGTACTTTCATAAAATGATGCATATGCATGATACTCACATGAATTAACACGATAATTTTAAGGAATTAACACTCAAAATATTAAATATTTGATGACATGTTTGAGAGTCATCACGCGCCAAGCTCACGAAACAAAACACGGGGCTGTATACTCCCCTACCAGTACTGGCGAGGCTATGGGAAGACGATAGCCTTGATTTGGGATTACCCATAACCGCGCGTCACCACGACTCTATCATGGTCGTGGTAGACCGCTTTTCTAAGATGGCACATTTCATTCCGTGCTCAAAGACTGTCGACGCCTCACGGATAGCTCCTCTCTTCTTCGACAATGTCGTCAAGCTACATGGGGTGCCCAAGACAATCATCTCGGATCGAGACGTCAAATTTACTAGTTATTTCTGGAAAACGTTGTGGGTCCTCATGGGCACACAACTCAAGTTTTCATCCACCTACCATCCCAAATGGATGGCCAGACCGAGGTTGTTAATCACAACCTCGGCAATCTACTGAGATCTATTGTTGGCGATAACGTAGCCACATGGGATCAAGTACTCCCTCGAGCGGAGTTTGCCTTCAACTATTTGGTGAATCGCACCACTGAGAAGGCACCGTTCGAGATCATCTATGGTCAACTTCCACGTTGACCCCTTGACCTCATGCCATTAGATGTGCAACATAGGATCTCAGATAATGCATTAGAATTTGCCGAACAAATTAGGGACATGCATGACATCATACATACACGCATTGCATCCATGAATGAGCAATATAAGGCATTTGCTGATATGGGTCGTAGGTCGATGTCATTCTCTAAAGGAGAATTAGTCCTGGTTAGATTCAGGCCTGAGAGGTACTCCCCAAGGGTCGCTACGAAGCTCCATGCTCGTAGTGCTGGGCATGAGGTCAAGGATAACGTCTATGTTGTGAGCATCCCACCAACTTGGGGGATTAGTTCAATGTTTAATGTCAGCGATCTATCCCGATACCTTCCTTCGCCACCCATCACTAAGCCTCACAGCCACTCGATCCTTAGTAGTAAAGAAAGTGAGTGTCAACCAGCCCCTTCTCTGTTTCCCACCCTTGTACGACAAGACGAGATAGAAACGATACGGCAGGAGGTAATTCACGCTGAGGGGGAGCGGGTAGGTCGCACCTTCCTAGTCCACTTGCAGGAACGCCCGTCATCTGAGGACACGTGGATCTCCAAGGATGACCTACGACGACTCCGACCAGACCTGATCCAACCACTTGAGGACATCATGGAGTTTCACTCGCCAGAGTCGAGTTCCTCCCACCCCGGGAGGATGATGGAGGACCATCCAGGAGACGTGACGACGGGACAACATCAGCCTCGCCGAGCTGCTCACACCAATGCTCGCCACCTGGGGTTTAAGTACCCCGCGTAAGTATCCTATCTTTATTTTTTTTGTCTTTTTATCTTTTGTCGTTCTTGGATTTCATGGTCTGGGCCTGTGTTGGGCCTTGTCCTTGTTCTGTTTATTTATTTTCATTTTATTTTCAATTGTAAGGAGAGGCCGAACCACGTCTCGTGATGGTTCGTCCTCCCCCACGTTCTCACTTGGCACCTATCCTCATTATATAAGGGGATAGCATGCCCAAGTGGAGGTTTGAGTCATTTGTTGAAGAGAAATTCTAACTTTTGTCTCCACCTATATTAGAGAGTAGTCTGTAGAGGTTCGGCTAGCCTCACCCACGTCGAGATCACTCCATGGATAGAGTCCTCGCTGTCACGTTGAGATTACTCCGTGACGACGTGTTCCAACGTTCCGTCTAGATCACTCCTGAAAGAGTAAAGATTCAAGAAGTCGACACCGCTTGGAGCTGAAGGGCCCTTTCGTTGAGATCACTTCGAAGGAGCCAGAAGTTTGAGAAGTGCCGCCAACACCCTCCACCCAGAGAGTACCCAGAACTCTACCAAAGGGGCATCCAAGAATGTTCAAGAAATCCATCTTCTTGAAAGCTTCTTGGGCGGTTACAATTCAAGAAGTCCCTTCTTGGGACCCAAGATCTACTCCGCCCCACCACCAATGATTCGGTCTCCGCGCTCTGCCGTCGTCGTCTCCGCCACCGCCATTGCTCTACCACCATCGTCTCCGCCGCCGCTATCGCTTCGCCGACGTCGTCCCCGCCACCACCATCGCTTGCCGCGTGCGCCTCTGGTCGCACGCCGTTGTGGCTCGCTCGCCCGCCGCGCGCGCCTCCGACGCCCTCCCTGCACACCCGCGTGTCCGCCCATCGCCACGCTACGCCTGCACGCATACGGCCCGCCGCGCGCGGCGCTTTACCCTCGTCCGCACTCCACCGCGTAGACGCCCTCCATTCGCACCAGCCAGCCGCAAACAGATGACCTGCCGTGCACGCAGCCCCACCTTCACCGAGCGCCGTCGCGAAGCCGTCCTCTCGTCCGCGCTGCTCGGTCGCTACTGCCCTAGTGCATGCGCAGACGGTGCACACTCCCGCGCAGGCTACCGATCACCCCTCGCCCGAGCGGCCTACCACCCCGCTTGCACACCCAGCCACGCGTGGCTCTACCCCGTGCACTACCGACCATCACACCCGCCAACTGGTCCTCGTCTTCACGATCGGCACTCAGCTCCGCCCATTCACCAGCCGTCTCGAGAGCTTCCGTCGTTAAGTGGACTTTTCGTTGATTCAGGTACCTCTCGTCTGCTCTCCATTAGTACCAGTATTATTACTCTCTGTCGTCCCGTCTTTCGCTATCTCGTCCCCTGCCGATTTACGCTATCTAGATAGAGAGATAGAGATAGAGATAGAGATAGATATGGAGAGAGAGTTCTACATAGTGATAGAGATAGAGATAGAGTCGGAGATAAAGATCTACATAGAGATAGAGATAGAGATAGAGATTTAGATGGAGATCGAGATAGAGGTACAGATATAGATGGAGATACAGATAGAGATAGAAATAGAGATGGAAAGAAAATAGAGATAGAAATAGAGATTGATTCAAGAATAGAGATACAGATGGAAAGAGAGATAGAGATATAAACAGCGGAAGAGATAGAGATAGAGATAGTTACATCTATAAAATAGAGATAGAGATAGAAATAGAGATAAAGGTAAAGATAGAGATAGGAATAGACATAGAGGTAGAGATATAAAAATGATCGGTCAGAGATAGAGATAGAGAAAGAGATAGAGACAGAGATGGAGATAGAGAAAAAGATAGAGATAGGGCTAAAGATAGAGATATAGATATAAAAAGAGATAGAGATAGAGATGAAGATAGACATAGAGATAGAGATAAATATAGAGATAGAGATAGGGAGAGAGATAGGGATAGACCTAGAGATAGAGATAGAGATAGATATACAGACAGAGATAGAGATAGACATAGAGATAGAGCTAGAGATTAAGATAGAGATACATATACCGACAAAGCCAAAGTTAGAGATAGAAGTAGACATAGGGAGCGAAAGAGATAGAGATAGAGATCAAGATAAATATTGAGATAGAGATAAAGATAGGGATAGAGATAGAGATAGACACAGAGGTAGAGATAGAGATAGAGACAGAGGTAGATGTAGTGATAGAGATAACGATAGACATAGCGATAGAGATAGAGATAGAGATAGTAATAGACATACTAATAGAGATAGAGATAGAGATAGAGATAGAGATACAGATACCGATAGAGATAGAGATAAAGATAGAGATAGAGATAAAGATAGAGATAGAGTTACAAATAGAGATAGGGATAGAGATAGAGATAGAGATAGAGATAGAGATTGAGATAGAGATTGAGATAGAGATAAAGATTCAGGTAGATATACAGGTAGACATTGACAGAGAGATAGAGATAGAAATATTTATAAATATAGATATGGAGATAGAGATAGAGATAGAGATAGAGATAGCGATAGAGATAGAGGTAGATGTAGAGATCGAGATAGAGATAGCTATAGACATAGAGATAGAGAGAGTGATAGAGGTACTAATAGAGATAGAGATAGAGATATGGATTGAGAGAGAGATAGAGATAGAGATAGAGATAGGGATCGAGATATATTTAGAGATAGAGATAAAGATAGAGATAGAGATAGAGATAGAAATAGAGATTGAGATAGAGATTGAGATAGAGATAAAGATTCAGGTAGATATACAGGTAGACATTGACAGAGAGATAGAGATAGAAATATTTATAAATATAGATATGGAGATAGAGATAGAGATAGAGATAGAGATAGCGATAGAGATAGAGGTAGATGTAGAGATAGAGATAGAGATAGCTATAGACATAGAGATAGAGAGAGTGATAGAGGTACTAATAGAGATAGAGATAGAGATATGGATTGAGAGAGAGATAGAGATAGAGATAGAGATAGGGATCGAGATATATTTAGAGATAGAGATAAAGATAGAGATAGAGAAAGAAATAGAAATGGAGATAGAGATACAGATAGATATAAAGATAGAGATACACATAGAGATGGAGATAGCGATACTTATAGATATAAAGATAGAGATATAGATAAAGCTGGAAGTAGAGATGGAGATAGAGGTAGAGATAAAGATAGAGCTCTTCAAAGAGATAGAGATAGAGATAGCGATACAGATACAGATAGAGACAGAGATAGAGATAGAGGTAGACATAGAGAGAAATAGAGATAGAGACAGAGATAATGGTGAATACAAAGATGGAGATAAAGATAGAAATAGAGATAGAGATAGAGATAAAGATAGAGATAGGGCTAAAGATAGAGATATAGATATAAAAAGAGATAGAGTTAGAGTTAGAGATGAAGATAGACATATAGATAGAGATAGAGAGAGAGATAGTGATGGAGGACCATCTCGAGGACGACGCCACGATGACGAAGAACCATCTCGAGGCTGACGCGACGGGATGTCGTCAGCCACGCCGAGCAGCTCGCGCCGACGCTCGCCACCCGGAGTTTAAGTACCCTGCGTAAGAACTTTTATCTTTTTACTTATGCTCATTTTCATGTGTGTTTGTATTTTTGGATTCGTGGACTGGGCCAATGTTGTTGGGCCCCGTCCTCGTCATTTTTACTTTTTATGTTTGTATTTTGAATTTGTAAGGGAGGCCGAACCACGTCTCGCGACGGTTCGTCCTCTCCCACGTTCACTTGGCACCCATCCTCACTATATAAGGGGATGGCATGCCCAAGGAACACCTTGGAGTCATTGTTGAAAAGTTTATTCACAATTCGTCTCCCCCCCTATCGTAGAGAGTAGTGTAGGGGGTTTGGCTAGCCCCAGCCCACGTTGAGATCACTCCGTGGGTAGAGCCCACGTCTCCCCGTGGAGATCACTCCGAGGGAGATGTGTTAAAGCGCGCCGTCGAGATCACTCCGGTGCGAGGAATGAGTTTCAAGAAGCCGCCGCCATCAAGAATCGAAAGAGGCCTTCGTCGAGATTACTCTGGGGGTCTTGGGAGATTCAAGAAGCGTCGCCGACACGCCATCAACCGGGGAAATCTGCTCCGTTGAGGGAGCACCCCCAGATCCGTCAAGAACTCCTCTTTCTTGGAGGGTTCTTGGTTGTTACAGTTCAAGAAAGCCATTTCTTGATACCTTTTTCCACCCTTCCACCATTTCTTGATCGCCCACCCCCCTTTCCCCATCGTTTCTTGATTCCCAACCGCCTCGTCTTGCCTTTCTTGATCGCCTACCCTCCTTTCTCCCATCGTTTCTTGATTCCCAACCGCCTCGTCTTGCCTTTCTTGATCGCCCACCCTCCTTTCCCCATCGTTTCTTGATCCCCAACCGCATCCTCTTGTCTTTCTTGATCGCCCACTTTCCTTCCCCTTGATTTCTTGATTTCTTCATTTCTTGATTTCTTGAATTCTTGATTTCATGATTTCTTGATTTCTTGATCTCACCATATTTCCTTGATTCCCCTTCGTTCTCCCCTTCGCCCTCATCTTTCTTGATTTCTTGATTCCCACCCTCTACGCCATAACCGATTACTTGGTTTTCTGCCCCACCCCCACGACTATTCCCGCGATACTTGGTTCGCTGTCTTGCCCGCCCACACGACTACGCCGTGCGCCAGCCAAGCGCGCGCCTTGTGCGCCCTCTGCTCCGACTTTTGTTGCACGCCACCCGTGGACTCAGCTCTCTGCTGGTAGTTACGACCGCACCGTCCGCACCCGGTTTTGTCCTCGCCAACGACACTCGTCCGCACGACCCGACACTAAGCGTCCGCTCGACGACTTGGACGCCTTGGACTAAGCGATACAAAGGTCACTCTCGTCTCCCCTCTATAAACTCCAGTATTATTATCTTCGACAGTCTCGTCTTCCCCTATCGCGTCCGCTCCCGTGATATTCTCGAACATCATCGGATAGGACTAGCCACCTTGTCGAGCATAGGGATTCTTGTGGTAGACGGACTGCCATCCGACTTGGACGCCGAACGCTCCAGGGCTGTTAGATGCCCGTCACCTAGTAGACGTCTAGTAGGTCCAGCGGGTCATTGGGAGTTTGATCTTAGGTTCACTCGTCTCTCATTGATCGGTACGGCCGACGTCGCTATCCGTCAAGTCCTTATCTGCTCATTTGTATTTTCTCATCATTCGGCTTACGTCCCATGCATTCGCATCATAACCCTGTGACGTGAAACGCGCCGATCGATCCCGGCCGTCGTCGTATCACATCAGATAGGGAGAGCGATAGGGATAGAACTAGAGATAGAGATAGAGATAGAAATGGATCTATAGACAGAGATAGAGATAGACATAGAGATAGAGCTAGAGATTAAGATAGAGATAAAGATAGATATAGAGACAGAGGTAGAGATAGAGATAGAGATAGAGACAGAGGTAGATGTAGTGATAGAGATTACGATAGACATAGCAATAGAGATAGAGATAGAGATAGTGATAGAGATACTAATTGTGATAGAGATAGAGATAGAGATAGAGATAGAGATAGAGATAGAGATAGAGATAGAAATAGAGATAGAGATAGAGATAGAGATAGAGATATTGATAGAGATAGATATAGAGATAGAGTTACAGATTGAGATAGATATAGAGATAGAGATAGAGATAGATATAGAGATAGAGATAGAGATAGAGATAGATATATAGATAGAGATAGAGATCGAGATATATTTAGAGATAAAGATAAAGATAGAGATAGAGAAAGAAATAGAAATGGAGATAAAGATAGAGATACACATAGAGATAGAGATAGAGATAGTGATACTTATAGAGATAAAGATAGAGATTAAGATAAAGATAGAGGTTTGGATAGAGAAAGAGGTAGAGATAAAGATAGAGCTCTACAAAGAGATAGAGATAGAGATAGCGATACAGATATAGATATAGAAAAAGAGAGAAATAAAGGTAGATATAGAGATAGATAAAAAGTAGAAATAGAAATAGATATTACATAGAGACAGAGATAGAGTCAGAGATGGAGATACAGATAGAGATAGAGATAGAGATAGAGATAGAAATAGAAATAGAGATGAAGATAGAGATACAAATAAAGACAGAGAGAGATTATGATAGAGATAGAGATAGAGATAGAGATAGTTTTAGAGATAGAGATAGAGATAGAGATAGAGAAAGAGATATAGATAGAGATAAAGATGGAGATAAAGATAGAGATAGAGTTAGAGATGGAGATAGAGATAGAGATTGAAATAAACATAGCGATCGAAAAAGAGATTGATAAAGAGATAAAGATAAAGATGGAAACAGAGATAGAGATGGAAATAGAGATAGAGCTAGAGATAAAGATTCGCATAGAGTTAGAGATAGAGATAGAGTTGGATGTAAAAATAGAGATAGAAATAGTGATTGATATAGCGATAGAGATAGAGATAGAGATAGAGATAGAGATAGAGATAAAGATAGAGATAGAGATAGACATAGAGATAGAGATAGAGATAAAGATGGAGATAGAGATGTAAATAGAGAAAGAAATATAAATAAAGATAGAAATAAAGATTGATATACAGTTAGAGGTACAGATAGTGATATAGATAGAGATAAAGATAAAAACTAGACATTGGGATACCGATAGAGATAGAGATAAAGATAGAGAAATAGATAGAAAATAAAAATAAAAATAAAGAAAAAAATACAGATTGATAAAAAGTTAGAGATAGAGATAGAGATAGAGATAAAGATATAGATCGACATAGGGATAGCGATAGAGATAGAGATAGAGATAGATATAAATATAGAGATACATATAGAGTGAGAGGTAGAGATAGTGATCGAGATAGAGACAGAGACAGAAATCGAGATAGAGGTAGAGATAGAGATAAGGATAGAATTAGAGATAAAGATAGAGATAGATATAGACATTGAGATAGACATATGGATAGAGATAGAGATGGAGGTAGAGATAGAGATAGAGATAGATGTAGAGTTAGAGATAGAGATAGAGTTAGAGATAGAGATAGAGATAGAGATAGAGACAGAGATAGAGATAGAGATAGAGATCGAAATAGAGCTAGATATAGAGATAGAGGTAGAGATGGATTCAGAGATAAAGATAGAGATAGGGATAGAGATAGAGATACGGCTAGAAATAGCGATTGAGATAGAGATAGAGATAGATATCGAGATTGCAATAGAGATACAGATAGAGATAGAATTATAGATAGGGGTAGAAATAGAGATAGAGATAGAGATAGAGATATAGATAGAGATAGAATTATAGATAGGGGTAGAGATAGAGATAGTGATAGAAGTAGAGTCAGAGATAGAGATAGAGATAGAGATAGAGATAGAGATCGCGATAGAGATAGAGATAGAGATATAGATAGAGATAGAATTATAGATAGGGGTACAGATAGAGTCAGAGATAGAGATAGAGATAGAGATAGAGATAGAATTATACATAGGGGTAGAGATAGCGATAGAGTCAGAGATAGAGATAACGATAAAGATAGAGATAGAGATAGAGATAGATATAGAGATAGAGAGAGAGATAAAGATAGAGATAGAGATAGCGATAGAGATAGAGATAGAGACAGAGATAGATATAGAGATAGAGATAGAGATAAAGATAGAGACAAAGATAGCGATAGACACAGCGATAGAAATAGAGACAGAGATAGATATACAGATAGAGATAGATAGAAAGATAGATATAGAGATAGAGATTGCGATAGATATAGAGATAGAGATTGAGATAGATATAGAGATAGAGATAGAGATAGGTTCAGAGATAGCGATAGACACAGCAATAGAAATAGAGATAGAGATAGAGATACAGATAGAGATAGAGATAGAGATAGAGATAGAGATAGATATAGAGATAAAGATTGAGATAGATATAAAGATAGAGATAGAGATAGAGATCGAGATATATTTAGAGATAAAGATAAAGATAGAGATAGAGAAAGAAATAGAAATGGAGATAAAGATAGAGATAGGCATAGAGATAGAGATAGAGATAGAGATAGCGATACTTATAGAGAGAAAGATAGAGATTATGATAAAGATAGAGATAGGGATAGAGAATGAGCTAAAGGTAAAGATAGAGCTCTACAAAGATAGAGCTAAAGGTGCTGAGCCGATCCCGTCGCCAGCGCGACGAAGGTACTCTGCTTCCCTCGCCTCTTTACGTCATTTATTTCCTTCAGTATTCTTTCGTATTGCCTCCACCGCGCTCGGGTTAGATAGGTGAGTGAGACAGATTGAGAGAACGACGAAACAAAGACGGGCGTCTTGCCTGCCCGGTACGAGTCGGGACGCCCCGACGCGCGTGAGCGTTCCAGTGGGAGTAACCCCCATTCGACGGCGTGCGCGCCCTCGACCCGCCTCGGACGACTTGGAGGGCTGGTTCAACCTAGCTAGGTGACCCCGTCCCCGCTCCGGATCGGCTCTCGTAGCTTGTCGGCGCATTGCACGTACCATCGTAGAACCATCATCCTCGTTATCGTCCTACATGCATTTCTGTTCTCCGCATATCCATCGGTTTACGTCGTGGACGTAACCCGATTAGTTAGTGATTCGACACCGAGTTCCTACCCTCGGTGACGGTCGGACGCCGTTGAGACGTCGTCCGGCATCAGATAGCGATACAGATACAGATAGAGACAGAGAGAGAAATAAAGGTAGCTATAGAGATAGAAAAAAAGTAGAACTAGAAATAGATATTACATAGAGACAGAGATAGAGTCAGAGATGGAGATACAGATAGAGATAGAGATTGAGATAGAAATAGAGATAAAGATAGAGATAGAAATAAAGACAGAGAGAGAGATTATGATAGAGATAGAGATAGAGATAGTTATAGAGATAGAGATAGAGATAGCGAAAGAGATATAGATAGAGATAAAGATGGAGATAAAGATAGAGATAGAGTTAGAGATAGAGATAGAGATTGAAATAAACATAGAGATAGAAAAAGAGATTGATATAGAGATAAAGATAAAGATGGAGACAGAGATAGAGATAGAAATAGAGATAGAGCTAGAGATAAAGATTCGCATAGAGTTAGAGATAGAGATAGAGTTAAATGTAAAAATAGAGATAGAAGTAGTGATTGATATAGAGATAGAGATAGAGATAGAGATAGAGATAAAGATAAAGATAGAGATAGAGATAGAGATAGAGATAGAGATAAAGATGGAGATAGAGATTTAGATAGACAAAGAAATATAAATAAGGATAGAAATAAAGATTGATATAGAGTTAGAGGTACAGATAGAGTTAGAGATAGAGATATAGATAAAGATAGACATAGGGATAGCAATAGAGATAGAGATATAGATAGAAAAAAAAAAAAGATAAAATTACAGATTGATATAACGTTAGAGGTAGAGATAGAGATAGAGATAGAGATAAAGATATAGATAGAGATAGAATAGCGATAGAGATAGAGATGGAGATAGATATAAAGATAGAGATACAGATAGAGTAAGAGGTAGAGATAGTAGTAGAGGTGACCTGAAACTTTTCTCTCTCCTCAGGCAGAGCTTCTCTCTCCTCCATAATCGGCGATTTCCTCATAACGTTTGTGTCCAACATCGGATTGAGCTGAAATTGGTCTCATTGGATTCGGAAGGCTAAACGCTATTGGAATCAATCAAAATTTGCCTCAAACGGATCAGTGTAGCTCATTCTAGAGGCAAATCAAGATCAAAGGTGAGTTTTTCTTTTCGAATTTTATTTTTCATAATACGGATGTTCTAGAATCGGAAATATTGTCAAATTTGTGCTTCATCTGTTTGTCTTGAGGAGCAGAATCGCAAGGTATAATTTTTTTTCTCATTTCTTTCATCTTTTATTATGTAATTATCGACTTTTAAGTCCCCTTCGCCGGAAGTACAAAAAAGAAGAACCGCGGCCCGCAATCCCATGCGGGCCACTGACTCAGCGATGGCTCCCCGCTGGCCGCCAGACGTGTCCAACACGTCAAGCAGCCAATAGGACCAGCCAGGCTGCCCATCTAACGTGTTTGACACGTCAACGATGGGCGAGCTAGCAGCAACGCCACATGGATTCATCCAAGCCGTCGGACTTGACAGCTTGGATGAATCAAACGCCACAAAAATGAACTCAAAACAAAAACATTTGAAAATAGCCAAAAAAAACATTTAACTCTTGCGCAGCAGCCCGCAATCATTATTGCAGGTGCCGTTTGTCCGACTATCGGGACCGTCGGCGATGACAGCTGTCGCGCTAATGACGGTCCCGATAGTCGACCCACGATGGACCCCCTTGAGATTCAAAAACAGAGACTGTTGGGGGTGAACTTACCGCCGGTGCCCACCCTTTTTGACCATTCCACGTGTTCAGAGCCATCATTACATGATTCTTCCAGGCCAGCACGGCCCGCATTTTTTTACTGTTCCACGAAATCCCCGCCGTTAGATGCACCAGTGGACCACCTGATCAGCTGTCCCGATACGGCCACGTCACCCTGCCCACTCCCTTTTGCGATTGAGGCAGCCACATCGGCCGAGTCAACCCAAGTCGACTCTGTCAATTTGGATGACTTGGCATGCGACGACCCGGCAGAAATAGGCCGAGTCGATCTGATCAACTCGGTCCTTTCCGACCACGTCGACCAGGTCGTGAACTGCCAAGTCGACCCGGTCAACTCGGTAGTTCAAGAGGACGTCAACCTGGTCGACCCTCACCCTAGCGACCCGGTCGATCAGGCCAAGCCTGACCGAGTCAATTGGGTCGACTCGGTACACCCTCACCGAGTCGACTCGATCAAGGTTGACCTAGCCTCATTGGCTGACTCAGTCAATATGGACCGAGTCAAAGGGGTGGACCGCGTCTACCCGACCCCCATTGACCCCAGAGTCAACGATGATCGGGCTGATCTTTTTGAGTTGGTCAACATAGACCGTTCTTACCAGTTGGTCAACATTGACCGAGCCGACTCGGTCAATATTGACCAAGTCAATTCTACTGACTCGAGTAGTTTGGGTTGCGATGAGGTGGTGGACCCCATAGTCAACTAGGTCCAGGTTGACTCCCATGTCAACGTTGCCCAGGTTGACTCCACGGTCAACATTGACCACTTGGTCAACGCTGACCAAATGGACAGCTCTGGTGTCGAATTGACCACTAGGTAGGGTGAGACCTTTACACAGCCTGCTTTTTTGGTTCATCCTATGCCAACTGCCCACTTGATCATTTCTACGCAGCATGACCAGGTTGACTCCACGGTCAACGTTGACCACTTGGTTAACGTTGATCATTTGGTCAACACTAGCGTAGAATTGACCACTAGGCAGCTTGGGACTCACCCCCCACTGCCTGCCTACTCGGTCAATCCTGCACAAATTGACCATTTGGTCACTTCTACGCAGCTTGACTTGGCCGAGTCAACGCGAGTCACCCAGCTTGACTTGGTCAACCCTGATCAAGTCAACAAAAATGACTCACGTTACTCGCCACCGGCAGAATTGGCTGCATCGTTCCCCACTGATTTAGAGGCACGGGTTGGCGTGATCGATTTACATCATTCGAACACGGGAGCTCATGTCCACCCTACCCCGCCCAACGAGGACCCCCCACGCTGGCCCCATTGACATCTAACGGTAAGGGATAACTCCCGACGATGATGTGGGCAGCGAGAGTGGCAGGCGCCTCACATACACATACCACCACTCCGCTCCCAAAACCCACACTCCCCCCTCTCTATGACGATACGATCCCGACTAGGGGTTACATTGACTCCGAGGGTGTACGCTCAGTTACCTTCTCTAAGGAGGAGGTAACGCGAATGGCAGCACCATTCGCCTACACGCTGATCGGGCGGTTCGCTACGAAGCGACCACTCATAGATGACATCATCAGAGTCTATACTGCACCAGGGAATTTCCTGGGACAGGTAGTCATTGGAGCAAGGAATCACAGGAGCGTTTTTATTCGATTCCAGCTTGAAGCTGACTTTCGGAAGGCCTAGAGCCGCACCACATGGACGATTAATGACTCCACGATGCATACCTACCGTTGGATAGCCGAGTAGACGGGGAGCTCACGCAAACATTTTCCCCATTCCGTCCCGGTGTGGATAGGATTTCTTGGCCTACGACCGCATTTATTTACACCTACGGCCTTGGAATCTCTTGCTAGCGCGGTTGGCACTTTCATACGAGCGGACAAAGATGTCCAACTTTTTAGCCGTCTAGGATACACACGAGTATGTGTCGAGGTTGACCTACTCGCACCCCTCCATCGTATGATACTCATTCGAAATGGTGATGAGATGATCCATCAGACCGTGGTGTATGAAAACCTCCCGAGGTTTTGTACACACTGCACAGTATTAGGTCATACCCTTCACACATGTCGCCAAAAGGCGACGCAGACTCCTACCACTGCGGAGGAATTCCTCCAACCCTTGGCTTACAATGACTACATCGCCGCTACTATCTCCGTCACCCAAGGGCGACGACCTACCAAGAGACCGTCACTCGGTTCGCGTTCTATGCCTACATCGGTGCAACCCATCATTGTATCACCTTTTCTCCCTCGAGCCAGTAGAGCAGCTAAGCCTCCAACGGCTAAGCCTGCCCCCTCTACTTTCCAGTGGGTGAGGAAGGGTGCTGAGAAGCGCCCCAAAACCCCACCACGGACAAGAGATGCCTCCTCCCATAAGGGCAAGGAGGTCAGTGTCGCCCCACTGACCTTGAATACTTTTGCCCTACTAGCGGTACCTGAGGTTCCCGAGGATAGCATCCCCCTTACGGATACACTTCCCATTAGGTCCATATCTCCCCCCACCCGATCTACCGCCTCTCCTAGACCACCCACCCGATCTACCGCCTGTACCCGACCACCTACTCCGCTTCCCACATCCTCTCTTAGTATACCGTCCAATGCTTCTCCTATCACCCCATCCCACCATTCACCTTCCCCGCCCCTCTCCCCCTCCTCGCGTCACTCACCCGCTGCTCGCCCCCCACCACCTCCTTCCACCCGATCCTCTCAACCCGCCCCATCGCCCCATGCTTCACCTCCTACCTCTCCACCACCCCGCGATTCACTTCCTTCTCCACCACCATGCGATCCATCTCCCCTCATCCCCTCGCACCCACCCCCAACTTCCACACCCGTCCTCACCCCCGCCTCCACACCCGCCCTCCACCCATCACATATACCTTCTGACTACCAAATGGAAAGTTTGACAAATTGTCAAGCCATTTTCACTAGTTCAGAGGACATGGGTAGCAGTACTAGTGGTCCAGATTCCACAGAAGAGGAGGACGATGTCTCCCTCTCGGAGGACTCTGATATGGATACCTCTCCTTATTCGAGACACCGTTTGGATGCATCACCTCCACCTTCACGCGGTACGTACAACACCTGATCTCGGGTGCGTCACGCGAGCCGATAGATCTATGATTCCAACTCTCGTTTGGAACTGTAGAGGGATCGGCAACCCTCTCACCCAAACACATCTCCTATCCCTTATCACTAGGCACAGATTAGGCATAGTGGGGCTCCTCGAACCGATGATTACATCAGATCAGTCCAACTCCATCGCGAGGAAACTCAGGATGGACCATGTTTACTGCCATCCCTCGAATAAGCTCTGGCTTCTTTGGAAGCGAGACTATTCGATCACACTATTGGCTGTAGGGACACGGTACGTCACCTTTGACGTACCATACTCCCCAAAGCCCTACCTACTTAACATCGTGTATACCTTGCATAGACCCACCGAGTAGGAGGCCCTCTGGGCGGAACTCGCCCAACACATTCACTCCCACTCGCAGCTAGTTGATCCACCTTGGATTATAGCTGGAGACTTCAACTGCATACGGGACATTAGCGAGCGCCAAGGGGGCCGCCCAACTCGGCTATGCTCTATGCACGCCTTCAATGACTTTATCCACGCGACTTCATTAATGGAACCGCCGACCATAGGGGAGAAGAGGACTTGGTGCAATGAACGTCAAGCGGACGCGCGTATATACGAACGGCTTGATCGTTGTTTTACTAATAGTACCGCATTGATGCATTGCACCCTCACAGTAGAGATCCTTCTGACACTTTACTCGGACCATACACCGATCCTCCTTCTCCCGGAGTCGAGTCATCGGGTCCGACGTCCCCCCTTTTGCTTCCAAACCATGTGGTTCGAACATGGTGATTTCCATAGCTATGTACGTAGCCATTGGCATGGATCGATTTCTACATCCCCTATGGAGAACTTCAGTTATCGCCTGAGGAACCTCAAACTCCACCTCAAATGGTGGAACCGTCATGTCTTTGGCGACGTCCATTCACCGGTCGAAGAACTTAAAAAGAAATTAGCTGATGTCGACCGCCACCTACAAGAGTGCTGGACAGATGACAGGGGAGAGCGCCAGCTACGTCTCAGAGAGCAGCTTGAGGATGGCATGCGACGACAGGAGATATTTTATCTCCAGAAATTGCGTATCCATAGGCTGCGAGAGGGTGATAGAAACACACGTTTCTTTCATGCCTCGATCCGTCAGAGAGCGCGCCCGAACTATATGACCCTATTGGAGACGTATAGTCAGAATCCTGACCAACTGGCAGCCGCATGAGTGGAGTACTATCACTCACTCCTCTCTTCACAGCCTACTGTTATGAGCGAGGACCTTCTTTCCTCCATCCCTTCCTTGGTGACCAGCCAAGACAATGCACTTTTGCTAGCCCTTTCAACCCGAGCGGAGATCAAAGAGGTAGTTTTTTCCTTGGGCCGTAACAAAGCTCTAGGACCGGATGGATTCACCGCAGAATTTTATACAGAGTGTTGGAACATTGTAGGGACCAACTTGGTGCTAGCTATCAAGGAGGTGTTTAGGAGTAAAGTCATCGCACGAAGCTGGAAATCCACTTTTTTAGCGCTCATTCCAAAAGTGGACACTCCAACTTCCTTTCGAGACTTTCGCCCCATCAGTCTTTGTAATGTATGCTATAAAGTCACATCTAAGATCATTACAAAATGACTAGGATGCTGCCTTGATAGACTTATCTCGCCAGAGCAGTGAGGTTTTGTCAAGGGTTGACAGATCCATGACAGTATCACACTAGTGCACGAGCTAGCCCAGTCCATAGACACTCGTATCCGGGGCTCCAATGTCATCATCAAGCTTGATATGGAGAAGGCCTTTGATCGAATTGAGTGGAAATTCCTCCTCGAAGTGTTACGGCGCTTCGATTTCACGCATGTGTTCATTACACTTGTCGATGCTTGCATTAGGGAGAATCACTTCTCCCTCTTGATGGATGGAAATTCCACTGGCTTTTTCAAAGCTACGCGGGGGCTCAGGCAGGGTGATCCTATTTCACCTACCCTCTTTATATTGATGGAGGAGGTCTTCAGCCGATCGCTCACGTAGGTGATCAACCAAGGCCTCATCCAGCCGTACTTTACAAAGAGGGGTTGCCCGATTCTCTCGCACTCACTATTTGCTGATGATGCCATCTTGTTCCTCAATGGATCTAAAAAATCCATTAAGGAATTTATGAGCATCCTAACCACGTACGAGCACGCTTCAGGTCAGCTCGTTAACGCCTCGAAGAGTAGCTTTATAGTGGGACCTTCTACCACTATAAGGCACTCTGAGATACTCCAGCACCATACACGATTCTCACGAGGATGCCTTCCCTTCGATTATCTTGGATGCCCTATCTTTCTTGGCCCCGCTCGTCATCACTATTTTGATGCCGTGCCGGGTAAGCTTAGAAAGAAGCTAGAGGGATGGAAACTTCGTTTCCTCTCCCCAGGAGGCCGTATCCAACTTATTCGGCATGTCCTCATGAGTATCCCGTTACATACCCTTGCGGTCCATTCACTATCTCTTACCGTTCTCCACTCTGTGGAACGCATATGTGCGCGTTTTCTATGGTCTGGTCACCTTGAGGGAGAGATGCGCCATCACTGGGTTTCTTGGGAGAAAGCATGTTGGCCGACGGAAGAAGGAGGTCTAGGGATCAGACGACTTTCGGATGTTCAGGACATGCTTCAAAAGAAGCTTGTATGGCGTATGCGTACCACATCCTCCCCGTTGGGGAATTTTATCCTCACCAAACATGGCGAATGGGCACGTCGCGAGATAGATATTCGGGGATCTAAGAGGTGGCGGGCATTGCAGCGACATTGGCATGAGATGGCTCAAGTCACACGCTGGCATATAGGCCGAGGCGACATCAATGCGTGGTATGATACCTGGCATGCTGATGAGCCCCTTGCTTGCCACCCCCAGTTCGTTCCACACCGAGGGAGACTCACGGTGACTCAATTGCTCAGAGGCAATACACCACACCTCTGGGAGCAACACAGTCTCCCCCTGGACACACTTCCCGAGGTCCAGATTACACCACTAGACTCGAGTTTAGACTCTGCTATCTGGACACTCACATCTGATGGAACCTATACGTGCCACTCTTCTTGGGAACACTTTCGCCCAAAATCCCCTATATAGCATTGGGGTCGCCATATCTGGCATCCAACCATCCTTACGCGAGTCTCCTTTTTCCTTTGGCACTTATTACATCGAGAGCTCCTGACTGACGATCGAGTGAACCGTATAGGGCACTTGCTACCTTCCCGCTGCCATTGCTGTCCTTCACTTCCCCACACAGAGACCATGGTCACCTTTTCTTTATGGTGAGGTAGCATTGGCATGCTGACGCCCAATCACAGATCATTGGCGTCCACTGACCCCGTTTGAGCGTTTTGGCAAGTTCTTTCTCTCGCCAATACACTCTAAACGACGCCCATCCTATACATCACCATAGCTTATCTACTATGGGAGATATGGAAAGGGCGAAACTCTTGTCGTTTGGGGAAGTGAAGGACATGTGCGCTGTAGACATCCTACGTCAGGTCAAGTTATGGCTACGCCGTATTCACCACCTCATCCCCCCTCGAGACGGCAGCTCAGCATTCGCCTGCGAGCTCCTTGGATCCTTAGGGATGCCCGTGACCCATGCCCCTACCCGTATTCAGTACAGGATTGTTTATTGGCTCTCAACGCCAGTTGACATCATCAAACTGAATGTGGATGGCACGGCCAAGGGGAACCCGGGACAAGCTGGGGGAGGCGGTATCCTTCGGAATCATACAGGGAGTATACACTTCGCTTTCTCTTCTTTTTATGGAGTACAGACTAAGATAGTAGCCGAGGCTATGGCGATACGCGATGGTCTACTCCTCTGTGAGGAGCGGAACCTTCACAATATCGTCGTAGAGTGGACTCACGGGTATTAGTTGATATGTTTCGTATAGGTCCATGTTCCTAGTGGCGCCTCCACCGCATATGGCAGGATATCATGCGGTGTCGTCATCGAATCAAGTGCTTTTGCCATCAGCTACGAAGAGGGCAACCAGACGCCCGACGCCGCCAATCACGTGGTACACACACGGACCCCCTCCTCTGTCTTTCTCTCTGGGCAGGTGCTTCCTTCTACCGCTAGGGGATGTTACCGAGTCGATCGTCTCGGCCTACCGACCCTCCGCACATGGCGAACCCACGCGAAGGCAGGCCCGCTGGATTGGAGAATCGCGTGGAACAATTGAGTTTGAGGAGCGGATTGCACCCGCCCCAAGTAGCTACCCTCACACACTTCAGCCCCCGCTTGATGACATGAAGGCAAGGATATCTCCCGACCTACACCGATACTGCCAGGGCAGCTCTGGAGGGACGATGACGACCACACTTCCCCGAGCGCCTACAACGTATCAGTTATGTATCTTTTCTTTTCCTAAACTATGGGCGTGGACGAGTGGGTTCTGAGTGTAATTGGGATATATATAGTTGCTCCACGCCTAAAAACATTGGAAAACACTTCACTTAATAAATAAAAACCTCCTGGGTGGCGTCCAGGGCATGGATGGATTGGTCTACAGGCACAACCCTAGGCTTCACCGTACCTGGCACCGTGTTTTTGCCAATTAAAAAAAAAAAGATATGGTGATAGAGATAGAAATAGAGGTAGAGATCGAGATAGAGGTAGAGATAGAGATAGAGGTAGAGATAGAGATAAAGATAGAGATAGATATAGACATTAAGATAGAAATATGGATAGAGATAGAGATAGAGGTAGAGATAGAGAAAGACAGACATAGAGATAGAGCTAAAGATAGATCTATAGATAGAGATAAGGATAGAGATAAAGATAGAGATAGATATAGAGATTGAGATCTAGATAAAGATAGAGATAGGGATAGAGATAGAGATAGAGATAGAGGTAGAGTAGAAACAGAGATAGAGATAGAGCTAGATATAGAGATTTAGGTAGAGATGGATATAGAGATAAAGATAGAGATAGGGATACAAAAAGAAATAGAGTTATAGATAGAGATAGAGGTAGAGATAGAGATAGAGATTGCGAAGAGATAAAGATAGAGATAGAGATGGAGATAGAGAGAGAGATAGAGGTAGAGATAGAGATAGAGATTGCGAAGAGATAAAGATAGAGATAGAGATGGAGATAGAGAGAGAGATAGAATGACAGAGAGAGATAGAGATAGAGATAGAGATAGAGATAGAGATAGAGATAGAGATAGAGATAGAGATAGAGATAGAGATAGAGATAGAGATAGAGATAGATACAGAGATAGAGACAGAGATAGCGATCGAGAAAGAGATAGAGATTGAGAAATAAATAGAGGTAGATATAGGGATAGAGATAGAGATACAGATACAGATAGAGATGGAGGTAGAGATAGAGATATTCTTAGAGATAGAGACAGAGATAGCGATCGAGAAAGAGATAGAGATTGAGAAATAAATAGAGGTAGATATAGGGATAGAGATAGAGATACAGATACAGATAGAGATGGAGGTAGAGATAGAGATATTCTTAGAGATAGAGATAGAGATGGAGATAGAGACCTACGTAGTGATAGAGATAGATATAGAGATAGAGATAGAGAGATGGATAGAGATAGAGATAGAGATAGGGATAGAGATAGAGATAGAGATGGAGATAGAGATAGAGATAGCGATAGAGATAGAAATATAGATACAGATAGAGATAGAGATAGAGATAGTGATAGTGATAGAGGTAGAGATAAAGGTAGAGATATAGATCGAGATCGAGATAGAGATAGAGACAGAGATAGAGATAGATATAGCGATAGAGATAGAAATAGAGATAAAGGTAGAGATAGGGATAGGGATATGGATAGAGATGGAGATAGGGATAGAGTTAGGGATAGAGATAGAGTTAGAGATAGAGATAGAGATAGAGAAAGATGAACATAATTTTGTGATAAAATTTATCATCATTTAAGCATATGTAATGATGAATTTTTATTTTTACTACTTAATATATGTTTCTTGTGAGTAACCCCACTTGATTTTATGAATCAAGCTGATTAGAGCTAGGCTTTGTTTAAATGAGCACAGACACTTAGTTGGGGATAAGGCACATTGGTAAAAAATGAATCAAGGAGGGCGCCTGGACCAAGTCAAATAGTGGTTATGGATTAAGGTGGACCAAGTCAAATGGTTGTTATGCATCAAAATAAACCAATTCAAATGGCGGTTATGGATAAAGCTGGACCATTCAAAAGATTTAAGCAGTATTGAGACAAGAAATCCGATAAATACTCTCTTAAGAACAATGTTTATGTTGTCTAGAATTTTTATTTTAAGAGAGAAAGAGTTGTTTGAATTCGAGATTCTGTGGACCCTCTATTGTTGATGAGCAATTGAGTAGGGTAAAGAAGCAAAGCTGAGAATATTCTAAGGAGGAGGAGCATTTCCTAGCCACGATCGGGTGTGACACAAGGTAAATCTAATTTCATAGGATTCAGAGACTGTTTAATCACTCTTTAGATAGGTTAAGTTGGGTTGGAAAGCACAGAGTTGTAACTTTCCAACAGATCCAACTAAATCTGTTCATAATTTCTCCTTTCTACTATTATTGTGCATAGCACAACGTGTTAAGTGTGCTGCTGCCACACAGGTTGTGCGCCATGGCCACTACTGCCGCACAAGCCCTACGCAGCCGCGCATAGTTGCTGCACACGGCAGCACACGAGTTGTCCTACAAGCAGATCGAGGACTGAGTCGAAATTTTGATTAAGTCCTGATCTGTCATTGTAGTGCACGACTGCCGCAAGCCGTAGCGCACACGTTGTGCATAGCAGCACGGCTACCGCACAAAGTCGTGCATAGCCGAGGGCCGCTACTGCACACGGCTGCGTAGCCGCGCGCCACTGCACGCACAGTAGACAGCTTTACAGCCGTGTGCTTTCTTATACACATCGCACATCGACTGATGGCTTATACACGCGCATCGCACAGTTGTTGATTGCCGCCGCACAAGCTGCGCACAACCGCTGTCAGCCACCGCACAATGCTGTGCGCGGTAGCTCACAGCTACCACAAAACATGGACAGATCTGAGACTTAGTCCAAATCTAATGGCGAGGACGGAAACACTTCAGCGTCAAACACGTCACCGCGGTCAACAAAAGTCAACCCACCACAGTCAACGGGAGTCAACACAGGAGTCAACACGCCGCAACCGTGGACCATCACGTCTCCACCCGTGCACGTCCCCACGCGCGTCATGACACGACGCCAAAGGCAAATCCACAACTGCCCTTTGGCGTGACACGATGCACATCTTTATTTTCTCGTCATTTTCTCTTTCCTCCAAGGCCTATATAAAGGCCATTGTTTTCAAGAAAGTCTTAGGAAGTCATAATTCAAGAATCGAGTTTTTGTTTAACTCTTCTTGGAGGATTCCCCAGCCTCCCCTCTCTTCCACCTTCAAACCCCAGCCGCCGTCGCCGCCGTCACCGCCGTCGCCGCCGTCACCGCCGTCGCCGCCGTCGCCGCCGTCGCCGCCACCGCTGCCGTCACCGCCGCGGCGTTGCGACGTCAGCCTCCCCTCTTCTCTCTCTTTCTCTCACCCTCTCCCTCTCTCACCCAAGGCTGCAAGGGTAGCCCCGCCAAGGAGACACTAAGGCCGCCCGCGCGTCACCCGCGCACGTTTACGCGACGTCTGCGCACGTCCATGCGCCGCCCGCGCACGCCCGTGCGCCGCCCACGCACTGCCCACGCAGGCCCGCCGGCACCCGCGCACACCCGCGCGCTGCCCGCGCACGCGTGCGCGCCGCGCACCGCGAGCACCGCCGCCGCCTCGCACCGCGCCGCGCCGCCCGCTCTCGCGCCGCGCCGCCGCCGCGCCACCGCGCCGCACGCCCTCTCACGCCGCCGCGCGCACCATTTGTGCGCCTCGTCCGCCATCGCGCCGAGCCATCCGAGCGCCGTCGCGCCGAGCCATCGGCGCCGTCGCGCCGAGCGCGCCGCGCCACGGTGTTCGCCACGCTGACGCCGCCACGACAACCGCACTCAGCCAGGGCCGTTCAACGCCCTAAACGTCCAGCCACATCCTCGTCTAGTGGGCCGTTCAACGCCCGGATTCGCCCAGCTTCGTCACGATCAGAATTGCCCGCAACCTCTTCACGCACTACGGTGCCGAGGTACGCCTGAACTCTTTGGTGTCGAAGTGTTCTCCGTCCAGTGTTTTCTCGGGAAGTTTCACCGCCGTCGGAATCTGAATTGGTTTGGATTCTCTGCTTCCTCTACCTCCCTCTCGAGTGTTTCCTCGCGACGCGAATCTGACTTATTGATTTCGGTGCTTAGGCATCGTCGCAGTGGGGGAAGACAGTACTCCCGCCCTCGATAAGGGTCGGAGCTGCACCACCAGATTTTTCATCGGTTTTAAAGTCCGAAGCCGACCATGAATTTCTGTGGATTGTTTTATCCCTCACACCCATCCTACCCTTAGTCCTGTCGTTCTGCCCTTCCTCGCCTACCCGTTGTCGTCCTACGTCAAGATCTGTCTAACCTTTAAAATTTAAATTTCAATTTGAGATTAATAAACCTCAAATTCAAATTTCATAAGTAAAACTAAAAATTAAACAATGAAAATCATAAATATAAATCTGATACTGGAATTTTAAATCTGTATAAAACAGATATTAAATCAAGATAATAGAACAGAAAATATTGAATTGAAATAACTAGACTGACCTGCTTCTTGTGGTTCGACCCTTACTCACCCAAGGTTAGTAAGGTTAATTAATTGTCAAATAATCTCAGATCCTCACACATTGATAAGTTAAACAAAGTATTCAAATCGATAGTTAGATATCAAAATTTCAGATTACCAGAGATAGAGATAGAGATAGAGCTAATAAAAGAACTAGAGATAGAGATAGGGATAGAGATAGAGATAACGATAGAAATAGAGATACAAATAGAGATAGAGATAGAGATTGAAATAGAGATAGAGATGGAGACAGAGATAGAGATAGAGATAGAGATAGAGATAGAGATAGAGATAGAGATAGAGATAGAGATAGAGATAGAGATAGAGATAGAGATAGAGATAGAGATAGAGATAGAGATAGAGATAGAGATAGAGATAGAGATAGAGATAGAGATAGAGATAGAGATAGAGATAGCGATAGAGATAGATATAGAGATAGAGATAGAGATAGAGATAGAGATAGAGATAGAGATAGAGATAGAGATAGAGGTAGATATAGATATAGAGATAAAGATAAAGATATATATAGAGATAGAGATAAAGATAAAGATAGAGATAGAGATAGAGATAGAGATAGAGAAAGAGAAAGAGATAGAGATAGAGATAGAGATAGAGATAGAGATAGAGGTAGATATAGATATAGAGATAAAGATAAAGATTTATATAGAGATAGAGATAAAGATAGAGATAGAGATAGAGATCAAGATAGAGGTAGAGATAGAGATCGAGATAGAGATAGAGACAGAGATAGAGATAGAGATAGATGCAGAAATAGAGATAGAGATAGAGGTAGTGATAGAGATACAGATAGAGATAGAGATATAGATAGAGATAGAGGTAAAGATAGAGATAGAGATAGAGATAGAGAAAAAGATCTAGATAGAGATAGAGATACAGATAAAAATAGATATACAGTTAGATAGAGATCGAGATAGAAATAAAATTATAGATGGAAAAAGAGATTGATATAGAGATAGAGATAAAGGTAGAGATAGAGATAGAGATGGAGCTAGAGATAGAGATAGAGCTAAGGATGGAGTTAGAAATGGTGCTAGAGTTAGTAGTAAAAATATAGATAGACATAGATATTGATATATACATAGATTTGGAGACAGACATATAGATAGAGATAGGGATAGAGAAAGAAATAAAAATAGAGATAGAGATAGAGATAGAGAAAAAGATCTAGATAGAGATAGAGATACAGATAAAAATAGATATACAGTTAGATAGAGATCGAGATAGAAATAAAATTATAGATGGAAAAAGAGATTGATATAGAGATAGAGATAAAGGTAGAGATAGAGATAGAGATGGAGCTAGAGATAGAGATAGAGCTAAGGATGGAGTTAGAAATGGTGCTAGAGTTAGTAGTAAAAATATAGATAGACATAGATATTGATATATACATAGATTTGGAGACAGACATATAGATAGAGATAGGGATAGAGAAAGAAATAAAAATAGAGATAGAGATAGAGATAGAGAAAAGATCTAGATAGAGATAGAGATACAGATAAAAATAGATATACAGTTAGATAGAGATCGAGATAGAAATAAAATTATAGATGGAAAAAGAGATTGATATAGAGATAGAGATAAAGGTAGAGATAGAGATAGAGATGGAGCTAGAGATAGAGATAGAGCTAAGGATGGAGTTAGAAATGGTGCTAGAGTTAGTAGTAAAAATATAGATAGACATAGATATTGATATATACATAGATTTGGAGACAGACATATAGATAGAGATAGGGATAGAGAAAGAAATAAAAATAGAGATAGAGATAGAGATAGAGAAAAGATCTAGATAGAGATAGAGATACAGATAAAAATAGATATACAGTTAGATAGAGATCGAGATAGAAATAAAATTATAGATGGAAAAAGAGATTGATATAGAGATAGAGATAAAGGTAGAGATAGAGATAGAGATGGAGCTAGAGATAGAGATAGAGCTAAGGATGGAGTTAGAAATGGTGCTAGAGTTAGTAGTAAAAATATAGATAGACATAGATATTGATATATACATAGATTTGGAGACAGACATATAGATAGAGATAGGGATAGAGAAAGAAATAAAAATAGAGATAGAGATAGAGATAGAGAAAAGATCTAGATAGAGATAGAGATACAGATAAAAATAGATATACAGTTAGATAGAGATCGAGATAGAAATAAAATTATAGATGGAAAAAGAGATTGATATAGAGATAGAGATAAAGGTAGAGATAGAGATAGAGATGGAGCTAGAGATAGAGATAGAGCTAAGGATGGAGTTAGAAATGGTGCTAGAGTTAGTAGTAAAAATATAGATAGACATAGATATTGATATATACATAGATTTGGAGACAGACATATAGATAGAGATAGGGATAGAGAAAGAAATAAAAATAGAGATAGAGATAGAGATAGAGAAAAGATCTAGATAGAGATAGAGATACAGATAAAAATAGATATACAGTTAGATAGAGATCGAGATAGAAATAAAATTATAGATGGAAAAAGAGATTGATATAGAGATAGAGATAAAGGTAGAGATAGAGATAGAGATGGAGCTAGAGATAGAGATAGAGCTAAGGATGGAGTTAGAAATGGTGCTAGAGTTAGTAGTAAAAATATAGATAGACATAGATATTGATATATACATAGATTTGGAGACAGACATATAGATAGAGATAGGGATAGAGAAAGAAATAAAAATAGAGATAGAGATAGAGATAGAGAAAAGATCTAGATAGAGATAGAGATACAGATAAAAATAGATATACAGTTAGATAGAGATCGAGATAGAAATAAAATTATAGATGGAAAAAGAGATTGATATAGAGATAGAGATAAAGGTAGAGATAGAGATAGAGATGGAGCTAGAGATAGAGATAGAGCTAAGGATGGAGTTAGAAATGGTGCTAGAGTTAGTAGTAAAAATATAGATAGACATAGATATTGATATATACATAGATTTGGAGACAGACATATAGATAGAGATAGGGATAGAGAAAGAAATAAAAATAGAGATAGAGATAGAGATAGAGAAAAAGATCTAGATAGAGATAGAGATACAGATAAAAATAGATATACAGTTAGATAGAGATCGAGATAGAAATAAAATTATAGATGGAAAAAGAGATTGATATAGAGATAGAGATAAAGGTAGAGATAGAGATAGAGATGGAGCTAGAGATAGAGATAGAGCTAAGGATGGAGTTAGAAATGGTGCTAGAGTTAGTAGTAAAAATATAGATAGACATAGATATTGATATATACATAGATTTGGAGACAGACATATAGATAGAGATAGGGATAGAGAAAGAAATAAAAATAGAGATAGAGATAGAGATAGAGAAAAAGATCTAGATAGAGATAGAGATACAGATAAAAATAGATATACAGTTAGATAGAGATCGAGATAGAAATAAAATTATAGATGGAAAAAGAGATTGATATAGAGATAGAGATAAAGGTAGAGATAGAGATAGAGATGGAGCTAGAGATAGAGATAGAGCTAAGGATGGAGTTAGAAATGGTGCTAGAGTTAGTAGTAAAAATATAGATAGACATAGATATTGATATATACATAGATTTGGAGACAGACATATAGATAGAGATAGGGATAGAGAAAGAAATAAAAATAGAGATAGAGATAGAGATAGAGAAAAAGATCTAGATAGAGATAGAGATACAGATAAAAATAGATATACAGTTAGATAGAGATCGAGATAGAAATAAAATTATAGATGGAAAAAGAGATTGATATAGAGATAGAGATAAAGGTAGAGATAGAGATAGAGATGGAGCTAGAGATAGAGATAGAGCTAAGGATGGAGTTAGAAATGGTGCTAGAGTTAGTAGTAAAAATATAGATAGACATAGATATTGATATATACATAGATTTGGAGACAGACATATAGATAGAGATAGGGATAGAGAAAGAAATAAAAATAGAGCTAGAAAGAGCGGATGATATAGAGTTAGAGATAGAGATAGAGATACAGATAGAGAAAGAGAAAGAAATAAGAAAAAAGGTAGAAAGAGAGGTTGATATAGAGTCAGTGATATAAATAGAGATCGAGATAGAAAAGAGATAGAGTTAGACATATAGATAGAATTAGTCATAGAGATAGAAATAGAGATAGAGATAGAGATAAAGATAGAGTTAAAGATAGAATTAGAGATAGAGATAGAGACAGACATAGAGATTAGAGATAAAGATAGAGATAGAGATAGGGATAGAGATAGAGATAAAAATAGAGATAGCGATAGAGATTAGAGATAAAGATAGAGATAGAGATAGGGATAGAGATAGCGATAGAGATAGAAATAGAGATTGAGATAGAGATACTGAACGAGCAAGGGATAGAGATAGATCTAGAGAATGAGATAGATATAGAGATAGAGATCGAGATAGAGATACCGATAGATCTAGAGAATGAGATAGAGATAGAGATAGAGATAGAGATAGAGATAGAGATAGAGATAGAGATAGAGATAGAGATAGAGATAGAGATAGAGATAGAGATAGAGATAGAGATAGAGATAGCGCTAGATGTAGAGATAGAAATAGAGATAGCGATAGCGATAGATATTTAATTAGAAATAGAGATAGAGCTAGTGAAAGAGACACAAATAGAGACAGAGATAGACATAGAGATAGAGATAGAGATAGAGATAGAGATAGAGATAGAGATAGAGATAGAGATAGAGAAAGAGATAGAGATAGAGATCAAGATAGGGATAGGGATAGAGATCGAGGTAGAGACAGAGATATAAATAGAGATAGAGATACAGATAGAGATAGAGATAAAGATAGAGAAAGATATGGAGATACAGATAGAGATAGAGATAATAATAGAGATAGAGATAGAGAAAGAGATTTAGATAGAGAAAGAGATATAGATAGAGATAGAGATAATAATAGAGAAGAGATAGAGAAAGAGATTTAGATAGAGAACGAGATATAGATAGAGAAAGAGATAGAGATAGAGATAGATATATTGGTAGAGATAGGGATAGAGATAGAGATAGTGATAGACATAAGGATAGAGATAGAAATAAAGATAGAGTTAGGGATAGAGATAAATATAGTGATAGAGATAGAGATAGAAAAAAAAGAATTAGAGATAGAGATACAGGTAGAAAGAAAAATAGGGATTGAAATGGAGATAGAGATAGAGATAGAGGCAGAGATAGAGATAAGGATAGAGATAGAGATAGAGTTAGAGATAGAGATAAATAGAGAGATAGAGATAGAGAAAAAAAAAGAATTAGACAATGAGATAGAGATAGAAAGAAAGTTAGAGCTAGAGATAGAGATAGAGATAGAGATAGAGATACACATAGAGTAAGAGGTAGAGATAGTGATACATATAGAGATAGAGGTAGAGATCTAGATCGAGGTAGAGATACGGATAAAGAGAGAAATAGAGATAGAGAAAGATATTGAGATAGACACAGAGATAGAGGTAGCGATAGCGACAGAGATATAAATAAAAATAGAAATAAGGATAGAAATAGAGAGAGTGATAGAGATAGAGTTAGAGATAAAGATAATTAGAGAGATCGACTTAGAGATAGAGATAGAGAAACAAAATAATGAGAGATAGAGATATAGATAGAAACAAAAATTGAAATTGAGCTAGAGATACAGGTAAAGATAAAGATTCAACTACAGATAGAGATAGAGATAGAGATAGATATGTAGATACGGATAAAGATAAGGATAGAGATACATTTAGCATTTGAGACAAAGACAGAGATAGAGATAAAGATAGAGAGAGAGATAGAGATAGAGATAGAGAAAGAGAAAGAGATAGAGATAGAGATAGGGAAAAAGATAGAGATAGAGATAGATATAGGGATAGAGAAAGAGATATACATAGAGCAAGAGATAGAGATTGGGATAGAGATAGGGATAGAGATAGAGATAGAGGTACAGATAGACGTAGAAATTGAGGAACAGATATGGATATGGATAAAGATAGTGATAGGGATAGAGATAGAGATAAATATAGAGATAGTGATAGAGATAGAGATAGAGATCGGTCAAGAAAATGGAATAGGGATTGAGATAGAGATAGAGATACAGATAGGGATAGGAATAGAGGTAGAGATAGATTGAGAGATTGAAACAGAGATAGAGATAGATATATAGATAGAGATAGAGATTGAGATAGAGATAGATATAGAGATAGAGATAGATATAGAGATATAGATAAAAATAGAATTAGAGATAGAGATAGAGATAGGGAAAGAGATAGAAATAGAAATAGCGATATAGATAGTGATAGAGATACAGATAGAAATAGAGATAGAGATAGAGATAGGGATAGAGATAGAAATAGAAATAGCGATATAGATAGTGATAGAGATACAGATAGAAATAGAGATAGAGATAGAGATAGAGATAGAGAGAAAGATTGAGATAGATATATAGATCGAGATAGAGATAGAGATAGAGATAAAGATAGATATAGAGATGTTTAGAGATAGAGGTAGAGATAGAGATAGAGACAGATATAGATATAGATAGAGATAGGGATCGAGACAGAGATACAGATTGGGGTAGAGATATAGATAGAGATAGAGATAGAGATAGGGCTAGCCCAATAAAACTCCGGGTGTCATGGACGTCCTTCGGCTGCGGCCACGTAGAGATGGCCTCGATCTTGGCGGGGTCGGTAGACACATCGTGCTCTGACAGGATGAAGCCTAAGAAGGGAACCTTTGCGGCGAAGTAACTACACTTTTTCGGGTGTGCATAAAGCTTCTCTTGGTGTAGCGCGGAAACACCTCGCGTAGGTGTGTGAGGTTGTTAGATCGGGACCGGCTATAGACTAGTATGTCGTTAAAGTAAATGACGACGGATCTTCCAATGAACGGGCGTAGGACGTCGTTCATCGAGCGCTGGAACGTGTTGGGGGCGTTCGAGAGCCCAAAGGGCATCACATTCCACTCGAAGAGGACATCCTTAATCTTGAAGGCTGTCTTCCACTCATCCCCTTGTCAGATGTGAACCTGGTGGTATCCAGTACGAAGATTAATCTTCGAGAAGATAGTCGCTCCAGCCATCTGGTTGAACCAGTCCTGTACACGGGTAATCGAGAATCGGCATTCCACCGTGATTTTGTTGATGGCCCTCGAATCGCAGCACATGCGCCAAGCCCCGTCCTTCTTTGGCGCCAATAGTGTTGGGACTGCACACGGACTGAGGCTCTCATGGATGAGGCCCTTCGATAGGAGCTCCTTCACCTGTCGAGATAGCTCCTTATACTTCAGCGGGTCCATCCGATAATGGGGTAAGTTTGGGAGCGACGCCCCCGATACGAGGTCAATGGCATGCTGGATACTACGTACGGGTGGGAGCATGTCGGGAAGCTCGTTTGGAAACACCTCGCTATACTCCGATATGAGCTCGGCTAACTCTGGGGCAACTGAAATGGGTGGTGGGTCATCCGAAGGGACGTCGAAGGCGAGCGTGCAGCACACAGGTAGATCATCAAACTGCTCTACAAGTCCTCATCGAAATATGCACCCATTTGTGACAATTGGGTACTTTGGCTCTCGTGGGAGCTTCTGCTTATGATCCGCCGTAGCCTCAGGGGTGTCAATCCTTGGGGTGGGGGTCGTGACCTGCGTCGCTGCCCGTACCGATGGATACCATAATAGCCAGCGTCCCCAAAACATGAACGACATGGTATTTACCCGACCATCTAGCCGGACATTGTTGTCAAATAGCCACGGTCGTCCAAGGATGATACTGCCAATCCTCATGGGCAAGACGTCGTAAATAACCATATCCTCGTAAGTGCTCATCTTTAGAGGGATGGCACACTGATACTGAACTAGGAGGGTGGAAGCATCTACCCATGATATGTGATACGGCTCCGGGTGGGGAACTAGGGCCAAGACGAGCTTGGCCGCGGCGTCCTCAGAGACTGCATTGATGCAGCTCCCGCTATCAACTATCAACTTGCACGATCGATCCCCGATCTTCAGATAGATATAAAAGATCAAAGAACGCTGTGCGAGATCGTGAACGGTCACTATTGGTGGGGCCGGCGGCGACGGACGTGTAATCAAGATATCTGAGATGCGCGTAGGGGATTGAGTACCTTGGGCATTAAGGCCGATGTCGTGGTAGTGGCTGGGGTTCCAGCCGGCATTGGGGACTGCTTGACTGTAGTAGTGCCAGAAGCCCGAGAGGTTTGGTCGGCGGGCTGTAGGCCGACGTTTAATAGTAGTTAGTGGGGAGCGTGGGTGCTCATGGGAACGGAGGAGGGCGTGATCATAATGACTCTGATGGGCACCTCGCACTCCTCCTCAGAATCGGGGCATTCGCCTTGGTGGACGTCAATCTCGGGGTCCTCCTCCGGTGGCGGGTCGATTGTGTTTCCATTGAAATCCACAAAGTTCAAGGAAGGGCAATCGACCCTCTGATGGCTGAATCCCTTGCACTTGAAACACTGCACACTGTTGGTAGTCGGAATGGGAGCCCTAGCGGTAGAGTCCACTAAAGAAAAAGGTGGGGCGGAACTGGCTGACGTCGTCATCATCGCGCTGGGAGCCCTCACAGCTTAATGGGTAGTCCTCGTCCATCCCGTGCTCATGGCCGCTCTAGGGGTTTGAGCGGTGGAGGTTGTAGCCCTAGAGGTGGTGGTCACCGCCGACATGGCGTTCTCCAAGATGTATTCGCTATCTTCTACTAGTTTGTAGGCCAGGTCGATGGTTGCTGGGTTCTGCTCCAGAACCTTCGCTCCGAGCTCAGGCCTTAGGCCATGGGCGAAATAGGCAATCTGCTGCTCAGGCCGATCGACCATTGTGCACCGCATGCGACAATCGCTCGAACTCAGTGATGTATTTATGTGCCTTCGGTCAACCTTGTTTCAGGTCGAGCCACCTCAAGAGGATGTGGGTCATGTGGTGGGTTGGGACATACTTGTCCCTCAATCGTCGCATCATGTCAGCCCAAGTCATGGGGGGTTCTCGGCGTCTTGCCGCGGCTTCGACCTTGTTCAGCCAAAAGATTTTGGCCTCCTTCCCCAGCCGGGTTTCGGCAAAGGCGACGCAGAGGTCATCGTCCATATCATACCACTTGAGGTAGCTCTTCAGCTCTCGCTCCCAGGCCTCATAATCCTTCGGGTCTCAGATATTGTCAAAGGGGGAACATCCATACGCACACTCCTCTGGATCTGACAGCGATGTTCTTCGCGTTGCTGTGCTCGCTCATCTTCACCGTCGTCATCGTATGGCCGTGGAGGGGCTCGGGGTTGGGGCCGATCCCTGGGGTCGTATTGGTCCCCATATCAATCATCCCAATAATGTTCGTCGGGATAGTGGCCCTCAAGATGCCTACGGTGGTGGACTGGGTAGCGTTCATTATAAAAATGATCTCCCGGCCGACAGGGACGATCATAGAGATGCGGTCGTCTGGGTGGCGATCATTGCGGTAGCGATCACATGGTCTGCGAAGACGGTCTTCTGGGTAGCAGTCGCACGGGTGTCGGTCGCCGGTGTAGGGGTCACCCAAGCAATGAGGACGGTCCTCTTGATAGGGGCCATCCGGGTAACGGTCATCGGGGTAGTGGTCTGCTCGTCTGCTGGGAGCGATCATCTTCGTGATGAGCGTCTGGGTAGTATTCCTCTGGCTCCCGGAACTGGTCTCCCTGTAGTATCGGCCCGGGGGTCAGTCCCCACGCCTAGGGTACGGAACGTCCGGGTAAAAGTCGTGTCCGGGGTAGTAGTCATCCTGTGGCTCGGGGTAGTCACGATGATAAGAATAATGGTCATCGCGGGCCCTAGGGCGGTCGGTCTGTGACCTGTAGGGATCACTAGGGAGGTGTTAGTCAGGTCGGCGCGGACCGTCATCCCGGTATCGTTCGTGGGGTGGTCAGTACCGGTCAATCGGTGGCCCCGGGTAGGGTCGTCAATCATGCGAGGGAGGTGGGGGCATCATGCGGCCCTATAGGCCCCTAGGCGCTTGTCGCGGTGGCGAGTGTCATCTCTAGAGCTGCTGCTGGCAGAGGCGCTCCTGCGGAGTGTCCTGACATGGCAGGCATTTAGTCGACAACACTGGCTGTGGTCGGTCATCTCGCACCGCTTGTGGGGGGGGTCATCCGCTCGCTCTTTGCCAGGCCGTCGGGTGTTCAGGCCTCGCGTATCCTGCGGTTTGGGAGCTGCGGATCTCCACTCGAGAACGGGAGGACAGGTCGCTGCGAGAGACGACCAGCGGGGCGTGGTAGAGACACTGGATGGCGGGTCCCCTCCGAGAGTAGGAGGAGACTGGTGATCATCGCACAATGGATCGGCGGTCTCTAGGTCACACCGGTGATTTTGTCCGTAGTGGTCATCGTCTACGGCGGCCTGAACTTGGCGGCGTGTTTGAACCATGTTTCTAGCCAGATACTACATTCTGAAGGTCTCTACAAATATGATGTCTAGATGCGTGCATATGCAGTATGCTATGAATTTCAAAATATGACACGGCATGAAAATGCGAGAAAGACAAACGGGGTCGATGGTATAAAGGCAAAAGCTTAGAACGACCGAGCTCTGATAGCAATATGATGCAACACATTTGGCCGGGATCGGCGGCTCGCGTTACAACACAAGGCATAGGGACGGTCAACACGGAGTAATTTCAATGAATGATGAAAGATGATGCAAATAAAGAAAGTAATGAGAAACACATTCCACAATCGAGTAGGGCGAAGGCCTGGTAGTGATCTGTACGTGCCACGTACGATCGGACTCCCAATGACTTGTGAGATCACGTAGAACACCGACGGTGCGGGTATCCTTAATCTGACTGTATATTCCCGGAGCTAGGGGGGAGTTGGAACGGCACGATGGAACTCTCCCTAACCCCACAGAACAGGTAGGTTACAACAAATAATCCGCGGCAGAGCAGCACACGAGAGAGTATAGGAAGAAGTAATGATACTCAGAGGGGTGTAATGAGTTAACCTGCGGAACCGTAGTCTGGTAGGCCGTGGTCGATCGAAGCCATGCGATTGGCGCAAACTGGTTGTGGCGAGCGACGTCGTCGACGGAGGACAGCGTTGGCAGTGGCAACGGCAGTGGAAGGCGGTGAACAACATTGACAACGGGTGGTGCAGCGCCGGTGGTGGCGTCCGGTGCGATGACGGCATCGGCGAGCAGCGCAGTCACGATGGCAAATGCGTGAGGGCGGCACGGGGCGAGCGGTGAGGCCAGTGATGACGCGGGCGGGGGCGGCCAAAGGCTCAGGACCTCGAAGGTAGCCGCCAACGAGCTGCGTTGGCGGCGAGCAAGGGATGGCGGTGGCCAGAACGGTGGCCAGAGGTGGGGCGATGGCGGGAATGGTGGCATTCGGGGATGTCGGCGGCCGGATGCGACGTTGGCGGCCGGTGAGGCAGCAGCCCGAAGCGGCGTCGGCAGTGGCGGGTCGTTGGCGAGCCCAAGCTCGTTCTTTGGTCACAAAGACGGGATTACCCCTGCCCACGGCCATTATTAACAGGGACTGCCCTTACTTAGAACTGAGTTGACTCGGAGCCGACTGAGTCGGAATGGCCGAGTTGTCGCTCAGTTGCGACTTGGTCGGGCCAAACCGATCCGGCACGCCGAGTCGTATTGGCGCGCGAATCGTTGCCTCGTGCCCTGATGACGGCCTCTGGTGGCAACAGTCCTCTCGCTCTGGTGTTTTTCGGGGTGGCGGGCAATGGGCGACCATAGGGGCGTGGGACACCTGCGGCCGGGCGGCACCTAGGGGAAACATAGCAGGCACCGGAAGAGCGCCGGCGTCAGCCACGGCACCGAGGACGTCGATGGTGGTGGGTCAATGGCGTAAGCCGGCGCCAGGGACTCGTTCGGTCGTTCAGAGGGCTGGCGGATCAGCAAGGCGGCGGCGCTCCCTCGTCACCCTCCCTTCAGCGATCCAAACCTTTCTCTTGGGGGAGGATTCTCACCTAATGATCTGCGACCAGTTCAAGACCAACTTCAAACAACAACATTCCTTTGATTCTTCAACAAAACAACAACATCTTCCTCTAGGGCACCCCTTCTCCCTTTATAGGGGGAGGGTGGAGAACCCTAGGGGTTGTGATAAGCCAAAAATAGGGGTAAAAACTATGCAATTTTTAGCCCTTGTCGTTGTGGATTTTGGCTTATGCAATAAAATTTATAAGAACTCCACTTAAGACGTATAGTGATAAGTACGAGTGACGTCCAAGGGAAGCTAGTAAGGAATTCGATTTGGTGATTATTGGTCGTTTCACTCTGATTAAACTGAATTTGATCTTCAATGAGGATCAAGTCACCCTAATTAGATGAGAATTTGAAACGGGGGTAGAAGAGTTGAGATGAATAGAAGAAATACGGAGCTCTAAATTGGCTTCTTTTATCCTAATAAAAGGATCCAAGAGGTCAATTAGAGAGGTTAAAAGGGAATTTTTAATTTGAGTTTGGTTTGTTTTTGTAACTTTGATAATTCAAAACTGAAATGGGGGTAATTTAATCTCCTAAGAATTAAAACTAATCTTTTTAGAGTTTTTCTTTCGAATGCAGCTGAATGCTTAGTTGAATCCCTCGAATTCTCCTCTCAATCCTAATCAGGGCTTGTACATGCCGCTCAAGCCAAGCGATTTAGAATTTCAGATCAAAACCAAGAAGAAGAAACAAGAAATTGAACTAATCTCATTCAAAATGCACAAATCCAAATACAATCTAGGAAAAAGTACCAGATAACTTGATCCAGGGTGGGACTCCTCTCTGTCTTGCAGCTGTGATAGAGAACCATCAAGAATGAGCTCCCCCTCTAAAAATTTAGCTTTTATACTTAGGTTATATGTTAAAAATCACCATTTTAGCCCCGTTTAGTACTTCATATTTATCTATCAATGTAGATTAGATGTGAATGATCCAACCATACAGATAGAAAGAGGGGATCAAGACGAACAAATCCATAAAAATATCATCTCAATCGGACTTCGGGATCAAAAGTTATTAATAAATCAATTTTAAACCAATTTAATCCATTGGATTTAAAATTGATTTATTTATTAGTTTCGTTTTTAAACACGCAATGACGTGTCGCTCTCTCATTGGCTGGCGCATTTTGAATCCTCCTTTTTGCAGAAAAGTCCTTAAAAAGCCTGGAATTGCTTTTGGACGCCGCCCAAAAGTAATTGCGTATATGCCCCTGGCGCACTCTCTCTCCTCCGATTTCTCCTAAAACATTAAAAATATATATATTAAAAATTGCAATAAAGCCCTGTAAAATTTTAAATTGGATCTTTACGCCTGCAGTGGCGACCGAGAGCTGTTTTCAGGGTCTTTTTGCAACGAAAGTTTGCAAAAAGGCCCTTCAAAGTTTGAAAATAATAAAAATACTTCTTTTTCTATTACAAATATACTTTTTTCCTTGAAATAAATACATTTCATCTTCAAATAAATCTCAGAAAAATCCTAAAAATTTGAAAAAAATTCTAGAAAATTCACTGATTCATTCCCATGCTGATAAATGTCGAAATAAAATATTAAATATGCCAGTTTCATTCAAAAATAATTATTTCGAGCTTCAATAAATCCTTTAAAATTCATAGAATTAACAGAAAATTAGGAAAAAATCAGAAATCACTAGAAAACACTATTTTCATGTAAATATATGATAACAATCCCATTTTATGCTCTTTAAATGCATAAAATCATGCTAATAACATGAAATAAAGACAGAAATTAAGGTGTTATCAGGTTGGCTCGTAATTAGGGGAGAAAATCCGTAATCAAGCCATAAAACAAAACACGGTTTGAAATGTGACGGAGGGGCCCAAAAACGAAGGCCCTCCCAAAAAAACGGTAATAAAAATCCAAGAAGATAAAATGAAATGGTCTGGGGAACTCCCTCCTCAAGTCGTATATTTGAACTCCACGTCCTTCACGTCGGCTCGAGCTTCACGACGTGGTTGCTCGCGGGTTGCAACTGGTCGATCTTGTGCTTTGGCTGGTGGATTGTCCCCCATCAAATAACTGGTAGAGTGCGCCGAAGGAGAGGAATTGGAGGAACCCCTCGGTTATATTCAAATAACCCCGCTTCCCTCGATTCCTACTCAACCTGTCGTGACATTACTCATCCAGTAGAGTACTCAGGTGGGCAACCCTAGTGCCCGTCCCGGTTCAGCTACTCCTACACCACTAGGGTCGAACCCTTTTGCTATCTCCATTCCTAGGACAAGCACACGACCTTCGGATCCTGCTACGATGAGTACACCCCACGCCTCTACCACATCGTCGAAGCCATCTCTTCCGAACAATGCTGATGCAACTCAGCGAACGTCCATTTTCTATTTTTACGTCAAAATTGCAGGACGTACCTACAAGCTTATCATAGATAGTGGAAGCTCTGTCAATGCCATCTCCAAGGACACAGCTCAGAAATTTGGACTCACGTTGATACCGCACCCGACGTTGTACAACGTGTCTTGGATTGATGCATCCACTCTACCAGTGAGGATGCAATGTTATGTTCCCTTAAAATTGAGCACATATGATGAACAGGTACTCTGTGATGTACTATAAATGAAGGTTGGTAGTATTATCCTCGGACGACCTTGGTTGTTTGATCACGATGTCCAGCTAGCTGGACGAGCGAACACACGTTCGTTCATTTATGGGGGTCGACGCCTCATTTGGTATCCTCACCCACACTCATGTCCCATCCTCGACTGCACCACAGGTCAGGAGCATTCATAACCGAGACCTGTTGTAACCAATGGTTGCAATTTTAGGCGGGACCTAGAGCCGAAAGATGACGTCATGCCAATATGCTTTGCATTAGCCATATCCCCGTCCACGGCAATGGAGGAAACGAAGCCAAAGGATCCCGAAGTAGTTCAATTAGTAGATGAATTTGCAAACGTATTCCCTACTGAATTACCATGTGAGCTTCCTCCCTTGAGCAATATTCAGCATGCCATAGACTTAGTTCCGGGAGCTTCCCTCGCGAATCTTCCTCATTACAAAATGGATCCGATTAAGTATGAGGAATTATACGGACAAGTGAAAGACTTAATCTCCAAGGGATTGATCCGAGAAAGTCTAAGTCTGTGTGATGTACCAGCCCTACTTGCGCCCAAGAAAGATGGAACTTGGCACATGTGCTATGATTCGAGAGCTATTAACAAAATCACAGTAAAGTATCGTTTTCCAATCCCTAGAGTGCAGGATTTGTTCGACGAAATAGTCGGCGCCACTATCTTTTCAAAGATAGATTTAAGAAGTGGCTATCATCAGGTCAGGATTCGACCGGCAGATGAATGGAAGACGGCGTTCAAAATGAAAGATGGCCTTTATGAATGGAACGTCATGCCTTTCAGGCTATCCAATGCCCCGAGTACTTTTCAGAGGTTGATGAACGAAGTACTCCGTCCATTTATAGGAAATTTTTTGTAGTTTCTTTTGATGATACACTAGTTTATAGCTACATGAGGAGCGATCATCTCCAACATCTACGACATGTATGCGCCGCCCTACACCAAGAAAAGCTATATGCCAATCCGAAAAATGTAGTTTCTATGTATCTGAGGTATCCTTTTTAGGATTTATACTGTCATCAAAGGGAGTAGCGGTCGATCCAGCTAAAGTGGAAGTGATCACCATTTGGCTAAAATTGAAGAGCGTACATGACGTACGAAGTTTTATCGGACTCGCCACCTTTTATCGAAGGTTCATACCAGGATTTAGTGGTGTAACCGCACCCATCACTGACCTCCTTAAAACGGACCAGTTCGAGTGGACGTCATCAGCTGATAACGCATTTGAGCTTGTCAAGAAGCTCATGACGGAGGCATCAGTACTAAGACTACTCGACTTCTCCAAAGTATTCGAGGTCTCATGTGACGCCTCCGGTTAGAATAGGGGGGGGGTCCTAAGTCAAGAAGGACATCCCATAGAATACTTTAGTGAAAAGTTGAATGACACGCGTAAGAAATACAATAATTACGAAAGAGAATTCTACTCATTGGTGTGATCCTTACGCCATTGGAGTCACTATCTCCTACCAAAGGAGTTCGTCCTATTTTCCAATCATAGCACGTTACGTCACCTCCATGACCAACGCAAGGTCAGCAATCGCCATGCGCGTTGGATAGCATACTTGAAAGATTTTACCTTTGTTGTTCCCCACAAAAAGGGCAAGGACAATGTAGTGGCCAATGCCTTAAGTAGACGACCCTTGCTCTTAAACATGATGAAGACTCAAGTCCTTGGATTTGAGCAACTGCGGCAGGATTACATCGACTGTCCTGACTTCGGGAAAATTTTTGTACAGGTCTGCGAAAACGTAATCCCAAAATTGCGGGATTACTATATCGATGATGGATACTTATTCCACGGCAAGCGACTATGTATTCCCCAGACCTCACTACGTGATTTCTTGATATGGGAGACACATGCCGGCGGGTTAAGTGGACACTGTGGAGTAAACAATACCATTCAAGCAATGGAGCAACAATTCTTTTGGTCATCTCTCAAAGGAGATGTAGGGAAGATTATTTCTCGATGTCTAACATGCGCAAAGGCCAAACTCAGCAAGCAAAACACTTGACTTTACACCCCACTACCCGTTGCCGACAAGCCATGGGAAGACATTAGTATTGATTTTTTTTTAGGATTACCTACGACATCTAGGAACCATGACTCCGTCATGGTTGTAGTTGACCGTTTCTCGAAGATGGCACATTTTTGCCATGTTCAAAGACATCCGATGCATCCTGACTTGCCCAACTTTTCTTTGGTAATATAGTCAAATTGCACGGGGTGCCCAAGATTATCGTCTGGGATCGAGATGTGAAGTTCAATAGTTATTTTTGGAAAACACTTTGGGTTCTCATGGGAACCCAATTGAAGTTTTCTACTGCGTACCATCCACAAACGGATGGTCCAACCGAGGTTGTCAACCGTAGTCTTGGCAACCTACTTAGATCACTAGCGGGTGATAACATTAAAATGTTGGATCAAACTTTCCCCACGCTGAGTTTGGTTTTAATCACTCGGTGAATCGCACAACTGGGAAGGCTCCATTCGAAATAGTTTATGGTCAACTTCTGATGAAACCCATGGATCTCATTCCATTAGATGCACGTGTTCAATTTTCTGACGAAGCATATGATTTTGGAAATGAAATTAGGAACATGGATGAGCATACTCATACACGCATATCACCTCTAATCGAGCAATCTAAGGCTGCCGCTGACAAAGGACGAAGGTCCAGTATTTTCTCGGACGGTGAACTAGTGATGGTTAGATTGAGGCCTGAGAGGCATTCTCCAGGGGTCGCTACGAAGCTACATGCTCGTAGTGCCGGGCCTTTCTGGATAGCCCAACAAATCAACGACAATGCATACCTCGTGAGCATTCCTCCAAGTTGGGGAATTAGTTCAACCTTTAACGTCAATGATCTAGTTCGATATCATCCCATGCCACCCATTGAAGAGCCTCATAGCCACTTGAAACTTGATAGTAATGAGAGTGAGAGCACACACATTCCACTTCCACTACCTACCCTTATGAGGCAAGAAAAGATAGAAATGGTACTGCAAGAGTAATTAACGCTGCAGGGGATCGAGTGGAATGTACATTTCTTGTACATTGGCAGGGATGACCCACATTGGACGATACTTGGATCACCGAGGAAGACCTACGACAACATCGACCATATTTGATCCAGCCCATTGAAGACATTGTGGAGCTTTGCTCGCCGGAGTTGAGCTCTTCCTGCCCCGGGAGGATGATGGGGGACAATCCCATCGACACCGACACAAAGACGAGCCCGACCACACCAAGCTGATATCCGCGACCCCGGATTCAAGTATTCGGCATAAGGATTTGTAAGTTTTCTTCATTATTCATTTTAGTTATGATTTGCCGAACAATTGGATTGGACCTTTGTTTTGGGCCTCGTCCATGTTTTCAATTTTTTCGTTTGAAATGCTTGTAAACAGGAGGACCTCGTGTCGCGACGGTTTCCTGCTCTAAGGACGGTCTCTTGGCACCCATCCTCCCTATATAAGGGGATGGTATGCCCAAGGGAGAGACAGACTTGAGCAATTTGAAAATCGACGTTCTTTTCTTTGAGAGTAATAGTAAGAGTTCTTAGCAAGAGTTTGTGGATATCGTGCCATCGTCCTCGAGTTGTGAAAATCGTATCGTGCCGACGATTGACAACAGGTTCTTGCTATTCTGTTCTTGATAGTATATTTTCAAGATTTGCATTTCGAGATGGTTAATCATCAAGAACCGCCAAGAATTGCTTGGAAAGCCCACGTTCGTTGCTTCCCCCTCTACGGAATGCGTCGCCACGCCGCTCGCTCATCGCAGACTCGTAACCACCGCCCAAGACCATCGCCTCGCCACCGACCTCGCCCTCTTGCCACGCGCCGGGGCGGGCCACAGCCATTCACCGCCCTCCGCGCTCTCGCGCGGTCGGCGCCTCCGTTGGTACGCCACTGCCCCAGCGCGCCTGCGCGGTCCACGGCCTTCCGACGCCCATCGCGCTCTCGCGCGCTCCGCGGCCAACCACCGTCCACCGCGCGCCCGCTCGCTCCGCGGCCACCCGCCGTCCACTGCGTTCCCGCGTCGTCTGCGGATTCCTGTCGTCCACCGCGCGGCCCGCGGCCTCCTACTGCCCATCACGCGCCCACGCAGGCCACGTCCTCCAGCCGCCCACCAGGCGCCCGCGTAGGCCGCTGTTCGCCTGTGCAGTCTTTGCCGCGTGCCTACACCCTTAGCACCGATCGCTGGCCTCACCCCTGATCCGCACGCCCGCACCGACTCAACCGCCCATAATCACTCCCAGTACCGTGCGTTCACACCAATCGGCTAGTCGCTTCCCTGGCGCCGTCCGTCTGTGCAAGTACCTGGGAAACGATTATTCTAGGTTCTATTTTCGATTCCCCCTTATCGTTTCGGTATTATAACTTCTTTTAGTGACGTCGTCCACTATCGTTTCCTCTGCCGAACTAATTGATAAAGATTGTATAGGATAGCCTCCTTTGTCGAGAGATAGAAATTTCTTGTGATTGACGATTAGATTGCTGGTGTCAAAGGTTTAACTCCAACGGGCCGTAAAATGCCTCTCCATCGTAGATTTGCTCGTAAATTCCGAGGGTCATCTAGAGTCTACTCGACCTATTCATCTATTCAAGGACGTACTGTATTGTTCACCTAAACAGGCCCGTCCTTATCGCTCGTTCGAGTATTCTCACATTGCATAATTCCACTTCATTAATATTTTCACCATGCCATTTTGTGACATAATATGTGCCGTCGATTTCGGCTGACAACGTATTACATCAGAGATAGAGATAGAGAAATATATAGTGATAGAGATAGAGATAGAGATAAAAATAGAATTAGAAATAGCAATAGAGATAAGATAGGAATAGAGATAAAGATTGAGATTTAGATAGTGATAGAGGTAGAGATAGGAAGAGAGAGAGATAGAGATAGAAATAAAGGTAGATATAAAAATAGAGATAGAAAAAGAGATTGATAAAGAGCTAAAAATAGAGCTAGAGATAAAGAAAGAGATAGAGATAGACATAGAGATAGAGATATAGAGATATAGAGATAGATAGGGAAATTGAGATAGAGATAGAGACAGAGATCGAGATAGAGATACAGATACAGAAAGAGATAGGAATAGAGATGGAGATAGAGTTAGAGATTCAGACAGCGATAGAGATAAAGATAGAGATAAAGATAGAGATAGAGATAGAGATAGAGATAGAGATAGAGATAGAGATAGAGATAGAGATAGAGATAGAAATAAAGATAGATATAGAGATAGAGATAAAAATATAAATAGAGATAGAGATATAAATAGAAATAGATATAGAAATAGAGATAGAGATGGAGATAGAGATAGCGATAGAGATCGTGATAGAGGTAGAGATAGAGATAAAGATACAGATGAAGATAGAGATAGAGAGAGATAGAGATAGAGATAGATATAGAGATGGAGATAGAGATAGATATAGAGATAGAGATAGATATAGAGATAGAGATAGAGATAGAGATGGAGATAGAGATAGAGAAAGAGATAGAGAAAGATAGAACTAGAGATAGAGATAGAGCAAGAGATAGAGATAGAGATAGAGACTAGATAGAGATAGAGATAGAGATAGAGATACAGATAGATACAGACAAAGAGATAGAGTTAGGGATAGAGATAGAAATAGAGATAGAGATACAGAGAGAAATAGAGGTAGGAATAAAGATACAGATAAAGATAGAAATAGTGATAGAGATAGAGATAGAGATAGAGATAGAGATAGATATAGACAAAGAGATAGAGTTAGGGATAGAGATAGAAATAGAGATAGAGATACAGAGAGAAAGAGAGGTAGGGATAAAGATATAGATAAAGATATAATTAGAGATAGAGATAGAGATAGAGATCTACATAGTGATAGAGATTGAGTTAGCGCTAGAGATCTACATAGTGATAGAAATTGAGTTAGAGATAGAGATCTACATAGTGATAGAGATTGAGAAAGAGATAGAGATAGATATAGAGATCTACATAAAGTTATAGATTGAGACAGAGATACAGATACAGATAGAAATAGAGCTACGGATAGAGATATAGATAAAGATAGATATCCACATAGTGATAGAGATAGAGATAGATATAGAGATCTACATAGCGATATAGATAGAGATAGAGATAAAGATAGCGATAGAGATAAAGAATGAGATAGAGATAGAGATAGGGGTATAGATAGAGAAAGAGATAGAGATAGAGATAGAGATGGAGATAGAGATAGAGATAAAGATAAAGATAGAGAATGAGATAAAGATAGAGATAGAGATAGAGATAGAGATAGAGATAGAGATAGATAGAGATAGAGATAGCGGTATATAGAAACAGATAGAGATAGAGGTTGAGATAGAGATAGAGATATCTATAGAGATAGAGATTGAAATGGATATAGAGGTAAAGATAGCGATAGAGATTGAGATACAGATCATTATAGAGATAGCCATAGAGATACCAAAAGAAATTTAGATAGAGATTGAGATATAGATAGCCATAGATATAGAGATAGAGGTAACGATAAAGATAGAGATAAAATAGAGGTAAAGATATAGATAGAGATATAGATAAAGATAGAGAGAGCGATAGAGATAGAGATAGGGATAGAGATAGAGATAGATATAGAGATAGAGATAGATGTAACGAAAGAGATAAAGATAGAGATATGTATAGAAAAAAAATAGAATCAGAGATAGAGATAGAGGTAGAGATGAAGATAGAGTTTGAGATACAGATATAGATATAGAGATAGAGACAAATATATAGACAGAGATATAGATAGAGAGAGATATAGAGATAGAGATAGAGAGAGAGATAGACATAGAGATAGAGATAGAGATAGAATTAGAAAGAGAGATAGAGATAAAGGTACAGATCGAGATAGAGATAGAAATAGAGACAGAGATGGAGAGAGAGTGAGAGAGAAAGAGACAGAAAGAGATAGAAAGAGATATATAGATAGAGATAGAGATAGAGATACAGAAAGAGATACAATTAGAGATAGAGATAGAGATAGAGATGAAATAGAGGTAAAGATAGAGATAGAGATATAAATAAAGATAGTCAAAAAGATAGAGAAAGAGATAGAGATAAAGATAGAGATAGAGATAGAGACAGAGATAGAGATAAAGATAGAGATAGAGATAGAGAAAGAGATAGAGATAAAGATAGAGATAGGTTGAACTATAGAGATAGAGATAGAGATATGAATATAAATATAATAGAATTAAAGGTAGAGATAAAGATGGTGATAGAGATAGAGATAGAGAAACACATAAAAGTAGAGATAGATTTACAGATAGATATAGAGTTAGAGATAGAGGTAGATATAGATATAGAGATAGAGACAGAAATAGGGAGAGAAATAGATATAGAGATAGCGATAGAAAGAGAGATAGAGATAGAGATACACATAGAGAAAACAATAAAGATAAAAATAGAGAGAGAGAAAGAGAAATACAGATAGAGATAGATATAGAGATAGACATAGGCATAGAGATAGATATGGAAGTAGAGATAGAGTAGAGATAGAAAAAGGGATAGAGATAGAGATAGAGATAGAGATAAAGATATAGATCGAGATAGAGATAGAGACAAAGATAAAGATATAGATAGAGATAGAGATAGAGATAGATAAAGAGATTGAGATAGAGAAAGATATAGACATAGAGATAGAGATATATATAGAGATAGAGATAGAGATAGAGGTAAAAATAGAGATAGAGATAGAGGTTGAGATATAGATAGAGAGATAGATAGTAATAGAGATAGGAATAGAAAAAGAGATAGAGATAGCGATAGGGATAGAGATAGAGCTATAGATAGAAATAGAGATAGAGATAAGGATAGAGATAGAGATAGAGATAGAGATAGAGATAGAGATGGATATAGAGATAGAGTAGTGATAGGGATAGAGATAGAGATAGATATAGAGATATAAATAGAGATAGAGAAAGAGATAGAGATAGAGATAGGAATAGAGATAGAGATAGAGATAGAGATAGAGATAGAGATAGAGATAGAGATAGAGATAGAGAAAGAGAAAGCGTTAGAGATAGAGATAGAGATAGAGATAGAGATAGACATAGAGATAGACATAGAGATAGAGATAGAGATAGAGTTAGAGATAGATATAGAGAAAGAGATAGAGATACAGATAGAAATAGAGATAGAGATAGAGATACAGGTAAAGATAGATATAGATATATTGATAGTGATAGAGATACAGATAGAGATAGAAATATATATAGAGATAGATATAGAGATACAGATAGAGATAGAAATATAAATAGAGATAGATATAGAGATACAGATGGAGATAGATATAGATATTTAGATAGGGATAGAAATACAGATAGAAATAGATATAGAGATATAGATCGTGATACAGATAGAGCTAGATATAGATAGATATAGAAATACAGATTGAGATAGTGATAGAGATACTGATACAGATAGAGATGTAGAAAGAGATGGAGACAGAGATATAGATAGAGATAGATATAATGATAAAGACAGAGATAGAGATATAGATAGAGATAGAGATAGAGATAGAGATAGATATAGAGATGTAGATAGAGATAGAGATATAGATAGGGATAAAGACAGTGATAGAAATAGAGACAGAGATATAGATAGAGATAGCAATAAAGATAGAGATAGAGATAAACATATAGATATGGATATAGATAGAGATAGATAGAGATAAACATATAGATATGGATATAGATAGAGATAGAGATAGAGATAAAGATAGAGATAGAGATAGAGAGAGGGATAGAGATAGAGATAGGGATAGAGATAGCGATAGAGACAGAGATAGACATAGAGACAGAGATAGAGATAGAGATAGCAATAGAGATAGACATAGAGATTGCGCTAAAGATACAGATAGAGATAGCGATAGAGATAGAGATTAGACATAGACCTAGACATGGAGATAGAGAGAGAGATAGAAATCTAGATAGAGATAGATATTAATATAAAAATAAAATTAGAGACAAGGATAAAGATAGAAATAGAGATAGAGATAGATATTGAGATAAAAATAAAATTAGAGATAAGGATAAAGAAAGAAATAGAGATAGAGATAGAGATATAGATAGAGATAGAGATAGAGATAGAGATAGAAATAGAGATAGAGATAGAGATAGCGATAAAGATAGATATAGAGATAGAGATAGAGATAGAGATAGAGATAGGGATAGATATAGAGATAGAGATAGAGATAGAGATAAAGATAGAGATAGAGATAGAGATAGAGATAGAGATAGAGATAGAGATAGAGATAGAGATAGAGATAAAGATAGAGATAGAGATAGAGATAGAGATATGTATAGAGATAGAGATAGAGATATAGATAGAGATAGAGATAGAGATAGAGATAGAGCTAGAGATAGAGATAGAGATAGAGATAGAGATAGAGATAAAGATGGAGATAGAGATAGAGATGGTGATAGAGACGGACTTAGAGATGGAGATTAAGTAAGAGAGAGAGATAGAGATAGAGATAAAGATGGAGATAGAGATAGAGATGGAGATAGAGACGGACTTAGAGATGGAGGTTAAGTAAGAGAGAGAGATAGAGATAGAGATACATATGGAATAGCCTAAAATAGGGGCAAAATTAATGCAATTTTAAACCCTGGTCATTGTCAATTTTAGCTTATACAATAAAATTTATAAAACCTCACTTAAGATGCACAATGATGAGTGGAGGTATCATCCAGGGGAGGCTAGTAAGGAGTTCAATTTTATGATTTTTTAATAATTAGGACTAACTTCATCTTCAATGAAGATCAAATTAACCCAGTTAGCAAGGGAATTTAGAGAGGGAGGTAGGAGAGATGAGAAAAGTAGAAGAAATTAGTAAACTCTAAGTTGAATTAATTTATCCAAATGAGAGGATCAAGGAATTCACTTTAGAGGGATTAAGAAGAAAGTTTTGATTTGGTTGGTTTGTTTTTTTGTAGATTTGATAATTCAGAACTGACTGCAATACTAAATAATAAATAAGGAAAACAAATTTTTAATACCCTAGAATTTAAAGTTTTTTAGAGTTTTCTTTGGGAATGCAGTTGAATATCTAGTCAAATCTCTCAATTTCTCCTCTCAATCATAATCAGGGCTTGTACATGCCGCTCAAGCCAAGCGATTTAGAGTTTCAGATCACAATCAAGAAGAAGAAACAAGAAATTGAACTAATTTCATTCAAAATACACAAAAATGCAAATACAATGATGGGAAATGTACCAAACAGGTTGATCCAGGCTGGGGCTCATCTCTGTCTTGCAGTTGTGACAGAGAACCATCAAGAATGAGCTCCCCCTCTCGAAATTTAGCTTTTATACCTAGGTTACATGGTAAAATCCCTATTTTACCCTCATTTAGTAATTAATCTTTATCTATCAATGTAGAGTAGAGCTGAATGATCCAACTATACAAATAGAAAGAGGGGATCAAGACGAACAGATCCATAAAAAAATTGCCTCAATCGGACTTCAGGATCAAAAGGTATTAATAAATAAATTTTAAACCAATTTAATCCATTGGATTTAAATTGATTTATTTATTCATTTCATTTTTAAACACGCCATGACGTGTCGCTCTCTCATTGGCTCATGCATTTTGAATCCTCCTTTTTGCAGCAAAGTCCTTAAAAAGCCTGGAATTACTGGTGGACGCCGCCCAAAAGTAATTGTGTATATGCACCTTGCGCACTCTCTCTCCTCTGGTTTCTGCTAAAAACATTAAAAATATATATTAAACAATTGCAATAAAACCCCATAACATTTTAAATCATATCTTTACGCCTGCAACCACAACAGAGAACTGTTTTGCGGCTATCATTGCAACAAAACTTTACAAAAAGGCCCATGAAATTTCGAAAAAAATGTTAATACTCTTTTTTTCTTATAGATATATCTTTTTTTCTTTTAAAAAAGGTATTTCTTCTTCAGATAAATCTCAGACAAATCGTAAAAAATCCTACAAAAAACCTAGAAAATTTTAGAAAATTTCCTGATTCATCCCTGTACTGATCAATATCGAAATTAAATATTAAACCTGCCTTTTTGATTAAAAAATGATCATTTCAAGCTCAAATAAATCTCTTAAAAGTCAAAGAATTAACAGAAAATTAGGGAAAAATCAGAAATCACTTGAAAACAGTATTTTCATGTAAATCGATGATAACAACCCTATTTTAAGCTCTTTAACTGCATAAAATTGTGCTAATAGCATGAAATAAAGACCGAATTTAGGGTGTTATCACACATCTAGATAGAGATAGAGATAGAGATAGAAATAGAGATAGAGATAGAGATAATGATAGAGATAGAAATAGAGATAGCGATAAAAATAGAATTAGAGATGCAGATAAACATAGAAACAAAGATAGAGATGAAAATCTAATTAGATATAGAGATAGATATAGAGATAAAGATAAAGATAGAGACAGAGACTGAGATGGAGATAGAGATAGAGATAGAGATAGAGATAGAGATACAAATAGAGATAGCGATAGAGATAGATATCGAGAAAGAGATAGAGATAGAGATAGAGATAAAGATAGAGATACAGATAGAGATAGAGATAGATATAGAGATAGATATAGAGGCAAAAATAGAGATAGAGATAGAGATAGAGATAGAGATAGAGATAGAGATAAAGATAGATATAGGGATAGAGATAGAGATACAGATAGTGATAGCGATAGAGAAAGATAAAGAGATAGAGATAGACATAGACATAGAGATAGAGATAGATATAGAGATAGAGATAGAGATAGAGATAGAGATAGAGATAGAGATAGAGATAGAGATAGAGATAGAGATAAGGATAGACATAGAGATAGAGATAAAGATAGAGATAGAGATAGAGATAGAGATAGACTTAGAGATGGAGATAGAGAAAGAGATAGAGATAGAGACAGAGATAGAGATACAGATACAGATATAGATAGAGATAGAGATAGAGATAGAAATAGAGATAGAGATAGCGATAGTGATAGAGATAGAAATAGAGATAGAGATAAAAATAGAATTAGAGATAAAGATAAAGATAGAAATAGAGATAGAGATGGAAATATAAATAGATATAGAGATAGATATACAGACAAAGATAAAGATAGAGATAGAGACCGAGATAGAGATAGAGATAGAGATAGAGATAGGGATAAAAATAGAACTAGAGATAAAGATAAAGATAGAAATAGAGATAGAGATGGAAATATAAATAGATGTAGAGATAGATATACAGACAAAGATAAAGATAGAGATAGAGAGCGAGATAGAGATAGAGATAGAGATAGAGATGGAGATGGAGATAGAGATAGAGATAGAGAAAGAGATTGAGATAAAGATAGAGACCGAGATAGAGATAGAGATAGAGATAGAGATAGAGATAGATAGAAAGATAGCAATAGACAGAAAGATAGCGATCGTGATAGAGAAATATATCGAGATAGCAATAGAGATAAAGATAGAGATAGAGATAGAGATAGAGATAGTGATAGAGATAGAGATAGAGATAGAGATAGAGATAGAGATAGAGATAGAGATAGAGAAAGAGATAGAGATATAGATAGATATCGAAAAAGAGATAGAGATAGATATAGAGATAGAGATAGGGCTGGCAATATAGATAGTGGTAGAGATAGAGATAGAGATAGAGATAGAGATAGAGATAGAAATGGCGACAGAGATGGAGATAGAGATAAAAATCGAGATAGAGAAATAGATAGAGACAGTGATATAGACAGTGATAGAGATAGAGATAGGGATAGAGATAGAGATAGAGACAGCGACAGAGATAGATATAGATCTAAAGATAGAGATGGAGACAAAGATAGAGATAAGGATAGAGATAGCGACAGAGATGGATATAGGTCTAAAGATAAAGATAGAGAGAAAGATAGAGATAGGGATAGAGATGGAGATTGAAACAGAGATAGAGATAGAGATAGAGATAGTGATGGATGACCATCGCACTGACACCGGTACTAGACAAGCTCAACCACATTGAGCTGCTCGTGCCGACATCCGCGACCCAGGATTCAAGTACTCGTCATGATCTATCATATGTTTTATTTATTATTTATTTACTTGTAATTTTCAGAACAATTTGACTGGGCCGTAGTTTTGGGCCTCGTCCATGTTTACATTTCTACTTTTGAAATACATGTAAAGAGGATGACCTCGTCTCGCGATGGTTTCCTCCTCTAAGGACGGTCTCTTGACCTTTCCTCCCTATATAAGGGAAAGGTATGCCCAAGGGAGAGGCAGACTTGAGAATTGGAAAATGAAACTGTTCTTGCTTTTCTTTAGCCCATTCCTTCTTTGAGCGAATAGTTAGTTTACTTAGCGTCAGATCGTGGGATCGTGCTCCTCGTCTTCGATTCATAGCACGTTGAGATCACTCCGTGCCACGACGACATCGAGGATTGTTGTTTCTTTGCTCTTGAAAGTTCTTCATCAAGATCCGTCGTTTCTTGGCTGTTAGTCATCAAGAAACCACAAGATCTCTTGGAAACTAGCTTGATCCTTCGCGTTCGTCATCGCCGGATAATGCATCTCCACAATTCGCCGTCGGCCAACCTGTATCGCTGCCCAAGCCTCGACTGCTTGACATCCCGCCGGTGCGATCTTTACGCGCTACCCGCCGGCCCTGTCGTCCGACCGTGCGCCCTCGTGTCCACCTCCGCAGCTAGCCGCGCTGCCCGCCAACCTAGCTGACCAGCCGCATGCCCGCGCAACCCGTAGCTGCTGCCGCTCTGCCACAGGCCCGTGCGACTCTTACCGTACATCACTTGCGCGGCCTGTCAGTCTTACCATTTAACCGCGCGTCTGCATAATCTGCAATCACTATCGCTCAGCTGTCCGCGCGCGTGGCCTTCAGCACACGCCGCTCGCACCGACCGCCGACCCTGCCGACTGGTCGTGCGCCCACGTGACTTGCCATCGCTGCCGCTCACCCGCACCATCCTGCACACGGTCGTGTAATTGCGCCGCCGGCTGATCCAACCAGGCCCTCCAACCGCTGTCGCAATCTTGGGAATTATCGTCGTCTTCCCCCAATGAATATTTGTGTAATGAGTACTACCCGTTCTACCGTCGATTCCCCATTTCATTTCTCAGTATTATTACTTCTTTCATTGCCGTCGTACGCTATCGTTTTCCTCTGCCCCAAATAATTGATAAAGATCTAATAGGATAGCAGCCACCATTGAGAGATAGAATTTCTCGCGATTGACGATTACTTACCTGACCTCCAAGGTTTAACTCGCAAGGGCCGTCAAATGCCTCTCTCGTCGACATCGATCTTATAGGTTCTGAGAGTCATCTAGAGTCTTTCCTGATCTAGTTGTCTGCCGGCATTTATTGTATTGTTCACCTTCAGCGGACCGTCCTTCGCACTCTTTAGAGTTTCTTAAAATTCCATCAGGCTATCATATTAACATTTGTCACGAAACCCTGTGACGTAACACGTGCCGTCGATCCCGGCTGTCACCGTGTTACACCAGATAGAGATAGAGATAGAAATAGAGATAGAGATAGAGATAGAAATAAAGATAGAGATAGAGATAGAGATAGATATAGATATAGACATAGAGATAGAGATAGAGATAGACATAGAAATAGAAATAGAGGAAGAGATAAAATTAGAATTAGAGATGGATATAAAGATAGAAATATAGATGGAGATAGAGATCGAGATAGATATAGATATCGAAATAGAGACAGCGATAGATATAAATATTAAAATTGAGACAGAGATGGAAATAAAGTTATAGACAGAGATAGAGATAAAGATAAATATAGAGATAAAGATAGATATAGAGATAGATATAGAGATAGATATAAAGATAGATAAAAATAGATATAGAGATAGAGATACAGATAGAGATAGAGATAGAGATAGAAATAAAGATAGAGATAGAGATAGATATAGATCTAGAGATAGAGATAAAAATAGAATTAGAGATGGATATAAAGATAGAAATAGAGATGGAGATAGAGATCGAGATAGATATAGATATCGAACTAGAGACAGCGATAGATATAAATATTGAAATTGAGACACAGATGGAAATAAACATATAGACAGAGATAGAGATAAAGATAAATATAGTGAGAAAAATACATATACAGATAGATATAAAGATAGATAAAAATAGATAAAGAGATAGAGATAGAGATAGAGATAATGATAGAGATAGAAATAGAGATAGAGATAAAAATAGAATTAGAGATGCAGATAAAGATAGAAATAAGATAGAGGAAGACATAAAAATAGAATTAGAGATGGATATAAAGATAGAAATAGAGATGGAGATAGAGATCGAGATAGATATAGATACGAAATAGAGACAGCGATAGATATAAATTTTGAAATTGAGACACAGATGGAAATAAAGATATAGACAGAGATAGAGATAATGATAAAGATAGATACAGATAGAGATAGGGATAGAGATAGAGATAGAGATAGAGATAGAGATAGAGATAGAGATAGAGATAGAGATAGAGATAGAGATAGACATAGACATAGAGATAGAGAATGATATAGAGATAGAGATAGGGATAGAGATAGAGATAGAGACAGAGATAGAGATAGAGATAGAGATAGAGATAGAGATAGAGATAGAGATAGAGATAGAGATAGAGATAGATATAGGGATAGAGAAAGAGATAGAGATAGATATAGAGCTAAAGATAAAGATAGGGATAGGGATAGAGATAGAGATAGAGGTACAGATAGAGATAGAGATAGAAATAGAGGAAAAGAGAAAAATAGAATTAAAGATAGAGATAAAGATAGAAATAGCGATAGAGATAAAAATAGAGATAGAGATACAGATACAGATCAGTATAGATATTGAAATAGAGACAGTGATAGATATAAATATTGCAATTGCTACAGAGATGGAGATAGAGATATAGACAGAGATAGAGATAAAGATAACGATAGAAACAGAGATAGAGATAGAGTAAGATATAAAGATAGATATAGAGATAGATATACAGATAGATAGAGATAGAGATAGAGACAGAGAAAGAGATAAAGATATAGGTAGAGATAGAGATAAAGATAGAGATTGAGATCGAGATAGAGATAGAGATAGAGATAGAGATAGAGATAGAGATAGCGGTAGCGATATGCATAAAGATTGATAAAGATACACATAGAGATATAGATGAAGATAAATAGAGAGATAAAGATACACATAGAGATATAGATGAAGATAGAGAGAGAGATAAAGATAGAGATAGAGATATAGATGGAGATATCGATATAGATAGAGATAGAGACTGAGATAGAGATAGAGATAGAGATACAGATAGATATAGAGATAGAGAAATAGATAGAGAAAGAGATAGAGATACAGATAGAGATAGAGATAGAGATAGAGATAGAGATAGAGATAGAGATACAGATACAGATACAGATACAGATACAGATACAGATAGATATCGAGGTAGAGAAAGAGATAGGTAAAAAGATACAGATAGAGATAGAGATAGAGACGTAGATAGAGATAGATATATATATATATATATATATATATATAGAGATAAGAATAAAGACAATGATAAAAATAGAGATAGAGATAGTGATAGCGATAGAGATAGAGATAGCAATAAAGATTGAGATAGCGAGAGAGATAGAGATAAAGATATAGATAGAGATAATGAAACATATGTAGATAGATAGAGATAGAGATAGGGATATAGATAGAGATACAGACAGAGATAGAAATAGAGATGTTGATAGAGACAGAGGCAGCGATATAGATTGAGATAGCATTAGAGATAGAGATAGAGACAAAGATAGAGATAACGAATAAGATAGAGATAGAGATAGAGATAGAGACAGAAATAGAGATAGAGATAGAGATAGAGATACAGATAGAAATAGAAATAGAGATAGAGATTGAGATAGATATCGCGGTAGAGATAGAGATAGGGATTGAGGGGGGACCATTCACCAGCCGAAGCACAAGATCGACCCTTTGTGACCCGCGAGCGACCACGTCGTGAAGCTTGAGCCGATGTGAAGGACACGGAGTTCAAATATACGGTTGAGGAGTGAATTTCCCAAACCATTTCCGTTTATCTTCTTGGATTTTCATTACCGTGTTCTTGGGAGGGCCTCCTTGTTTTGGCCCCTCCGTCACATTTCAAACCGTGTTTTGTTTTACGTCTCGATTAGGGGTTTTCTCCCCTAATTACGAGCCAACCCCTAGGGTTCTCCACCCTCCCCCTATAAAAGGAGAAGGGGTGCCCTAGAGGAAGATGTTGTTGTTTTGTTGAAGGCTCAAAGGAGTGTTGTTGTTTGACGTTGGTCTTGAACTGGTCGCAAATTGTTAGGGGAGAGTCCTCCCTAAAGAGAAAGGTTTGGATCGGTGAAGGGAGGGTGACGAGGGAGCGTCGCCGCCTTGCTGATCCGCCAGCCTTCTGAACGGGGCGCCTGCTTACGCCATTGACCCACCACCATCGACGCCCTTGGCCGAGCGCCGCCGTTGCCGATGCCTGGGCACTCTTTCGGTGCCTGCTCTGTTCCCCCCCAGGTGCTGCCCCGAAGGCGCAGGCGTCCCACGCCCCTGTGGTTGCCCGAATGTCGTCTGCCGCCCTAAAAACTGCCAGAGCGAGAGGACTGTCGCTGCGAGAGGCCGTCGTCAGGGCACGAGGCGACGATTCGCGTGCCGATACAACTCAGCGCGCCGTATTGGTTTGGCCTGACCGAGTCGCCATTGAGTCAAGACTCGGCCATTCTGACTCAATCGGCACTAAGTCAACTCGGTTATTAAGTAAAGGCAGTCCCTGTTAATAGCGGCTGTGGGTAATCCCATCTTTGTGACCTGAGAATGAGCTAGGGCTCGCTGACGACCCGCAACTGTCGACGCCGCTTCCGGCCGCTGCCTCACTGGCCGCCGACGTCGCGTCCGGCCGCTGCCTCACCGGCCGCCGAAGTCGCGTCCGGCTGCTGCCATCCCCCAACGCCATCATCCCCCCCATCGCCACCAGCCCTGGCCACCGTTCCGGCCGTTGCCATCCCTTGCGTGCCGCCGACGCAGCCCGTTCACGGCTACCGTTGAGGTCCATTGCCGCTGCGGCCTCACCGCTCACCCCACGCCGCCCTCACACATTTGCCGTCGTGACCGCGTTGCTCGCCGGTGCCGTTGTCGCGCCGCTCGCCACCACCGGCGCTGCACTGCCCGTTGTCAACACTGTTCATCGCCTTCCGCTGTCGTTTTCACTGCCAACGCTGCCCTCCGTTGACGAGGCCGCTCGCCACAACCAGTTCATGCCAATCGCACGGCTTCGATCCACCACGACCTACCGGACTACAGTCCCGCAGGTCAACTCGCTACACCCCTCTGAGTATCATTACTTCTTCCTATACTTTCTCGTCTGCTGCTGCCGAGGATTCGCTGTCGTAACCTACCTGTTCCGTGGGGTTGGGGAGAGTCCCATCGCGCCGTTCCAACTCACCCCTAGCTCCGGGAATATACAGTCAGATCAAGGATACCCGCCCCGTCGGTGTTCACGTGATCTAACGAGTCATTGGGAGTTCGATCGTACTTGGCACGTATGGATCACTGCCACGCCTTCGCCCTACTCGGTTGTGGAATGTGCTTCTCATTACTTTCTCTATTTGCATCATCTTTCATCATTCATTGAAATTACTCCATGTTGACCATCCTTATAAAGATACAGATAAAGATCGAGGTAGAGATGTAGATAGAGATAGAGATAGAGATAGGGAGAAAGACAAAAATAGAAATAGAGATAGAGATAGAGATAGAGAAAGAGATACAGATAAAGAGAGCGATAAAGATAGAGATAGAGATAGAGATCGAGATAGAGATAAAGATATAGATAGAGATAGAGATAGATATGGAGATAGAGCTAGAGGTAAATATAGGGATACAGATAGAGATAGAGACAAAGATAGAGATAGCTATGTAGATAGAGATAGAGACAGATATATATGTAGAGATAGAGATAGAGATATACATAGAGATGGAGATAGAGATATAGATAAAGATAGAGATAGAGATGGAGATAGACTTAGAGATGGAGATAGACAAAGAGATAGAGATAGAGATATAGATAGAGATAGAGATAGAAATACAAATAGAGATAGAGATAGAGATTGAGATGGAATTACAGATAGAGATAGAGATAGAGATACAGATAGAGATACAGATAGAGATACAAATAAAGATAGCGATAAAGATAGAGATAAAGATAGAGATAAAGATATAGACAGAGATAGAGATAGATATGGAGATAGAGCTAGAGATAGATATAGGGATACAAATAGAGATAAAGACAGAGATATAGATAGATATGTAGATAGAGATAGAGAGAGATATATAGATAGAGATAGAGATAGAGATAGAGATAGAGATAGAGATATACATAGAGATGGAGATAGAGATATAGATAGAGATAGAGATAGAGGTCGAGATAGAGATGGAGATAGACTTAGAGATGGAGATAGACAAAGAGATAGAGAGAGAGATATAGATAGAGATAGAGATAGAGATAGAGATAGAAACAGAGATAGAGATAGAGATAGAGATAAAGATCGAGATAGAGATAGAGATAGAGATAGAGATAGAGATAGAAATAGATATATAGATAGAGATAGAGATAGAGATAGAAACAGAGATAGAGATAGAGATAGAGATAGAGATAGAGATAGAGATAGAAATAGAGATATAGATAGAGATAGAGATAGAGATAGAGATAGAGATAGAGATAGAGATAGAGATAGAGATAGAGATATAGATAAAAGTAGAATTAGAGATAAAGATTAAGATAGAAATAAAGATAGAGATAGAGATAAAGAGAGGTATAGAGATAGATATAGAGACAAAGATAGAGATAGAGATAGAGACAGCGACCGAGATAGAGAAAGAGATAGATATAGATAAAGAGATAGATATAACGACAAAGATAGAGGTAGAGATATAGATAGAGATAGAGACCGAGATAGAGATATAGAGATAGAGATAGAGATAGAGATAGAGATATAGATAGCGATAGAGATAGAGATAGAGATAAAGATAGATATATAGAGATACAGATAGAGCTATAGATAGATAGAAAGATAGCGATAGACATAGAGATAGAGATAGCGATAGAGATGTATATAGAGATAGCAATAGAGATAAAGATATTGATAGAGATAGAGATAGAGACAGACTTAGAGATAGAGATGCAGATAGAGATAGAAATAGAGATAGAGGTAGAGATAGGGCTAGTGATATAGATAGAGATGGAGATAGAGATAAAGATAGAGATAGAAATTGAGAAAGAGATAGAGATAGAGATAGAGATAGATATAGAGGTATAGATAGAGATAGGGATAAAGACAGAGATAGAGGTAGAGATAAAGATACAGATAGAGATAGATATAGAGATGCAGATAGAGATATAGATAGAGGTAGAGATCGAGATAATGATAGAGATAGAGATAAAGATATTGATAGAGATAGAGATAGAGATAGTGATAGAGATAGAGATTGAGATGGAATTACAGATAGAGATAGAGATAGAGATAACGTACATGAAGTTCTGTAGATACTCGAATGAACTTGCTTGTCGGTCGCTCAACTTTTGCTGTGAGTGCAAGTACTTGAGTGCCTCGTGATATGAGAAGAGCACAAGTTTCATGTACAATAGGTAGCGTTGCCAATGTCTCAGTGTCTGGACAATAGCGTAGAACTCCTTGTCGTAGGTGGAAAGGCAAAGCTTTGCATGGTTTAGTTTCTCTCTAAAGAATTCAATGGGGTGGCCCTTCTGGCTTAAAACGCCACCCATCCCGACTCCCGAGGCATAGGTGAGCTCGAATTGATCTCACATGATCGGGTTCAGGATCGAATGGCTCGTGTTACGCCAAAGGGAGGGCTAGTGCGGTCGTATCATACGGTGGAGATGAGTAATGATGATGTCATGTTATTGATAATACGACAATGAAGTCAATGAGAAGTATGAATTCGCCTTCGACATGCACCAACATCCACTAGGCTATAGCAAGCACGACCTGGGAGTGCCACTAGGCTCCCGATGATCCGAATATCAGGTTGAAGGCCGATGGTGCAGCCTGGCTACTACGGCTTTTGCACACACCCTTGAGGGTCCAATTCAAGAACGTACCCATTGAAATCTTAATCCTCAAAATGTGAATCCTATCTATCATTAATCTAAGCCCCGCAGCGGAGACATGCTCGGGAGGCACTGAAAGAAATAATTAATCATTTAAGAGGGGTGAAGTGTGAGGGTACCTAATTCGTCGCGGCTAGCTGACATTTGTTTGGACGATAAGAGGCTGGTAGGCAACGCCTAGAGAGGGGTCAAATGATGACGAGCAATGAAGCGGCCCCAACTAATTGGCAACAATGGGACTATCAATGCGTGCCATGCGTGGTAGAAGTGTCGATGAGCGTGGCGGAGGTGAGGACAGTGCAACAACAAAGTGGAACACAAGTTGTGAGGTAGGAAGATGCTGCGATGCCTGGGTGTGGTGTCATTGGTAGCGCACGGCGGTGGTAGCAAGGTGCGGTGTCAGCAAGCAGCTGGCGGTTGTGGCACAGAAGACTGCAGTTGCGGTTGCTGGGGTGGAAGTGGTGGCTAGTTTCTATGGAGACGGCTGGCGCCTAGGTTGCGGCTGGCGGTTGCAGCGCCAATTGGCGGCCGCCGGCTGCGGGCACTCTAGCAGTGGCAGTTCAGGCTGTCGCGATGGCCGCTGCGGGTGGCTTTTGCCACGGTTGCCACCACGGATGCGCCTGGCGGCTTTGACCGTGACTTTTGAGGATTAAGATGCTGCCGTGGATGCAGATGCTGCTGCCGCGAGTGGCCATGGACAGCCTGCGTGTCTACGGGCAGCCGTTGGTGGTCTCATGCGGCCACAGATGGCTGCGGGCGGCCGCGGGAGGCGTGGGCTATCGTGGGCAGCGGCAAACGTAGCTGCTATTATCGCAGGTGGCCGCTGTCATCCTGCACGGCCGTGGGCTCCTGCGGACAATCTGGGCTGTCGCATGGAGTCACGAACAGCCTGGGCGCGAAGCGGTCGTGGGCATCCGCGATCGGCGTGGGCCATCTACGGCTGGCAGGGGTTGGTTTGCTTGGCGGCCATGGCGGCCTTTGGCGTGCTGGGCACTAGTGGTGATGTCAAGCTCCTGCTAATGGCATGCGGTGGCGCTGGCGGTACTAAGCGCCCGCGCGGTAGCGCCGCGATGGTGGCTGCCATTGGCGGTGCTGGACAGTCTCAGAAGGGGTTGACGGAGTTCCGCAGAACGCGACAGTAGTGGCGGTTTCCGGTGATGGCATTTTCCTAAAGATGTTGAAATTTGAAAAACAATAAAAGCAAAAAAAAATAGCTAAAAATCACATTTTTAAATCTTTTTCTCTTCGCTCTTCTTATGGGTGGCCCCCATCTTTTACAGGTGCAAATATGGGCATTTTCCCCTCAAAATATAATGGGGAAAATGGCCCAATTAAAAATTAGGGCCCCCCAATAGGAGAGAGAGAGCGGCACATGACTATGCCTACACCAGCGCTAACACACGCGCAACATGCAGGTTTGTACAGAGGTTCAGACACGTACGAATAAACAAAAAAACAAACAAATAATTGGCTAACATACATGGCCTACTAAACAAGGAAATGTAAGTAAAGAGAACATCAAACCTTGTTGGGCCATTAACGAGGCTAGGTACTTTGATGGGTACGTCTTGTGCGTGAGCCTTCACATGACGAACTTGATGGACAAGGTCTTCGAAGTTGGATGGTCCCCCATCACGAATACATTCCCGAAGTCAAATAGGCGGAGTATCGGTGCTTGGGTCATCACGAGCTTTCGCTGTTGGAAAGCTCGTTGTGTAGCGAGGGTCCTGGTAAACGGCTCCACGTTGAAACAGTGAGTGATGGGAGCCGAGACAACCCTAAAGTTCTGTATGAATTGTTGGTAGAAAGTCGCGAGACCTATAATCTCATAACGTCATGCAGATTAGCTGGTGTCAGCCACGACATGATGGCCCGGATCGTCTCCGAGTCCGCAGCAACACCCTGGGTGGATACGATAAACCTGAGGAAAGCGACTTCCGGGGTGTGCGTATAGCTACTCGCGCTGAAGGACGGTGAAAACCTGTCGGAGGTGGTCGAGATGCTCTTCTTTTTAGCAAGTATAAATGAGGATATCGTCAAAGTAGACGACGATAAACGTTCTGATGAACGTGCATAGTACCTCGTTCATGAGGCTCTGAAAGGTACTCCGCACGTTGGAGAGGCCAAATGGCATGACTCTCCACTCATATAACCCGTCCTTTATCTTAAAGGCGGTCTTCCATTCGTCACCGGGACAAATCCAAACCTGATGGTATCCACTCCTTAGATCTATCTTTGAGAAGATAGTAGATCCGGCCATAATGTCGAATAGGTCATGTATGCGATGAATGGGAAAATGGTACTTGACCGTTATAATTTTGGTGACACGATTATTGCACCACATACGCCATGTGTCATCGTTCTTCGGGGCTAGGAGAGCTGGAAATGAGCATGGACTAAGGCTCTTCTAGATGAGACCCTTCTCTAAGAGATCCTGGACCTGGCTAATAGTTCCTAGTACTTCTACGGCTCCATCTGATAATGGGGCAGGTTCAGCAAAGTCGCACCGAGCACGAGATCGATTGCGTGCTGAATGTTACGCATTGGGGGTAACCCATCGGGTAACTCATCTGGGAAGACGTCGTCAAAATCCGATACGAGGGCCTCAATCTTGGGTGATTGAGGTGCTACGGGCGGATCGGTGGGGATGTCGAGGGTGACGGCGAGGCACAACGACGTGTCATCTCCCTCGCAGCCCAGGTTTTGGGTGAACACGAGCCCTCGAACGACTACTAACCCTACAGGTTTGGTCATGGCCGGCTTGTTCGCCGGCTTCGTTGTATAGGGGTAACATATAACCCGTCGTCCCTGATACACAAAGGAACACATGTTCGTCTGCCCGGCTAGAGTGACGTCATGGTCATATAACCAGGGACGGGCCAAGATGCTAGTTCCCACTTTCACGGGAAGTATGTCGCAGAGGACGCTCTCATCATAGGCACTCGCCTTCAACAGAACGTGACAGGGACACTTCACCGGGAAGTGTCTATCCACGAGACATCGTAGGGAGTCAGATGATCGATAGCGGTCAGCCCTAGTCGGGTAACCATCGTATCGGAGATAGTGTTGATGTAACTACCTCTATCCACAATCAGCTTACACACATTGCCATTGATCTTGACATATGTGTAGAAGATCAAGGTGCCAAGGGCCACATCTACCAATGGTTGTGGCTTCGGTTCTGCTGGAAGGGGCCTAGCGGTGGTGTGACTCGTGGTGATGGCCGCACTCTAATCTTCCCAGGTGCATTGACGACGATGTTGGCCAATGGTCGGTTGGCCGATCGTGGCGCAACAAAGGGTGTCTCTCGTGCCCCTCTAATCTCTATGTACCCAACCTGTCCATCAGGTTCCTTATACTCGAGGGTGAATTCCTTTCCCCATGAGGATGATCATCTTGTCCCGTCTCCACACCATCAAGTTGGTCTAGGTCCAGGTCTCCAGCGTCGATCAAAAGTGCCATTGAGGGGCGTTGGTTGGCGTGGCGTCCTCTTCCCTAGCACTTATAGCATGTCACGCGTGCCTGACTGACACCGGTGCTTAGGGCCGGTATGTAGCGTGTGATGGCCCGAGCTAGTGGGGTAGATCCCACAGATGTGGGGGGGCGGTTCCCTGCCTCCCCGTGGTCAGGATAACCCGTGTGGTCACGGGTGATGTAGTCTGCGCGGGGTTGGTCTGGATAGGTGGGTTCCAAGGCCCTGTGCTCATGCTAGGTGCAGTAGTGTCATCGGATGGATGCTCCATAAGCTCAACTAGATGGTATGCCTCGTCGACTTCAACCGGGTTGCACTTGAGGACCTCGTTGCATAGGGCCGGTCTGAGTCCATGAGCGAACAATCAAACCATGATCCGTGGGTCCTCAACGAAGCAGCATCACATCCAGCATTCCTCAAAGACCTCGATGTACTCCGTCACACTGAGTCGTCCTTGCTTCAGGTCGAGCCACGAGAGGAATAGGGACATCTGATATTTCCAAGGAACGTACCTGCTCCGCAGCTTTTGTGCCATTTGGACACAGGACGTGATGGGTCATCCTCGTCGCTCTGTGGCAACACACTTGTTCTTCCAAAAGATCTTAGCATGTCCGCCAAGTCTTGTTTTCGCATATTCGTCACACAGGTCGTCGTCCATGTGGTACCACCAAAAATAGGAGTTCATGTTCGACTCTTAATCGATGAACTCTTTGGGCTTCCGTGAACCATCAAAGATGATAGCGTCATCGTGTACGTTTCCCTGGATGCGGGCACGGTGCTCTTCACGCCGATGTTCATCGTCGTCCAAGTGCTGCTTGGGCACGGGGTAGTCCTCGCGTCGCGCATCCGTGTGGCGACGAGAGGGAGTAAGCTCGTGATCACGCCATCCCAATGGTGGGAGGAACCTCACGAGGCGCGCCCAACCGGCATCGCGCGAGGTGGGTGCAGATGATGTAATACAAAGGGCATGCCGGGATCAGGTTGTCGTATTACGTCACAAGAAAGGAAAATGTTTGAATTCATATCTGATTATATGAAGTGAATGCTGGTTTTATTACACTTGATGAGCAATGGTAGACAACAATCTAAGATTTTCCACGGCAGAGATATTGATCAGACTAGACTCCCAATGACCCGTTAAAACCTACTAGACGTCTACGAGTAAGGGGCGTTTGACAGCCCTGGGTTGTACCATGTCTAAAGATCAACGAGTAATCCTACACCACAAAGGAATCTTATCTCTCGACACGGTGGTTATCCTATAGCACTTTTAAGGCAATCCAAGGCAGAGGAAGAGACAGCGGGAGACGGCACTGACAGATGTAATACTACTGGGAATTAATGGAGGGGAGATGAGTGTGTACCTTGTGAGGGTAATCCACGACAAGGTGGGTTGATGGCGAACAGGCCGACGAAAGAAACTTGACAAAGGCGGCGGCGGGTGTTGGTGCGTGTGGGTGGAACGTTGCGGGTGCGTAGGGACATGAGTGCATTGGCGCAGGCAAAAGATGAACGGGCATGCAGGCAAAAGTGTACCTGGCGCGGGCGCGTTGTGAGCATACCTGCTGGGAAAGGGTGTGTAGGGCGCAGTCAAGCGGGACGCGGGTGTGCTGGCGGTGGCGCGCTGGCGTGCGGCGTGGCGCGCAGCGTACATGCAAGGGAGGGCTTGCAGGTGCACCGGCCAAGGCGCGCGGATGCACGGGCGTGCTGGCTGAGACGTGCGGGCGCACTGGCATAAGCATGCGGCGCACAACCACGTTGGCACGAGCATAGCAAAATGCTGCGCATGGGGTGTGCGGGCACCGGGCTTAGAGCGCAGATGCGGGCATGATGCATTGGAGGACAGGCGGCGGGGCACGGAGTACCAGCGTCTACATAGGTGGTGCAGGGGCGATGGCGACCGAATGTCGAGAACCTGGGGTTCTTGATTCTTACTAATCAAGAATCCCATCATGAGAGAGTGCGTTCTGGAATCGAGGGAATTCTTGACAGCAAGAACCATGAATCTTGGCTGCTGATGACGGCGGCATGTCCTCGGAGTACTCTTGATGAGGAAATGTGGGCGACGTCACTTCCAGCAATGGCAAATCTTGAATCATCAAGGCCGACCTCAGAGTAGTCTCAACGAGGAAGCGTTGATGTCTCCACGAAATGCAGATCTTGATTTCTTTAAAGTGACCTCAGAGTAGTCTCGACGAGAACGATTGACGACGTCTCACGGAGTAGTCTCGACGTGAGAACGTGGGGCTCTAATCCACAGAGTAGTCTCGGCGAGGAGTGAGAACAGCCACTTCTCCCTACACTATAATTCCTATCTAACACTACCTCTCTAACACTATGATAGAACTGAGAGACAACCTTTTAATTTCAACAATGCCGGCCTTCACTTGAGCATGCTATCCCCTTATATAGTGAGGATAGGTGCCAAGTGATGTTGTGTAGACGATGAACCGTCAAGAGACGTGGTTTGACCTCTATTCAATGGTTACAAGCAAAAGAAAACATGACATGGACGAGGCCCTAACACCGGCCCAGTCTGTAAGATCCAAAGTGAAAATTACAACAAGGCAAAATAAATTACGAAACTAGAAAATGTTTACGCGAAGTACTTAAACCCCAGATGGCGAGCATCGACACGAGCAGCCCGACATGGTTGGACTCGACTCGTCCCGTTGTCAGCTGGATGGTCCCCCATCAGCAGAGGGGCATCATCAACCCCTTCATGTCGAGGGTGGGGCAGTCAGAAGTAGTCGTCACGGCGTGCCAATGGGTCGGCTATCTGCCCAGGATCGCGGGGCAGGACTGGGTCGTATCAACGGGCCGGGTAGTCAGCGTCCATCTCACAATTATGACATCGGACGTAGGGGTCCGGACGGACCAGTCGGCCCGCCTCGTACCCGCGGGTAGGGTCGTCCCACAAGTGTTGCCTATCTCAAGCACAGACATCCTAGGGGTCTCATGCCCGATCTCGGACAGGACGTCCCTGCGCAGGGACATCGTTGGATCTATAGTCAAACCCCTCGTACTCATCATCATGTTCGTAGAGGCGTCTCCACTTATGTCTTTGTCGAGCAACCCAGAATGGGTTGCGAGGTCGTCCTCGGGTAGCCGTTTCCATATCATCGCCGTGCTCTGAAGTCCGTGAGTGTGCAAACATCCGCTCACTGCGATTTATCCTGGTGGCCATAGCGCGAAGGTAGGCTCCTTGGTCATCTCGTGGGTTCTCCCGAAGGAGGTACTAGCAAGGTTCTCCTCCATGTCCACGCCCTCCTCCTCGGCCATGTGCAGTAGCAGCTCGGGGGAAGCCCTCGCCTATGGGGGACTTTCCATGTGGTCGGTGACCTATGGTCACCCTCTCCTCTAGCTCATAAGGTAGAACTTCACCAAGCGATCGCGGTGAGTCATGAGGAGATCGTCCCGGGTCTCTAGGCACAATGGTGCGCTCACGAAGGCCGGACAACTCAGGGGCACCCGTGACAGCCGGTGTGGTCCGCGCGGCTTCAATAGGCGGCAGTATTGGGCCAGCTACGAGTGTCGCGGGACGGTGTTCCAAGAGGGCAGTGGTAGTTTCTCTCTCATCGGGCAACGGATCTAGCCGTCACGGGGAGATAGAACCTCCGTGTTGAGCTCTCTGAGTCGATCGTGTCTTTATGGCCATCCTTAGGGATTCCTATATGAATTTCCAAAGACGATGCGATGCAGATGAAGCTAATTGCGGATGAGATGTCAGAGGCGTACTCCGAGCAACCACAATATGGCTATGATACCAATTTGATGCCTGACGTCATCAAGGCATCGTCCGGTCGTCACCGTGGGTAGCAAGTTGCATCGATAATGGAACTTTATTGGACAACGACAGAGAGTGTCGTCCGATAATGATAATAAATAGAAGTGAAAAATGACGGAATCTGAAAAGTCTATAAGTGGTATGTGCAAGTGCCAACTCGCGGGGCATGCTATTCCGGGGATTTGAAGGGGTCGCCTAGGGAAGGATAGTCCAGGCTTCTCAAGCCTCGCACGAGGGGAGTCGAGGACAACTATGCGGACAAATGGGAATGTCCCGCTAAGATGCTCACACGCGCTGGGAGCCCGACTGCATCAAACAGGTAAGACTCTAGAGTAATTCTTCGTCCTTTTCTCAATCTGTCCCTCTCACCTACACCTAACCCGAGCGCGGTGGATGCAATTCAAAAGTATACTGAAAAACATAAGAGACAAAAGAGCAGGGTAGGGGTACCTCTCGTTGCGTCCGGCGACAGCTATTTTGGTAGCACACTTAAGGGCTATATCGGAGGGCAGCAGCAGTTCGAGGATCAGGGCTGGAGCCAGTGGCGAGATGGCGAGCATGGTGGGTGATGGTCGTGGCAGTGCAACGCGGCAGCGCGAACTCAATGTCTCAAACGCGGTGATACGAGTGAGCGACGCTGCGGGGCGCAAGGGTGCGGGAGGCGATGGCGCAGAGCGAGGCAATGTGGGAGCGGTGATGCCAGGCACGATGGCATAGACGCAGGGGTATGAGTCGTGGCGTCGCAGGGCGGTCGCACGCATGGGCGCACTGTGCGACGGCACGGGTGGGCGCGCTGGTGGCGACGCGCGTGTGGGCGTGCGAGTGCGCCGCGGCACACCGGGGAGGCGTGAGTGCAGACGGCGCGGTTGCGATTGCTGCGAACGCGACCGGGGGCAGTGTTGAGCGCAGGCATTGCGGCGGAGGCGCCTTCAAAAGCGGAGGTGGCAGCGGGGCTTGCAACACAGCGGCGGGAATCACGACGATGACAGTGGAGCTTACGTCAGTGGCGGAGCTCGCGATGGCGGCGCTGGAGTTCGAGATGATGGCGGCAGAGTTCACGTTGGTGGTGGGGTTCGTGAAGGTGGACAACTGCAGCAGCGGTGATCGTGACAGTGGGCGGTGGCGGCGGCAGCTCTTCCTCCTCTTCTCCCCCTTCCTCTTCTTCCTCCTCCTTCCTTCTTTTTCGTTCTTCTTCCTCCTTTCTCAGCAAGAGGCTCTTCGACTTCTGGACGTTATAGTTCATCAACAAAATTCAAAAGTAAGTTTGGAGTGCGCCCACCCATTCCCATTATGGGAGAGAGGTGGATAGGTCCCCTTTAAGCTACAAGACAAAAATAAGAGGTGGGGGAAGAAGGTTGGACCAGATAATGGGAGGGGAAGGTATCCTCGTATGGGAACTTCCCCTCCCTACAACGCAATTACGAAGAAAAAGGAATACAAAAGGAGATGTAAATATATAAAACAAAAACGGTAAACATGAACGAAGAAAGCACGTCATTATGGCGGATATTGGAACCCGGGCATGCACGTTGTCAATTTCGCTTGCCGTGCGGGCTGGGCGCGAATCGGCGGTGGCATGGATAAGGATGCCGACTCCTTGAGTGGTGATCCTTTGGTCTCGGATCGAGTAGCGCCATCTCATAGAGATAGATAAAGAGATAGAGATAGACATAGCGATAGAGAAAGAGATAGAGATAGAGATAGAGATAGAGATAGAGATAGAGATAGAGATAGAGATAGAGATAGAGATAGAGATAGAGATACAAAAAGAGATAGAGATAGAGATAGAGATAGAGATAGAGATAGAGATAGAGATAGAGATAGAGATAGAGATAGAGATAGAGATAGAGATAGAGATAGAGATAGAGATAGAGATAGAGATAGAGATAGAGATAGAGATAGAGATAGAGATAGAGATAGAGATAGATATAGAGATAGAGATAGAAATAGAGATAGAGATAGAGATAGAGATAGAGATAGAGATAGAGATAGAGATAGAGATAGAGATAGAGATAGAGATAGAGATAGAGATAGAGATAGAGATAGAGATAGAGATAGAGATAGAGATAGAGATAGAGATAGAGATAGAGATAGAGATAGAGATAGAGATAGAGATCGAGATAGAGATAGAGATGGAGATAGAGATAGAGATAGTGGTGGCGTGGATGCCAATGCATCGATACTAGACGAGCCGCCAATATCAACCGATGTCAGCATCTTGGCTACGGATACACCGCCAGAGTCAACCCACGTCAACGCCTCCACGGTGGGCTCGCCGCAACCATATCTGCTGCTCACGTCTCCACGCACGCACGTTCTTTTGCGCATCATGACACGTCCCCAACGACAGATCAACAACTGCCACTTGGCTTGACACAAAGCACACCCCTCGTCTTTAATTTCTCATCAGTAAGCTGTGTTTTCTCTTTCCTCTAAGGCCTATATATATAGGCCATTGTTGCAAGAAACAGTTAGGTAGTCATTATTCAGGAATTCAATTTATTGTTAACTCTTATTGGAGGACTGCCCAAGCCTCCCTATCCCTCTCCAGGCCTATCACCGCGTCACTGCCGCCGCCGCCGCCGTATCACCAGCCTTCCACCCCTTGTTCCATCTTCCCTCTCTTCTCTTTCTCTCTCTCTCTCTCTCTCTCTCTCTCTCTCTCTCTCTCTCTCTCTCTCTCTCTCTCTCTCTCTCTCTCTCTCTCTCTCTCTCTCTCTCTCTCTCTCTCTCTCTCTCTCTCTCTCTCTCTCTCTCTCTCTCTCTCTCTCTCTCCCTTTCTCTCTCTCTCTCCCTCTCCCTCTCCCTCTCCCTCACTCCATCACCCTCCCAGGCTGCCTAGGGTTGCCCTAGGAGGCCACCCTCAGGCCACCCAGGCTGCCCGCCAAGGGCCGCCCCCAAGGCTGCTCAAGGGCTGCCAGGCTGTCAGCCAAGGGTTGCCCAAGGGCCGTCAAGGCCACCCTTACCAGGGCCGCCCAAGGCCGCCCCCAGGCTGCCCGCTCGGGGCCGGCCAAAGGCCGCCCAGGCCACCCTTATCAGGGCTGCCAAGACCACCCGACCGATGCTGCCTAGGTTGTCCCCAGGCCATCCTAGGCCGCCTGCCTACGCTGCCCAAAGGCCGCATAGGCCACCCTGACGAGGGCTGCCAAGACCGCCCCGACCAAGGCTGCCAAGGCCGTCCCAGGCCGCCCAGGCCGCCTATCTAAGGCCGTCGAAGGGCCGCCGTGACTACCCGTCAAGGGGCCACCCAAGGGCCGCCCAAGCTGACCCTACTAGGGCAGCCCAAGGCCGCCCTCACGCTGCCCGTTTGGGGTCGCCCAAACGCCACCCAGGCCGCCCCAACTAGGGCTGCCAAGGCTGCCCCAGGCCATCCTAGGCTGCCTGGCCAGGGCCGCTTTAGGGCCACCCCAGGCTGCTCGCCTAGGGTTGCCCAAAGGCCGCCAAGCCACCCAGCTTGGCCTCTTGCCCCGCCTTGCCCGTGTCTGCACTCGTCTGTCTCACTCTCCACAGGGCCGTTCAGGGCCCAGAACGCCCAGATCCCATCGTCCAGTGGACCGCTCAACTCCCGGAACCGCCCAGTCTTGCCTCTGTCAGGATTTCCCGTATCCTCTTCACGCGCTGCGTTGCCGAGGTATGCCTGAAATCTTTGGTGTCTAAGCGTTCTCCGTCTAGTATTCTACGAGAAGTCTCCACCCCCGTCAGATTTGTTTTGATTTAGATTTTCCTAAATTATCTTCGATTGTTTCTATCGTGACGTGAATTCGGGTATTGATTTTGGTGCTTCGGCGTCATTGCGGTGGGTGAAGATAGTACTCCCGCCCTCGAGGATTAGAGCTTCAGCATCGACAAGGATCGGAGCTGCACCACCAGTATTGCATCGGTTTTAAACTATGAATTCGTCCGTGTCGATTTCTTTAGTCTGTTTTTTCCTTCCCATTCAAAACCATCAGGCACCCTTCAACCATCATTGTCGTATCCATCCCCTCATTTGCCCTTTTCATTAGTTGTCCTACATCGGATAGAGATAGAGATAGAACTAGAGATAGATATTGAGATAGAGATAGAGATAGAAATAGAGATAGAGATGAAGATAGAGATCGAAATAGAGATAGAGATATAAATAGAGAAAGAGATAGCGATAGACATAGCGATAAGGATAGAGGTAAACGTAGCGAAAGAGATAGAGATAGAGATAAAGATAGAGATACGGATAGAGATACAAATAAAGATAGAAATAGAGAGAGATAGAGATAGAGATAGAGATGGAGATAAAGATAGAAATAGAGAGAGATAGAGATAGAGATAGAGATGGAGATAAAGATAGATATAGAAATAGAGATAGAGATAGAGATATAGATACAGATAGGGATACAAACAGAGATAAAGATACAGACAAAGATAGCGATAGAGATAAAGATAGAGATAGACATAGAGATAGAGATACATATAGAAATAGAGATAGAGATAGAGATAGAGAAAGAGATAGAGATAGAGATAGAGATAGAGATAGAGATAAAGATAGAGATACAGATACATATACAGATAAGGATACAGACATAGATAAAGATAGATATTGAGATAAAAATAGAGATAAAGATAGAGATAGAGATAGAGATAGGGATGAAGATACTGATACAGATAGAGATAGAGATAGAGATAGAGATAACAATAGAGATAGATATAGAAATAGAAATAGAGATACAGATATCTATAGAGATAGAGATAGAGATAGAGATGGAGACGAAGATAGAGATATGGATAGAGAAAGATATAGAGATAGAAATAGATATAGAGATAAGGATAGAGATAGAGATAGAAATATTGATAGACATAATGATAGAGATAGAGCCAACGATAGTGATAGATATAGAGATAGAGATAGCGATAGTGATAGAGATAGAAATAAATATACAGATAGAGGTACAGATACAGATATAGATACAAATAGGGATATAAACAGAGATAACGATAAAGATACAAATAAAGATAGAGCAAGAGATAGAGATACACATAGAGATAGAGGTGCAGATAAAGATATAGATAGAGATAGAGACAGCCATAGAGATAAAAATATCGATAGAGATAGAGATAGACATACAGATAGAGATAGAGATAGAGATAGAAGTGGAAATAGAGATACATATATCGATAGAAACAGAGATAAAGATACAGATAGAGATAGAGAAAGAGATACAAATAGAGATTGAGATAGGGATAGAGAGAGAGAGAGAGATGAAGATAGAGATATAGGTAGAGATATCAATAGAAATAGACCTAGAGATAGAGATAGAGATAGATATTGATATAGAGATAGAGATAGGGATAGAGATAGAGATCGCAATAAAAATACAAATAATACCAGAGGTGGAGATAGGGATATGGATAGAGATAGAGATAGAGATAGAGATAGAGATAAAGATAGAGATACAGATACAGATACAGATAAGGATACAGACATATATAAAGATAGATATAGAGATAAAAATAGAGATAAAGATAGAGATAGAGATAGAGATAGAGATGAAGATAGAGATACGGATGGAGATAGAGATAGAGATAGTGATGGCGCATCGCCACCGATCGTCATCGAGCCAGCAGCAGAGGAGCAGCAGGACGTCACCGACCCAGCACACGAGGAGCCGTCACTACCCAGCTCGCCACCGAGACGGATCCAGCCACCACGACAAGCCGCCGCAGCAACACGGGATCCCGGATTCCGTTATACGGCATGACGCGGACGCCGACCACCGGAGCACACCGACACCTTCGGTTACTTTATTCTATAGCTTTTCACTTTTATCGTGTTGTCGTGTAGCGGGGAAGGACCCATATGAGGAACTCTTCCCCCCCCCCCCTTTTTATGTTGGGCCTGACAAGCCTGTTTTCATTATTTCCTTTCCTTTTTTTTTGTTTTGTTGTTTTTGGACTTAAGGAAGGGCCCATCTTCACCCATATAGAAGGGGAAGAGGTGGGCGCTTCCCCTCACCTTGACCTAAATTTGAAGAATTACAATTTGAGAAAGAAGGGTCAGGTCGTTGAGAAGAAGAGAAGAAGAGGAAGAAGAGAAGAAAGAAGAAGAGGAAGAAAGAAGGAGGAGGAGGAGAGAGGGAAGGAAGAAGGAGAGGGAGAACAGGAGGAGGTGAGTTGCACCAGCCCCGCTCCGCGCCACGAGCCGCCAGCCCGCGCGCGCTCCTGCTTCGCGAGCAGCCGCTCGGCCGCCGCTCGAGCCACGCGCGGGCGCCGCCTCTGCCCGCGCTCGGCCGCTGCGAACCGCCGCGCGCGCCGTGCCGCAGCGCCGCCTGCGCGAAGTCGTCGGCGCCAGCGCAGCGCCGCGCCGACCGGACGCGCGAACCGCGCGCGAGCGATCCTATCGCGCTCCTGCGCGCTGGCGATCGCTCGGCCGCGCTCCCGCCCGCGCGCGGACCGTCACGCCGCACAGCGCCACCGCGCTGAACCTGATCCCGCGCGCCGCTTCGCTGCACTCCGGCAGCCGTACCGCTACCCGCGGTCGCCGCTCCGGCCGCTGCGAACCGCCACCGCGCGTGCCGCAGCGCCGCCCGGCGCGTGCTGTCGCCGTCGCGCGCACCGCCACACCCGTCTCCACCGTCGGCGCTCGCGCATGCTGCGCTGCTTCGCGACCTGCCCGAGCCTAGGCTGCGAGCCCATCTGGCCGCCGCCGTTGAGCGGCGTCCGGGCGCCGGGCCGGCACGGCCTCGCCGCCGAGCCAGCCCGCACGGACTCCGCTGATCCGGTCGTGATCCTGCACCGAGCAAGTCGCACCGCCGCGTGATCCTGCACGACTGGTGCGCTGCCGAGCGGATCTCCTCGAGCCAACGAGTCAGGCCACCTTGGCGACGTCACCAAAGCCCGTCGCCAGCGCGGCGAAGGTAGCTCCTCCACTTGATCCTCGGTTCCTTTTACGATACAGTTTCTTGCCTTTGCTCCCACGCGCTCGGGTTAGATAGGTGGTGAGAGAGAGAGAAAAGCAGCGAAACAAAGACGGCGCCTTACCTGTCCTGACGCCGTTGAGACGACGTCCGGCATCAGATAGAGATAGAGATAGAGATAGAGATAGAGATAGAGATAGAGATAGAGATAGAGGTAGAGATAGAGATAGAGATAGAGATAGAGACAGAGATAGAGATAGAGATAGTGATAGAGATAGAGATAGAAATAGAGATAGAGATAGAGATAGAGATAGAGATAGAGATAGAGATAGAGATAGAGAGAGAGATAGAGATAGAGATAGAGATAGAGATAGAGATAGAGAGAGAGATAGAGATAGAGATAGAGATAGAGATAGAGATAGAGATAGAGATAGAGATAGAGATAGAGATAGAGATAGAGATAGAGATAGAGATAGAGATAGAGATAGAAATAGAGATAGAGATAGAGATAGAGATAGAGCTAGAGAGAGAGATAGAGATAGAGATAGAGATAGAGATAAAGATAGAGATAGAGATAGAGATAGAGATAGAAATAGAGATAGAGATAGCGATAGAGATACAAATAAAAATATAAATAGAGATTGAGGTAGTGATATTGATAAAGATTGAGATGGAGATATAGATAAAGATACAGATAGAGATAGAGTTCGCGTTAGAGATAGCGATTGAGATATTGATATCGAGGGGCTGGCGAGGTAGTGGTCGCGATGCTCTCATGACTGAACTCGTTGCTTTCAACGAGACTGTATGCGAGGTCGACGGTGGAAGGGTTCTACTCGAGTACTCGAGCTCCTAGGTCCTGGCCTAGCCCATGAATAAAGAATGCGATCTGAATTTGTGGACTGTCCACAAACTTACATCGCATTCGGTGCTCCTCAAAATCTACGATGTACTCCGAGACTTTGCGCTTCCCTTCCTTTAGATCCATCCAGCTGAGCATGAGATGCGTCATATAAAGCTTCGGGACATACTTGTCCGTTAACTTCCGTGACATCTCAGCCCAAGTGAAAGGGGGATCTCTCCTTTGTCGTGCGGCTTCCTTTTCATTTTTCCAGAAAATCTTCGTCTGTCCTCCAAGCCATGCTTCGGCGTATTCAATGCAGAGATCATCGTCCATACGGTACCACTACAAATAACTTTCCAGGTCCGACTCCCAATCTGTGTAGCCCTTAGGATTCCGGGACCCTTCGAAGATCGGTACCTCCAATCGTACGCTCTTTTGGATCATTGCACGGTCTGCCTCTCGCCGTTGTTCGTGTTCGTCGTCGTGTCGACGAGCAGGAGGGCGGCGAGGTGCACCTCGGTGATGATCATAATCAGGGCGTTCCTCGTAGTAGTCCTCGTGACGAGGCGCCGGATGGTAGTAGGGTCGTCCCTCCGGGTAATCGTCAGGATAAGGCCATCTCGGGGGTGACCTATGCTGCGGTGGGTAAGCATCCTCCCGGTGGGGAGGATGATCGGGGTGTCTCGGGTACCACTGATCATCGTCGGAATAATGACCCTGACGTGGCACGCGATCGTAATCCGGCGTATGTCTCGATGGTGCTCAGGGCGGTGGTGGGGCCTCCTTTTAGGGATCCGGTGCGGGGACGGGGGCAGCTCTGTAATGGGGAGGATACGCGGAGCTGTCACCATAGGTGATGACATCCGGCCGATGTGCTACTGGCGGCAACTGTGGGCTACCCGGTCGTGATGAATAGTGTGGGGCATCACGCACCGGAATACGGTTGGGGTTGAGCACCCCATCCTCCAGGTAATCGTGATGCCGCGAGTCCCTAAGCTCGGTGTGATAGTGGTTCCTCTCCGGACGGTAGGAACGGTCGCCCTAGTAGCGGGGTGCTGGTCGATCTTCCCGTGGCGGGGACCTCCGTCTGCCTTCGAGGCCGTAATCCCGTGGTGGGAGCCCTAGTCGATCATCGCGGAGATACTCCCGGGGTGGGGATCGTCGGCGGTCTTCACGGTCGTGCTCCCATTCGTCAGCTCGTGGATATCGAGGAGGTAGAACCTCGGGGTCTCGGGGTCGGTATTCCGGGGCAGGGTACTTCGGCATGGGGGCCTTCCCCGGTCGTCGGGAAACATCTCGAGCCGAGGGCTCATCACAGGCTTCATCGACCGGTGCCCTACGAGTAGGGACGGCGGTTGAAGATCTCCGGTCTTCGGAAGCTCGAGGCGCCGCGTGTGCCGGTTCAGCTGAAGACCTCGGGACCCGAGTAGCGTGTTCCCTAGCCGGTGGAGGAGGTAGATGCACCTCCTCGGGATCCACCGGTTCGTGCGGTGGTTGTTCGCCTATGGGATCCTCCAGAAGAGGCTCCCCTATGACGAGATCGTGGTCACGATCATCGTCCCGTTCGACATAGTCGGTATCCCGACATTGGGCTCGCGTACGAACCATCCTATGGTCAACCATCCACAACCTAGAAGTATTCTAAGGGTATGCACGTGATGGATGGGATGCAATGAGATGACGTGCCCTATGCAGATGAATTTTAAGATATGACGTGCACACTTTCAATAAAATTTCTAAAAGATCCGACCGACCGTGTTAAGCGAGAGCTAACACGACCGGCTCTGATACCAATATGATGTAATATGGTGTCGGCCGGGATCGATCGGCCCGTATTACGTCACAGGAAGTGTGATGCTAGTGATATGCGATGCAAGTCAGATAACGAGAAAACGCGAATGAGCAGATAAGGGCTTGTCGGATAACGACGTCGGCCGCACCGGTCAACGAAGGGGAATGATCCTAAGATCAGACTCCCAATGACCCGTTGGACCTACTAGACGTCTACTAGGTGAGGGGCGTCTAACGGCCCTAGAGTGTTCGGCGTCTAAATCGTATGACAGTCCGTTTACCACAAGAAGCCCTACTCTCGACAATAGTGGCTATCCTATCCATGATTTTATAATGAAAATTGTGGCAGAGGACGCGATAGCAGAGGACGAGACTGGAAGACGTAATAATACTGGGAAGGAGGGGAGACCGAGACTGACCTTAGGATCGCTTAGTCCACGGCGTTAATTCTTAATCTGATCGGTGACGTAGGCGCGGACGAAGTCGAGGAGGCGGCACGGACGGCGATGACTCCCAGTGGCATAGCCGAGCGTGGGCGACTTTTGGCAAAGGGTCGATGTTGCACTAGGGGTGTGCGAGGCCGATGGTGTGGCGAGCGCACAGCATGGCTAGCCGGCGCTCCGCGAACGGACTGAAGACGCACCGCTGCGTCCGAGACTGGTGAGGCGGGCGTTCAGTCTCAGGCCTTGGCGCGCGGATGAGGGAAGGGCAGAGAAGCGGGCCACCCCGCGCGGACGGTGAGCGGCGGGAAGTCGGCTGGCGCGCGAAAGCGGGAAGGCTAGAGAACAACCACCCCGTGCGGACCGTGGGCGGCGTGGAGTAAGCGGCGCGAGGCGTCCTTTGTCTTCGACGCCGCGGAGCGCCGGCAGGGGAAGACGGTAGATCGTAAGAGGAGGACGCAGTCGGCGTTTCAAGAATCGGGTAGGACAGGGCGGAGATTCAAGAAAGGAAGGAGGGGCGTGGGCTTGATCGGGAATGGGAGGATTCGGCGGTGAACCAGGAAGGGCGAGGAGAGGATCAAGAAATGTGGAAGGAAGGGTAGGGACCAAGAACGAAGGAAAAGAGGTGGGCGCAAGGGTGGAGGGGCAGGGAAAACGAAGGGTCATGGGGCAAGAAATTCAAGAAACAGGATGGTGGAAGGGCTCAAGAAACGGGGAGAAAATTCAAGAATGGTGGAGGGATGGGTCATGAACGTGGATGGAGGTAGGGGAAGATCAAGGAGGGGGTGGAATGGTTGGAGGAGTGAAAATCCGAGATCAAGAACCTGTCTTGACGTGGTTTCTTGATCGATTTTAGGCGAGCTTCCTCGGTGAAGCGGGTATCCCAAATCAGCGCAGTGTAGTTGTCGTCGTAAAGCCTCCAAGAACCCCCGGAGTGATCTCGACGCAGGCCTTCTCGTCTAGTGACGGCGGCAACTTCTTGAAGAATCTTTAACTCGTGTCGGAGTGATCTCGACGGCACGATTCAATACGTTTCCCCGGAGTGATCTCGACGGAGAGACGCGGGCTCTACCCACGGAGTGATCTCGACGTGGGATGGGGCTAGCCAAACCCCCTACACTACAACTATGATAGGGGGGAAACGATTTGTGAATCAACTTTCAGCAAAGGCTTCCAAGTGTTCATTGGGCATGCCATCCCCTTATATAGGGAGAATGGGTGCCAAGAGAACGCGGGAGAGGACGAACCGTTGCAAGACGTGGTTCGGCCTCTCCTTACAAATTCAAATACAAATATGAAAATAAAAGGAAATGATGAGGACGAGGCCTAACAACAATGGCCCAGTCCACTAATTCAAAAATACAAACAGACATGCAATGGAAATAAAGATAGGAATTCTTACGCGGGGGTATATGAACCCCGGGTGACGAGCATCGGCGCGGCCTGCTCGACGTCGCTGCTGGCGTATCGTCGCATCATCCTCGAATGGCTTCGTCGTCTCCGTGGTGTCGTCCTCTGGATGGTCCTCCATCAGATAGAGATACAAATACAGATAGAGATCTAGATAGAGATAGAGAAAGAGATACAGATAAAGATCTAGATAGAGATATAGATTGAGATAGAAGTAGAGATAGAGATATGGATAGAAATAGATATATAGATACAGATGTAAATAGATATAGGGATAGAGATGCAGATAGAAATAGAGATAGACATAGAGAAAGAGATAGAGATAGAGATAGAGATAGAGATAGAGATAGCGATAGAGATAGAGATAGAGATAGAGATAGAAGTAGAGATGGAGACAGAGATAGAGATAGAGATAAAGATAGAGATTAAGGTAAATATATATGGATATAGATAAATACAAAGAAATGTAGATAGGGTTTGAGATACAGATAGAGTTAGATAAGAGGTAGAAGTAGAGATTGTGATAGAGACAGAGATATATATAAAGAAGTGGATAGAGATAAAGTCAGAGATAGAGATAAAGATCTAGATAGAGATAGAGATCGAGATAGAGATATAGATAGAGATCGAGATAGAGATAGAAATAGAGACATATATACAGATAAAAATAGAAACAAAGATAGTGATAGAGATAGAAATATGCATATAAATAAAGATAGAGACAGGGATAGAGATAGAGATAGCGATAAAACAGCAATAATAGAGATAGAGATAGATATAGAGATAACTATAGAGATAGAGATTCAGATAGAGATGGAGAGCGAGATAGAGATAGAGGTAGAGATAGAGGTAGAGATAGAGATAGAGATAGAGATAGAGATAGATATAGAGATAGAGATAGAAATAGAGATAGCGATAGATATAGAGATAGCGATAGCGATAGAGATTAAACTAGAGATAGAGAATGATGGGGGACCATGATGCCTCAAGGAAAGTATATTTTTCTGTTGTTTGTTGGTTGTTTTGTTTTGTTTGTTTGGATCTCCCCTAACAGATATGGGCATAATTATTCCCTAGAAAAGGAAGTTTGCCCTTTATAATAAAGTGGGTGAAATCGAAAAGGATTTTCTCAATGTAGCCCCCTTGAGTAGTTAGGCATTTTAGGAGTATTTTAGAATTTCTTGTGATTTTTGGGAAGTTCAGAAAAATTACGAAAATGCCATCAAGAATTGTTCGTTAAGGTTTCTTGCTCCTTTCTCCTCGCCGGAGCGCCGCCGCCGTCTCCGCCAGCGCATCCACCTCCAGAGAAAACCGCATCCATGGCCGCCACAGCTAGCTCCATGGTCTTCACGGCCTCCTCAGGCGTCACGGCTGCCAATGCCGCCTCGACGACCTCCGCGGCCGCCAAGGCCCCGACAACCTCCGCGGCCGCCAAGGCCCCGACGGCCGCGTCGGCCGCCAAGGCCCTAATGGCCTCCCCGGCCACCAAGGTCTTGGCTGCCAGGGCCCCGACGGCCTCTTCAGCTGCCAAGGCCCCCATGGCCTCCGTGACCGCCAAGGCCCCAACGGCCTCCGCGGCTGCCAAGGCCCCGACGGCCGCCAAAACCCTAATGGCCTCCCCGGCCACCAACTCGGCTGCCAGGGCCCCGACGGCCTCCTCGGCTGCCAAGGCCCCGACAACCTCCGCGGCCGCCAAGGCCCCGACGGCCGCGTCGGCCGCCAAGGCCCTAATGGCCTCCCCGGCCACCAAGGTCTTGGCTACCAGGGCCCCGACGGCCTCTTCAGCTGCCAAGGCCCCCATGGCCTCCGTGACCGCCAAGGCCCCAACGGCCTCCGCGGCTGCCAAGGCCCCGACGGCCGCCAAAACCCTAATGGCCTCCCTGGCCACCAACTCGGCTGCTAGGGCCCCGACGGCCTCTTCGGCCGCCATGGCCCCCATGGTCTCCGCGGCCGCCCAGGCTTCGGCGGCCAGGGCCCCGACGGCCTCCTCGGCCGCCAAGGCCGCGACGGCCTCCGCGGCCGCCAGGGCCCCGACGGCCTCCTCTGCCACCAAGACCTCGACGGCCGCCGCGGCCGCCAAGACTCCAACGGCCTCCTCGGCCGCTAAGGCCCCGGCGGCCTTCCCGGCCTCCAAGGCCCCGATAGCCTCCATGGTCGCCATGGCTCCCTGGCCACCTCGCCCGGCCTGGTCGTCTCGACCTCACCCATCGTCAATTGCCGACCCGTTAGCCGCCTTGAGTCATCCTTGCTAGCTCAGGTCCCTCCGTTGCCTTGGCGCCCGGTCTCCTCTGCCTACTTAGCGCCATGACCCGCTCGAAACCCTCTAGTTATCTTCATTCGCCCCGTCGAGATCACTCCGGGACGAAGTTAGGAGAATCCAGACTTTCAGTTCCCAATGGTTGACGTCGTCAACATTTCTTCGTCGAGATCACTCCGAGGACTTGTTGACGACCCGCCGCCGCCGATACCCTCGTCCGTTACCCACCATTCATAGTTAGCTAGAACCCTCCCAAGTCACAAGCCTACCTAGTTAGGATCCTCTAGTCACGGGCTTCGTAAGTAGCTATCCTCCGAGGCCCCCTCCTATAGGATATACATGCAGCCGCCTTATGCTGCTGCCTTCGTAGATAGTTCTAGCTTCCTCACGTCGAGATTACTCCGTGAGTCATCACTATGCATTTTCACGTCGAGATCACTCCGTGAGACCCACCTCGCGACCTCGTCGAGATCACTCCGAGGCCATTCTTAAAGATTCAAGCTGAGCAACTCTTCGAAATCATCACCGCCTCCTCGTTGGGATCACTCCGAGGGTGCTTCTTAGAGATCCAAGATTTGCAGCTTGAGGGTGTCGACGTCATCTCACTTCTTCGTCGAGATCACTCTGGAAATGTGTTGACATCATCACCGTCATCAACCATTTTGCTACCGGAAGCCGGGCCCACCGATTCACCGAAGCCCTCGTCCCGTGCTGCGTGCCGTCGCTCTGCCCTCCACTCCCTGTGGTGTTTACGCGAGCCGCTCGATCCCGGCAGTCGTGTCACATCAGAGAAGGAGATAGAGCTAGAGATAGAGATAGAGATAGAGATAGAGATAGAGATAGAGATAGAGATAGAGATAGAGATAGCGATAGAGATAAAAATAGAAATAGAGGTAAAAAAAGAGATATAGAGATCCAGATAGACATGGAGATGGTGAAAGAGATCGTGAAAGAAATAGAGATAGAGATAGAGATGGAGATAGAGATAAAGCTAGAGATAGGGATAGAGATGAAGATAAAGATAGAGCTAGACCTAGAGATAGAGATAGAGAAATAGATAGAGTTAGAGATAGAGATAGCAATAGAGATTAAAATAGCGATAGAGATTGAAATACACATAGAGATAGAGATAGAGATAGAGATAGAGATAAAGATAGATATAGAGATAGATATAGAGATAGAGATAGAAATATAAATAGACATACAGATGGAGATAGAGATCGACATAGAGATAAATATAAAGATAAAGATAAAGATAGCGATAGAGATAGAGATAGGGATAAAGGTAGAGATCGATAAAAAGATACAGATAGAGATAGCGAAAGAGATAGAGATAGGGATAAAGATAGAGATAGATTTAGAGATGGAGATAGGTATAGAGATAGACATAGAGATAGAGGTAGCGATAGATATAGAGATATAGATAGTGGCTGAGATACAGATCGAAATAGAGATAAAGAAACAGATGGAGATAGAGATAAAGATAGAGATAGATATCGAGATAGAGATATAGAAAGAGATAGAGATAGGGATAGAGATAGCGAAAAAAATAGAGAAAAGATATAGAAAGATGTAGAGATAGAGGTAGAGATAGAAACAGGTATGGAGATAGAAATACAGACTGAGATAAAGATAGAGATTGGGATTGAGATAGAGATAGAGACAGAGATAGATATAGAGATAAAGATAGAGATAGTGATAAAGATAGAGATAGAGATATCTAAATAGATAGAGATAGAGATAGTGATAGAGGTAGACATCGAGATAGAGATTGAGATAAAGATACAAATAGAATAGAGATAGAGATAGAGATAGAGATAAAAATACAATGAGATAGACATAAAAAAGAAGATAGAGGTAGAGATAAAAATAGAATTAGATTTAGAAATAGCGATAAAATAAGAGATATAGAGAGAAATATAGATAAAATAATATTAGATATAGAGATAGCGAGAAAAATAGATATTATGATAGAGATCGAGATAGAGATAGAGATAGAGATAGAGATACAGATAGAGATAGACATAGAGATAGAGATAGCGATAGAGAAAGAAATAGAGATGGAGATAGAGATATAGATAGAGGTAGAGATAGAGATAGAGATAGAGATAGAGATAGAGATAGAGATAGAGATAGAGATAGAGATAGAGATAGAGATAGAGATAGAGATAGAGATAGAGATAGAGATAGAGATAGAGATAGAGATAGAGATAGAGATAAAGATAGAGATAAAGACAGACATAGAGATAGGGATAGAGATAGAAATAGAGATAGACATAGACATACAGATAGAGATAGAGATAGAGATAGAGATAGATATAGATATGGAGATGGAGATAGAGACAAAGATAGAGATGGAGATAGAGATAGAGATAGAAATAGAGATACAAATAGAGATAGAGATAGAGATTGGGATAGAGATAGATATAGAGAAAGAGATAGAAATAGAGATTGACATACATATAGAGATAGATATAGAGATAGAGATAATGATAGAGAGAGAGAGAGAGAGATAGAGATGTAGGTAGAGATAAAGATAGATATAGACCTAGAGATAGAGATAGATATAGCAATAGAGATAGAGGTAGAGATAGAGATAGAGATAGAGATAGAGATAGATATAGAGATAGAGATAGAGATAGAGATATAGATAGAGATACAGATAGAGATAAAGCTAGAGATAGGGATAGAGTTGAAGATAGAGATAGAGCTAAAGCGAGAGATACAGATAGAGATATATGTAGAGTTAGAGATAAATATAGAGATAGAGATAGAAGTGGAGATAGAGACTAAAATAGAGAATGAGATAGAGAGAGAGATAGAGATAGAGATAGAGAGAGAGATAGAGATAGAGATAGAAATAGTAATAGAGGTACAGATAGAGATATAGACCGACATAGAGATAGATATAGAGAAAGAGATAAAGATAAAGATAGAGATAAAGTTAGAGATAAAGATAGAGATAGATATAGAGATAGAGATAGAGATAGAGATAGAGATAGAGATAGAGATAGAGATAGGGATAGGGATAGAGATAAAGATAGCGATAGAGATAGAGATGGATATAGAGATGAAGGTAGAGATAGAGCTAGAGTTAGAGATAGAGATAGAGATAGAGACACAGATAGAGAGATAGAGAGATAGAGATAGAGATAGCGATAGAGAAAGAAATAGAGATGGAGATAGAGATATAGATAGAGAGTAGAGATAGAGATAGAGGATAGAGATAGAGATAGAGATAGAGATAGAGAGATAGAGATAGAGATTGAGATAGAGATAGAGATAGAGAGATAGAGAGATAGAAATAGAGATAGAGATAGAGATAGAGATAGAGATAGAGAGATAGAGATAGAGATAGAATAAAGACAGACATAGAGATAGGGATAGAGATAAAGAAATAGAGATAGAACATAGAGCATACAGATAGAGATAGAGATAGAGATAGAGATAGATATAGATATGGAGATGGAGATAGAGACAAAGATAGAGATGGAGATAGAGATAGAGATAGAAATAGAGATACAAATAGAGATAGAGATAGAGATTGGAGATAGAGATAGATATAGATATAGAGAAAGAGATGATGAAATAGAGATTGACATACATATAGAGATAGATATAGAGATAGAGATAATGATAGAGATGAGAGAGAGAGAGATAGAGATGTAGGTAGAGATAAAGATAGAGATAGACCTAGAGATAGAATGGATAGATATAGCAATAGAGATAGGCAGATAGAGGAGATAGAGATAGAGATAGAGATAGAGATAGAGATAGAGAGAATGCCGAATAGATATAGAGATAGAGATAGAGATAGAGATATAGATAGAGATACAGATGAGATAAAGCTAGAGATAGGGATAGAGTTGAAGATAGGGAATAGAGCTTAAAGCGAGAGATACAGGATAGAGAGATATATGTAGAGTTAGAATAAATATAGATAAGAGATGAGAAATGGAGATAGAGACTAAAATAGAATGAAGGATAGAGAGAGATAGAGATAGAGAGAGAGAGATAGGGATAGAGAGATAGAAATAGTAATAGAGGTACAGATAGAGATAAAGGTAAACATAGAGATAGATATAGAGAAAGAGATAAAGATAAAGATAGCGATAAAGTTAGAGATTAAAAGATAGAGATAGATATAGAGATAGAGAGATAGAGATAAAGATAGAGATAGAGATAAGGGATAGGGGATAGAGATAAAGATGGCGATAGAGATAAGAGATGGATATAGAGATGAAGGTAGAGATAGAGCTAGAAATTAGAGATAGAATAGAGATAGATAGCTTGAGGTGCTCAGGTGCCTGAGAATTTCCTCGAAGACATTGATACAAACCTGAGCCAAGAAGGTGGTTGAAGGTGTTTGTCTTGATCGACTGTAGATGAGGATGTCTTCAAAGTTGAGGACTATAGGAATTTCCCTATGAGCATGCGACGTAGTACCTCATTCATGAGCCGGGAAAGTACTAGAGCGCGTTGGAGAAGGTAGAATGGCATTACTCCACTTATAACCTCAGCTATAACCCGGTCCTTTATCTTAAAGACTGCTTCCATTTCATAGCGGGGCGAATCCAAACCTGATGGTATCCGCACTCCTCAAATCTATCTTGGAGAAGATAAGTAGATCCTGCCATCAGTCGTAATAAGTCTTGGACTCGGGAATGAGAAACCAGGTACTTGACTGTTATATTGTTGATGCACGACTATCACAGCTTTGTCGCCACGTGCCTTCCCTTCTTAAGCTAAGAGTGTCGTAACACGCATGGCTAAGAGCTTTCCTGAATAGGTCCTTCTCTAGAGCTTCTCCTGACTGCACCGTAGCGTAAGCCTCGTGCACTTCAAGTGCTCCATCGCGACCATGCGGTAATACACGTAAATTCCACGAAGTAGGGTGACACGATGGTTTTGGACTAGAGTCAATTGCATGCTGTATGTTTCCATGAGGAGGGCAATCCACTAGGTTGCTCATTAGAAGACATCTCCAAACTCCGATATGAGAGCCTCGACCTGGTGAATGAGGTGTAACGAGGGTGGCGGGGCGTCGAGGTGAAGGCGAGACACAAAGAGTGTCATCACCCTCACGACCCAGTCACGGTGTGAACAAGGGCCTCGGTGACCATTAACCCTACGGTTTGGGTTACCGGCGGCTTTGCTTGCGGCTTCATGGCATATGGGTGTCATGCAACCGTCGTCCCTGGTGGCGACGGTGTTACGCGCTGTGACACCTGGCGTTGTCGCTGATACTCATGAAAGGCGGCCTGGATGATGCTCCCACTTTCATGGGGAGTACGGGGTGAAGGCGTCCTCAGCGTAGCACTCACCTTCCAGCAGGCAGCGGCATTGATGCTTCATTGGTGAAGCGTCGTTGCAGTGAACGAAGGCGTCGTGGGGAGGAGCGGGTGCTCGATGCCGCCAACCCTGGTCTAAGTGACCATTGTGGCGGAGATGGCGCCGTTGATAGTCGCCACAAACTCCCGCTGTCACGATCTTCTTGATATACGTATAGAAGATCGAAGTGCGGAGGAAAAGCCGCATCAACGAAGCGGTACCGGCGTCCGGTGCGCCGTGGAGTCCAGCGGGATTGGTAACCAGCCGGTGATAGTCGCGCCTCTGCTGGTGCGGATGTATCGACGGCGGGGATGTTGGCCCAACGGGTTGGACACGGGGTGCCACAAAGGGGTCTCTCTCTCATGCCTCGAAATAATCTGTATATACCCCCCGACCGCGAGGCTCGCATCCTCATACTCGGCGTGCTCCGGCGTCTCCATGGTAGTGATCCTCCGCCAGGTGTCCGCTCCATCAATGTAGATCATGCGTTCGACATCTCACGGCGTTGATCAAAAGTGCTGAAGAAATTGATTGGCCGTTATGCGTCTTCCTTAGCGCGTAGTACCGTCACGCGATGTGCAGCTATGATGGTGCTCCGGTTACAGATAAATCGCTTCAAAGGCGGCCCGAGCTGAGTAGGGTGGACCCCACGGAGGTAGTGAGCGGTTCCTTGCCCCCGGTTGGAGTTTGTCTATCGCGGGAGTGTAGTCGCGTGGTGTAATGCAGTGGGAATGGTCCGGATGGATGGGTTCTGGGGCGCGGTGTTCGCGCTAGGTGCCGGTGTCATCGACGGGAGGGTCCATATGCTCCACTAAGTGGTAAGCCTCCGTCGAAACCAATTTTGCCGGTTGGCACTTTCGAGGACCTTACTGCTGGGAAGGCAGGTGCGAGGCCATGGGCGAAAAAAGTCCAATGATGATCCATGGGTCCTCCACGAAGTAACAGCGCATCCGACATTCCTCGATGGCTTTGATGTACTTCTGTCACGCGATGCGACCTAAGCCCGAGTCGAGCCGACGAGAAAGAGGGACATCCTGGTACTCTGCCAGAGGTGCACGTGACTTGCTCATTTTAACTTCTGCGCCATTTCCACCTGAGAAACGTGATGGGTCATCCTCAAATTGCGCTCAGCGTGCATTTGACGGCGATAGCTGCTCCCAAAAGATCTCGACCTGTCCGCCAAGTCTCATCTCCACGCCATACTGGTGCGACGCAGGGTCGTCATCCATGCGATACCACCAAGAAATATGAGTTCACGCCTCCCTGGTGATGAACTCTCGGGGCTTCCGAGCCCTCAAAGGCGGCGCTTGCGTCGGGCGTGCACGCTCCTCTGGATGCATGCGGTGCTCCTCTGCCGGCGTTCATCATCGCCAGTGCCACTCCGGGCAGCGGGGTGAGCTCCAATGGCAGCTCCATGTGGCGGAGAGTGGGACTCGGCCGTAGAAACGGTCATCCCAAAGGTGGGGAGGACCATCCAGGTGCTGTGATGGATATGCATCGCGTGATGTGGGTATGGGGACATCGCGTCAACCCCATGTGTCAATGTAGGAAGGCGGCGCGGGGAAATATGCAGGTCTGCCGCAGCGCCTCTGGGGGTCAACCATCCCTGGGATCACGAGGCTGGATGGGGTGTATGAGCGGCACGGATAATGCGTTGTCCATGTCGCGATCATGCTCGAGGCGACGCGTGGTGGTCCGGAAGCGACCGCCGGGCAGATCGCGTGGTCGCGGTGCAATCGCGCATATTCCAAGCACCCGATATGCTGGGGCTCTGCTAGCTCTCTGATTGAGCGATAAATAAGAGGACTTTCGCCCTGAGCAGCCCGGTCGAAACCTCGTAATCATCATCGAGTCGTAGATGAAGCCTCCTTGGGTTCACAGCAACCCATGATGTCGAGGTCTCCTGGTTGACTCACGCCACTGCGGACATCCGCTGGTTAGTGAACATCGCTCGCGTTCTCCCAACTCCATACCATTCCATCTACATGTGCGCTGTCCCTTATGGAAAATGAAACTCCTGCTCGTCGACAGCCTCTCTTGAAGGCGAATAATGGCGTAGTGCTCGAGGAATCGCGGTGAGCGCGTGGAAGTAATACGGCTCGCGGGCGACTAGGAAGTTCCGGTGAGCCCTGATGTATGTGAGCACCGTGCGAAATGGCGCCAGCCTGGCCTCGATGCGATTCGCGCCAGCTACCGGGTCGTTTAGCTGAGGTCCCGAGAGGGGTGTATCATTGCTCTCTCTGCCGTACATGCATTTATTGTCTATCAAGTGTGGGAGGTAGAACTTTCCAATGTTGTGGCATCCGTGAGAGTCGCGCTTCTTGGGCCAGCCCTGGGATTCCTATATGAATTTTCAAAAGTACGCATGCGTATGATGCACCAACGTTGATGGTCGAGACGTGCCGTGGGGCGAACACTCCTCCTCTTTCTTCTCCCTCTTCCTCTTCCTTCTCCTCCTTCTCCTTCTTCTTCCTCCTTCTTTCTTCTTCTTCCTCTCCTCCTGACGTGACTCTTGGAATTCGAATCGTGATACCTTTCAATGAAAATCAAAGAGTCAGTTTGGTGGGGGGCGCCCAACCCTCCCTTATATAGGAAGGATGAAATGGGTCCCCTTAAACAACGAAGGAAAGAAAAAGAAAAGGAAAGAAAATAAAAGGGCTTGTAAGGACCACTAAGGTAGATGGGAGGGGAAGATATCCTCATATGGGTTCTTCCCCTCACTACAACGACAAAAAGCGATGAAGGGAAAGTAAGAAACGAGTAAGCCAAACGCTGAGAAGGTGGCGTGCCTTCACGCTGAATATCTGAACCCGGGGATGTGCGTCGAAGCTGCAGCTCGTCGTGTCGGCTGGACACGTGTCAGTCGCAGGCTCGATGATGGTGCTGGCTCCTCGCGTGACGACCCAGCAGTGTCAGACAGTGTCGCGCCATGAGATAGGGATAGAGATAGAGACAGAGACAGAGATAGAGATAGAGATGGAGATAGATATAGAGAGAGTGATCTGGATAGATATAAATATAATTATAGACATATAGATAGAGAGAGAGAGAGAGAGAAAGAGATTTTGATAATGATAGAGATAGAGATAGAGATAGCGATAGAGATAGAGATAGGGATACGTATGGAGATAGAGATAGCGATAGAGATAGACATAGAGATAAAGACAAAGATAGATAGAGAGAAAGAGATAGAGATAAAGATAGAGATAGAGATAGAGATAGAGATAGAGATAGAGATAGATATCGAGATAGAGATAGAGATAGAGATAGAGATAGAGATCGAGATAGAGATGGAGGTAGACATAGAGATAGAGATAGAGATAGAGATAGCGATAGAGATAGTGATAGACATAAAGATAGAGATAGGGATTAGAGATAAAGATAGAGATAGAGATTGAGATGGAAATATAGATAGAGATAGAGATAGAGATAAAGATAGAGATAGAGATGGATATAGAGATAAAGGTTGAGATAGGTAAGAGGTGGAGCTAGAGAAAAGGAGATAAAGATAGAGGTAGATATATGGATAAAGATAGAGATAGAGATGAAGATAGTGACAGATATAAAGATACCGATAGAGATAGAGAGAGAAATACAGATGCAGATCGAGTTAGAGATAGAGATAGAGATAGCATAGAGATAGAGATTGATATTGAGATAGAAATATAGATAGAGATAGAGATAGAGATAGACATATAGATAGAGATAGCGATAGAGATAGAGATAGAAATAGAGATAGAGATAGAGATAGAGATGGAGGAAGAAATAGCGATAGGGATTTATATATAAATAGAGATTGAGATAAAGAATGATATATAAAGAGAGATAGAGATAGGGATAGAGCTAGAGATAGAGATAGAGATATAGATAGAGATAGAGATAGAGATAGAGATAGAGATAGAGATAGAGAGAGGGATAGAGATAGAGATAGGGATAGAGATAGAGATAGAGATAAAGATAGAGATAGAGATAGAGATAGAGATAGAGATAGAGATATAGATAGAGATAGACATAGAGATAGAGATAGACATAGAGATAGAGATAGAGTTAGAGATAGAGTTCGAAATAGAGCTAGAGATAGAGATAGAGATAGCGATAGAGATAGAGATACAGATAGAGATAACGATAGAGATAGAGATAGAGATAGAGATAGAGATAGAGATAGAGATAGAGATAGAGATAGAGATAGAGATAGAGATAGAGATAGAGATAGAGATAGAGATAGAGATAGAGATAGAGATAGAGATAGAGATAGAGATAGAGATAGAGAAAGAGATAGAGATAGAGATCGAGATACAGATAGCGATACAGATAGCGATAGAGATATAGATAGAGATAGAGATAGAGATAGAGATAGAGATAGAGATAGAGATAGAGATAGAGATAGAGATAGAGATAGAGATAGAGATAGAGATAGAGATAGAGATCGAGATACAGATAGCGATACAGATAGCGATAGAGATATAGATAGCGGTAAAGATAGAGGTAGAGATAGAGATAGAGATAGAGATAGAGATAGAGAGAGAGATAGAGATAGAGATAGAGATAGAGATAGAGATAGAGATAGAGATAGAGATAGAGATACAGATAGAGATAGAGATAGAGATAGAAATAGAGATAGAGATAGAGATAGAGATAGACACAGGGATAGAGACAGGGATAGAGATAGAGATAGAGATAGAGATGGAGATAGATATAGAGATAGAGATAGTGATTCAGATGCAAATAGACATAGACCCAGACATAGAGATAGAGAGAGATAGAGATAGAGAAAGAAATAAGTATAGAGATCAAAATAACGATAGTGATACAAATAGATAGAAATAGAAATAGACATACAGATAGATATAGAGATAGAGACAGAGATAGAGATAGAGATCGAGATAGAGATAAAGCAACAGATAGAGATAGAGATGGAGATAGAGATAGAGATAGAGATAGAGTTACCGTTAGAGATAGCGAGAGAGATAGAGATAGAGATAGAGCTAAAGATAGAGATAGAGATAGAGATCGAGATAGAGATAGAGATAGAGATAGAGATAGAGATAGAGATAGAGATAGAGATAGAGATAGAGATAGAGACAGAGATAGAGATAGAGATACAGATAGAGATAGTGATAGAGATAGAGATAGAGATAGAGATAGAGATAGAGATAGAGATACAGATAGAAATACAGATAGAGATAGAGATAGACATAGAGATAGAGATAGAGTTAGAGATAGAGTTGGAAATAGAGCTAGAGATAGAGATAGAGATAGCGATAGAGATAGAGATAGAGATAGAGATACAGATAGAGATAAAGCTAGAGATCGAGACTGAGATAGAGCTAACGATAAAGATAGAGCTATAGATTGAGATAGAGATAGAGATAGAGATAGAGATAGATATAGAGATATAGATAGAGATAGAGATAGAGATAGAGATAGAGATATAGATAGAGATAGAGATAGAGATAGAAATAGAGATAGAGATAGAGATAGAGATAGAGATAGAGATAGAGGTAGAGATAGAGATAGAGATAGAGATAGAGATAGAGATAGAGATTGAGATAGAGAGAGAGATAGAGATAGAGATAGAGATAGAGATAGAGATAGAGATAGAGACAGAGAAAGAGATAGAGATAGAGATAGAGATAGAGATAGTGGTAGAGATAGCAATAGCGATAGAGATAAAGGTAGAGATAGAGATAGAGATAGAGATAGAGTTAAAGATAGATGTAGAGATAGAGATAGAGATAGAGATAGAGATAGAGATAGAGATAGAGATAGAGATAGAGATAGAGATAGCGATAGAGATAGAGATAGAGATAGAGATACAGATAGAGATAGAGTTAGCGTTAGAGATAGCGATAGCGATAGAGATAGAGATTAGAGATAAAGATGGCGATAGAGATAGAGATAGAGATAGAGATAGAGAGAGATGTTAAGTGAGGGAAAGATATAGACATAGTGAGAAACATACAGATAGAGATATAGATAGAGATAGAGATAGAGATAGATGTACAGATACAGATAGAGATAGAGAGAAAAATAGAGATGCAGATCAATGTAGTCAAAGAGATGGAGGTAGATGTGGAGATAGTGAAGGAGATAGAGATTGAGAGGAGATAGAGGATAGAGATAGAGATAGAGATAGTGATAGAGATAGAGATAGAGATAGAGATAGCGATAAAGACAACGATAGAGATAGAGATAGAGATAGCGATAAAGACAACGATAGAGATAGAGATAGAGATAGCGATAAAGACAACGATAGGGATAGAGATAGAGATAGAGATAAAGATTCTCATTAATGGATGAAGGAGTTCTCGTAAATGTTGGTTTTAATGTATAAATGGGAGTGATGACATAGTGATCCAAATGATGTTATGCAATGTTAAGGACATGAAATGTTCTCCCCTCCACTAAAATATGCAATGTCTTTAATGCATATAAATGAACATAAATATAACTTAGAAGTTGTGGATTGCAAACCTGCTTAGGGGGGATCCTTGATTTTTCGAATGGCTTACTGATATTGAGCCAACATCATATCAGCATATGTAAGAAGTAAGCTACTTTTTCTTCTTCCTTTATTCATGGAAAAACTAAAAACTGAAAACAAGACAGACAAGATGAAAATTTGGGGAATTAGGTTAATTCCCATTATTTGTGAAATAAAAATGCAAAAAAGAAAATCATAGAATTTATCCCGAAGGTGGTGACTCCTATTTGATGGGTGCAATCGGGTTTTCAATTTTATTGTTGTAGGTGGTGGTTTATTTTCTGCTTCATCATGGCTTTATAAATTCTTGAGTTTTCGTAAGCTTCATTTCTCAGCTCTTAGAGTTTGTGTATCTGAAATAAACGTTGTTTTCCTGCTGCATCTTAAGAGAGATTGAGTTTTTTAATAGCCCAATAACCATTATATTCTATTTCCACTGGAAGAGGACATTCCTTACCAAAAACAACCCTATAAGGAGACATCCTAAAGGTGTTTTGTAAGCAATTCTATAGGCCCATATAGCATCATAAAATGCTTTTGACCAAACCTTCCCATCAAGGCGATTCATAATTTTCTTAATCCTTCTATTTGAATTCTCAATTTGATCATTGGCTTCTGGATGATATGGGGGAAGTGATTCTATGTTGAACCCCATATTACTTTAACATGGTCCTGAATTGGGAATTATTGAAATGACTTTTCCCATCGCTAATAATTGCTCTACGACAACCAACCCTGCAAAATATGTGTTGTTGAATGAATTTAAGAACAACTTTATGATCATTTGACCTAGTGGGGATTTTTTCAACCCATCTATATAGATAATCTACTCCCATTAAGATTTACTCAAGTCCATCTGAATTTGGGAATGGTCCCATAAATTCAATCCCATATAGGTCAAAGATTGCCACTTCAATTATGGGCTGTAGTGGCATTCTAACTTTCTTTTTTATATTTACTACAGCTTGACACTTTAAACAACTAGACCAGAACTACAAAGCATCATAGAATAAGCTTGGCCAAGAAACTCCACAATTTAAAACTTTAAATGCAAGCATCTAATATACTCCATTATTCTTCTCCAAGCACACATCTTCTAAACACGTGGTCAACCCCTAGTTTTAAAACGTTCAGGTTCATCATACGAGCATACCGTGGAAGCTTTTTACCTTGGATTTCTAATATGAATGCATCATATTAATCTATGATTATTTCCTTTTTTATTTAATTAAAACTTAAAGAAGCATGGTCTGAAAAAACAGTTATTTACTACCTAAAATACAAGAACGAAAATTTTCTAAGCAAAGAATAATAGCAAACAATTATTTTTTGGCTGTTGAATAGTTTACCTGTGCTCCTCCTAAAATTTTTCTTGTGTAATAAATGGAAAATGGCTTATTGTCAAGTCTTTGTCCTATAATAGCTCGAGTGCACTGTAACAGGCATCACACATGATTTCAAAAGGTTTACTCCAGTACAGAGCTTGCAATATTGGTGCTTGAATTAAATCCTCTTTCATCTGCAAAAAGGATTCTTTAGAATTTTCATTAAAAAGAAACAATGTATCTTCAGACAGTAAATTAGTGAAAGGTTTTTAGATTTTAGCAAAATCCTAAATAAATATTTTGTATAACCCAGAATGCCCTAGAAATCCCCAAACCTGTTTTAGCGTTGTGAGCAGGAGAGGTTCTTGATGACCTTGATCAGGTCCTGTCCACCCTTAGTCGATCCATGCTGATATGGTGCCATAGGAAAATTCCTCCTCCACCATGAAGCGGGACTTTTCCCAGCTTAACATTATATTATTCTTTACACATATCTGTAAACACCTTGGTTAAAGTAGACAATCAATTATCAAATGATGAACCAAAGACTGAAAAAGCATCCCTATAAATCTATAGACAATCTTCTACTAAATCAGAAGACATACCAGTCATACACCTTTGGAAAGTTTCTAGTGCATTGCATAACCCCAAAGGCATCCTTTTAAGTGTAAATGTACCTGCTGGACATGTAAACGTTGTTTTATCCTGATCAATTTTTTCATTTCAATTTGGTTATACCCGTAATATCCATCTAGAAAACAATAAAAGTTTCATCATGAAAGTCTTTCAAGAATCTGATCAATGAATGGTAATAGGTAATGATCCTTTCTTGTTACCTAGTTAAGCTTCATGTAGTCTATGCATACTCTCAACTAGAAGCCACTCTAGTTTGAACTTCATTTCAATTTTCCTCCTTCGTTGCTGTTATTCCTGTTTCGTATGTATTACATTTATTGGACTTACCCATGGGCTATCTGAAATGGCATATATGAAATCGACTTTTAGCCAGTTCATTATCCATGATTTATTTGTTAACAACCTCTAACATGCATCGGTTGAGTCGATGAGGTTGTCTTGTTGCTTTAGACTTTTCTTCTAAGAAAATTCTATACTCACAAATATTTGGAGTAATGCCCTTAATATCATCTATTGTCCACCCTATAGCAGTTTTGTAAGTAGATAAAACAACTAATAACTCTGATTCTTTTTCACAGGATAATAGTGATGATATAATCACAGGAAAAGAATTACATGGTGCTAAATAAGCATATTTGCTGGCATAGATAATGTTTCATTCCTGTAATCATTAGATTCACATGAAAATAAATCATAAGAGCACGTATCAGAATTAAGATTGTTATCTTCTACCAACCCTAGAGAACAAACCTACTCATTAGTGTCTTTTTCATTAATGTTGAGATGGACAGTTCAATCTCTTCGTCTTCTACTTGAAGTTCCATTGTACCCTTATCCAATCTGTTGTGGCTTTTTCCGTAGCTAGAATTTGTCTACCAAAAATTTTAGGTGCATGTCTAAGATTTCTTGTCATTTTCATATCTGCAACTATGAATTCAATAGGAAAATTACTGTTCTATACTCTGACAATGGCATCTTCTAGTTTTCATAAGGTTGCCTAATTGATCCATCTCCTAATTGTAATTCATGAAAAATGGTTTAAAGCTTACTGAATCAGAATTTTTCATATAAAGTTTTACGCATTAAGTTAACACTAGCACTTGAATCAAGAAGTGATTTGCTAAAAGCACTTCCCCGCGCTTCATATTTAATTAGCGGGGCCTTGGATCTCTTCTTTTCTATGAATATCATTCAACAGAATTGAACTGATATGTTCTGAATGTTCTACTCTTTCTTGTTTCCTAGAGTGGTTACACAGTTATTTCACATATTCTGCATATGAATGAATGTTTTATGTAGCCTTAATAAGGGGAGTTGTTATGGTTGTATTTTTACATATATAAAGCAAATGAAGATACTTTGGCTTTTGCTTTGTCAAATTTAATCCATTGGGAAATGGAATGGGTGGTCTATAATCAACTGGATTAGGGTCTACTGTTTTTAGATGCCTTTCCTCATCTGGCAACCCTCATTTTCTGGATCATTAGCAATCTCCCCATTTACGTTCTCTTTAACTTCATGCATTTCTACACCTTTTTCATGAGAATCAAGTAGAACTTTTCCATTTCTATATTTTTAAATTGCATGCACTTGCTCATCATCATTTTTTTTATTCATATCTCCTACCTAATTATACAAGAAATTAATCATGGTACTAGTGAATGATGCAACATCATTATCTTCATGAATGCAATATTCATTTGTACCTTGAGAAGATTAAAAACATGATGAATCTAAATTCCTATCTACAGACAACATGATATTCTTTGGATTAATATTAGGTTGAGTAGGGAGTTGACCTGGAAGGCTTTATCTTAGAAGGATGTCTTTCAATTTACCTTTCATTCAGAGGGCACGTTGCTATGCTTGGTCGCGTTATCCTCGCTTGAGCATTGCAGTTTATCTCTTGTGCTCTTCTGAAGTTTGCATCAATGTCTTCCTTTCTTAATGCATGCACTTTCTCTCTTCCTGCATTTCGCTGATAAAATCCATAAAAGCTGAGTTAGTTTTTTCATTACTGTACTTAGGATGAGCATAAAATGGTTTAGAGTAGTTTTGAAAATTCTGTGGCTATTGTTGCAGGGAAAATTACTTTGATGCAAAGTTGTTGTGTGTTCATTTGCACTAATTCTGATTGGCAAAATTAGTTCTTGAATTACATTGAGTGTATCATGCATCTTGTTTCTCAAATGTATTAACCTGTTCGACTATCGGACAATATTCATTAGAATCTTCTTTACTAGAACAAAAACAAGGGATGTTAGAAGATTTGTTGCCACTATATGCATTTGGATTTCCCTAAGTTCCTGCGAAAAGATGTCAAATTATTATTCATACCTTCCATTGTTTTACCAATATTACTAATGTCTCTTTCTAATTGTCTGTTCTGGTCTACAGTTCAACTGCTATGACGTCAATAATTCCTTCACACTTTGGACCTGCATTTCGGTTAGTGTACAAAATCTTTGTCGAGATGTCCAGTCTTCCACTAACTTTTCAATAAATTTCATGGGTATATCTGAATGAGTTTGAAGGAACATACCTCGACTAGGTATATCTACTATGTGTCTGTTCCGGACCATTCGATCTCCCATAAAAAAATTGAACTAACTCATGGGATGGAATTCAATAATGTGGACACTTCCTTATAGGTGGCATGAATCTTTCCCACGCTTCTCCGAGGGTGTCAGTTCCTTGATAGAAATCTCTTATAGCCTTCTTAATTTAAGTGGTCTTTACATAAGAATAGAATTTATTTGACAATTTAGATTGCATCTCACTCTATGATTGATTTTCTTGACCTACTCTTTCAACCACTCTTTGGTCCTATCTTTCAAAGAAAAGTAAAATAGCCCAAGTCTTAGAATTTCTTGAGAGACACCTGGATAGCTATAAGCAGAACATATCTGGTTACACTCTTATGAAACCTCATAAGGTTCAACATTGAATCGTCCATGAAATGTAGGTAATTCATTGATCATATTTGGGTGAATTATAAAGTTGACATTTCAGGTAGACGAGCAGAAACTTTAGAGTAAGTTTTACTCTCTACAGGATCACAACACGCTCTTAATCTCATTCTTCTAATTCCTTGTTCAGCCCTACAATTTGTTGATTTTCTCCTTTGGAATTTTAAAAAATATCATCAATACTAGGACTTCTTCTACTAATCGTCTTATGTTTCACTAAGTAGTGAGTTAAAGATCTCCTACCACTCGTTCAATTCAGTTTTGCATTTATGTTAGACAAACAAGAGAAATCAACATAAGAGAGAAAGAAATGACAAATTTGCAAATTTCACTATGCGTTTAAAATCTCTAAAGTCAATGCAAAACTGCGTTCAATTGGAGAAGGTATCAAAACTGTTTAGCACACTAGATAAAAATATTATTTATGTATATTTTTAAAACTTACAGTGCCTCCTGAAACAGCGCCTATTGTTTAGCGCCTATTTATAATAACCCTTTATCATTAAATCACAGATATAGAGGAAGCAAGGGGTAAAACCACAAGGAGGCACTAAACAATACTTTCTATCCAATTTGAATCAATGAATTAAAGAATGAAATAATTTTTCATTGAATAGACTTTAATTATGTTTATAATTAATCAACAAAATGTAGAAAATTATTTCTGATTTTTATTATTATTTGTCACCACACAATGTTAGGATAATTATGATTATAATATCAAATCAATTCGGATTACCACTTTCCCAATCAAAATAATTTTTATGAGTCCATTTCAATGTGTTTATAATTGGGAATTAATAAGCACGAAATGGGGTTTTCAAATTGGACCTAAACATGGACGGTTGTATTTTTATGAAATTTTAGATTTAGGTATATATGGTATTTTTAAATTTAACTTATGAAAATTTAAATTGTAAAATAATCAACTTTGAAATCTACAAAGAGTAAGTAGGAGATCTAACCTAGAGAGAGAAAGTAGAAGAATTTTGGGAAAAGGTGAAATTCAACCCTAATCTGAAAACTAAAAATTCACAAATGTTCCAAATCAATGTATAAGTAATATTAAAGAATCAGATCTTGAATAAATCAAAATGCAGTCCTGATTGTATTTTAGAACAAATTCAAGGACATGTAAATTTTGCCCATTACTTGGCGTTTTAGAGTCATTTAAGAAGAAGTTCAAAAATCAAATTAGAAACTTACAATTTTTAGTGAACCAATATCTGTCGACTTCCAAAGCAACTTGTGTCCTTCTTGGCCAAATCCTTGGGGAGAGTTTTAAATAGTTAATTTCACCTTCTTCCTGATCTCTATTTAAAAATGAAACCATATGGATCATAGAGGGGATAAAGACAAATAGACCCTCAAAATTTCAACTCAATCGGACGGCTAGATCTCAAGCTTTAGTTATTTTTCTCGGATTATTCCTTGCCGTTGGATTAATTTATTTCTCCTCCAAATAGATAAAAATAGCATTTTCTGGTATGTCTCGCCTTTTTCCTTGTTTTCTCAACCCGTGAGTCATGTGCTGCCCATGTTTGTTTGCGCTTCCAAATGTTGCAATCATTGGAGAATGATTCTGCAATTGTATGGAGGCAAATGCGCCACGTCACCCGCATGTTTTCGTTTCACTTGAAAAAGATCAAAGAAATACAATATGAGGTAAGCTTACCTTACTTGTTTAATGCATGCACACTCGATTCATGTGTGGATTAAATGCACGCAATGAATCGGTTCTGCGTGCGTATAGTGCAATAAATCATCATAAATTTATGTGTGTCCATTACCTCGTGCATTAGATGTAGTCAGCTAACCAACTAAAAGTGGGAGGTATCTTTCAGAAAATATAAACATATATGAAAAGTAGTCTTTAATAAATGAACGCGAAGAGTCAATTCTTCGTGTGCATTTATTGCATGAAACAACAAAAAGGACAAATATGAACCTTTACTTCTTCAGATTGTAATTTGTACGTTTCAACGTACTATGATTCGCTCATTATCGCATCGTGATGCGCGATGCCATGATGAGCCAATAATTGATTATTTTTGTTTTTTTAATCATACACCCAAATGTTAGGCGAATGATGTGGACGCCTCTAAATTTAATATAACAGAATAATATATACATATTAAATAAATCATAAAAATCAGTTTTTTAATTTAAAAAGCATTTCTTGGATGGCCATTAAAATAATATGGAAAAATCCTTACCAACCTTTTGCCAAGTATTTTAAGCCATGTAAAAAATACTAAAATTCAAAATAATCATAAAATCAAAGTGCAAGTCATTTTGATCCATTTATATATGATAACATGCAAACATGACCATTAAAACACATAAATTTAATGTAATATTCATTAATTTAGCATTGTCATTTGTAAGTTATCACCAATGTCCTTAGAAGCTTGCACTCATTCTTATTATGCTGGCTCACGGGTTGATTCGAAAATAAAAGTTATTTCCCTCTACAGTAGGAAAATGACTTCTAAACTCTTATCAGTGGGATTTATTAATCAATCTAGACATCGAGGATCCTTTGCAAAGTGTCCCTTTTATCAGCACGACATATTATTCAAGTGAATCAATAAACTGGCCATCAGTTTGGCCCATGAATCAATCCAATATGATTGGACCTAGGAGGTTGACATTGATTGTAACATCATGAAAGAAAAAATGGACTCCATGATCCTGTTTATTATATACGTCAATACCGTACTACATACAGCATATATCTAAAACAAGGGACTGATAGGGACTAACACATGACTCTTATCTCCAGGCTGGGAATAGAAGATCTCCACCCCACTTGAGGGGGTTATTAATGTGCAACACAATGCTACTATGTGTGTTCTACACAGTATGAGTCATCTGAAACATGACCATTGAGTCATATGAGGCTTTTTCTCTATGGGTCTTTATGAATATACTTCATATTCACATGAAAAAAATGTATATGTTTGCCTAACCCTATTCATGTCTCCTTCCATATTCAGATTGGAAATCTATCAAATATTTTGACAAGAGATATTGATAGTAAAGTTTGATCAGCATTGGAAGACAGCCAAACTCAAATATCATCTATGTTACTGCTTTAATAAGATAATGAACTTTTGATAGGCATTTCTTAAGAAGAATACGCATATTAGTTGGATTAGGAGGCAATGAGTCAAGCAACCTTTAGTGATATTTCAGACTATAAAAAATATGTATTATAGAGAGAAATGATTATTAAATCAACAAGCAGTTGCGAGATCATATATGAATAAGGTAATAGTGATATAAGGTTCAAAGTAGTTACCCATGCTTTGAACCTTATATCAAAAACAGCCTGAAATAGTGTAATGAGTAATAGCCACTCCAAAAGTCCACTCAAACCTCCAATACACTCAAAACCCATTCCAGAAGCCCATTCAACCCTCTTTAAATTTTGGGTCACCTAAAAGCAAGGGTTGTGGAACTAACCCACAATTTTAATTTCAAAGGCCTTATTTCATATCTCGAAAAGGTCAGAACATAAATATGCTATGGAAATGAAGAAATCCAAGTCTCCAAACCGTTGGAATTAAATATAATGGCTGGAAGAGTTAGGTCACTTTTATTTATTATCTTGTCCCCTCTCTTTATAACTGCTATTGTAGTTTTGCTTCGAACATAGTTTTGGAAGCGTAGTGCATTAGGTATCTTTGATTCAGTCTTGTTCTAAAAGTGTGTGAAATAGAGACAGTTCGAGGGTGATCAGGATTCTGGAGAAAGAGCACCACTTGGCCCTGGGGGGGAAAGGGCAACAAGGTTCGTGTAATCTCCACAATTATTTATTTGAATTTTATCACCTGTTGTGACCTATATAAAATTCCAACATGCTAAACAACACTTAACACAACATGTAGCAAAGGTTAAAACATTTTAGTCTATTATCCCCCCCTGTTTAAGCGCCGCTGCCCAAAAATTACAGCCAAAAGTTTTAACACAAAATAACCGTAGAACCAAACATTCTTAAACTCAAGATATGCCACGTGCCAGAATGTACAAAACCAAATACCCACACTATAAAGGCATGAAAAATAAACCAAAAACAAATTCATAACTAAAAACTCTTTATGCAAAATAATTCAAGGACTAGTCTAAGACAGCCAAAAGTGTATCTAGCCAGAGAATTCCCAAGTCTACAAAGATGCATGCAGGAACACACACTAGCATTCTTGAGCATATAATAACTTTTTATCAGCACAGGATGCTCATCGAGGCACATAATAATATAAATATAGAAACAAAAAACTAGATAATGCAACAGATAATGTTAAATCCTTTTTATAAATGAATTTGGTATATGAAAGAAAAAGTAAGAAGATTACGACTTGATAGTGTTACTCTAAACATATCTCAACAATCAGATCATTGTGGAGACTACTCCGCCTGGCTAAGGATGCTAATGGCCAGCGAACCTTTTTTATGCTTAAGAGGGAAAAAAGACAAGACATTGCAATATTTCTATTCATAATACAGATGAGCACATAACCAAATTATACCTATTTAAAAACGTTCCCTCGTTTCTGTTTCTTCCTCTTTTGTTTTATTAAATGATCAAAATTTGAAGATATGCAAAGGGAAAATTAAATATGAGTGAAATCAGCTTCCCTCGAAACATACAAGAAAACAATGATAGAATACTTTTTCAAAACCAATCTGGAATAAAACAAACAGAAACATCCTCTCACATAAAGAAGTAATATCAACAATAAAAAAGAATAATGTAATGCTATGTTGCAAAACCAATATATAAAAATTACTAATGTGTGAAAGATGACAAAGTAAAACCAGTTAGTGAGTAACAAACACGTCCTAAAATATTTAAATGATTTACAACGGAGACACAAATCTAATTCTTATCACATAAACATCGTCATCTGATCCTTGCAGATAACCATATCAAAAAATAAACAAGATCCACCGTAACAAGATTTAACACAAGGCGTCAACAAGTTTGTTTTAACAAAAAACTTTGCAATGAAAGAACCAAGTGGCAGTATAACACTAAATATATGTACATGAAGCATTGCTTCTTAATCACAGTATTATATAGATGACTCCGTCTTGCTAACAGCAATATCAGTAAAGAAGTTTTAATACCCTTGATAGGGAAAAGACAAAACTCATGTAACACATAAAGAACACTATTCATGCCTATAATTTAAAGCATAAACAAATTACACATGTTCAAAGAGCTATAATGTTTTTCATTTTTTCTGCTCTAATTTCTTCAAAGTTTCACTGCACAAAAAATTCCAGTGAAAAAGTATCATAAAAATGTTCCATACTCTAGATGTACAAAACCAGAAATTGAACATTAGAACACGCAAACAAGGACTGAAAAGCAAAAAAACTATAGGACACAAAGATAACATCGTAACCAAATATAGTGAAACTCATGACATGCTACGTGTCGGAATATGCAAAACAAACGACTTACAATAAAACAGAATAGAAAAGAAACCAAAAACCAATTTTTTGCCAAAAATGTTGACGAAAATATTCGAGGACTAGTGCAAGACAGCCAAATGTATATCAAACCAGAAAAAGTCTAAGATCATAAAAATGCACGCATTGACATTCTTGGGCACATTAGAAGTTTTTATTGCCAAAGGATTCTCATCAAGACATCTAATAAGAAAAATTTAGAAATATGTCAATCACATGATTAACCAGATAACGTCAAACATTTTGAAAAAAAGAAAATCAGAATATTTTGACCGGATAGTGTTACAACAAATACACCTCATAATAAAACATCATCATGTAGAGGACTCTACCTTGCTAACGAGGATAATGGCCAAGGAACCTCGTTGATGGTCAATAGAGAAACAAAGACAATAGATCTCACAAAGAATATGCATTTTCAGGAGTGCTATTCATAAAGCAGAATAACACAACCAAATTTCCACTTAATAAGAAGGGCCCCCAACTTCTCTTTGTTTGTCCTTTGTCTTCTTCAATGGGTGAACACTAAAACAATGCAAAGGAAAAAAGACATATGAGTTAAACCCGCATCGGTCAAAATAAACAATAGAAATATAATAGAAGAAGTTTTTAAAATATCTTGAATAAAGCATAACCCAGATCCCATTCACATAGAGGATTATAATATATATGAGAAAACAAAATGATGCATTGCTACGTATCACAAGATATATATGAAAAATACCAATGCTTAAAAGACATCAAAAGAAAACCATACGGAGAGTAATAACCCATAAAATCACAATATAAATATTTCTCTGAGTTAGGCATGAGTGACAAATGTAATTCTTACCACATAAATATGGTATTGCAGAACACAGTTGCAACTTGTATTTAGAATCATCATCGGGTCCTCATAAATAACCTAACAGAATAAGTAAAACAAGATTCAAAGTAATAACATTTAACACGAGGCATCAACAAGTTTCTTATAACAAAAAAATTTGCAGTTAAAGAATCAATTGACAACATATCACTAAATATCCGCACAATAAACATATCTTATGAATCACATCATTATGGGGACCACTCCATTTCCCTCAGAACAATAATGGCCAATAAACCTCTTTTGATGCTAAATAGGGGGAAAAGCACCGACTTCCAACAAAAATACAACATATAAAGAGCCTTATTCAGAGCATGAAAACACATAAACAACTTATGCCTATTTAAAAAGGGTCTCCGTTGCTCTTTCTTTGCCCTTTGTTTATTTCAATTATTTACCTCTGAACCTATGCAAAGAGAAAGTACACATGAGGTAATCAGCTCACCTCAAACATACAAGAAAATGTTAATAGAAGTATTTTATAAAAAATAATGTACTGAAACATAATAAAAACAATATCTCCCATGGAGGATAATTATATCCGCGAGGAAATAAAAAATGATGCATTGCTACATTGCGAAAGATATGTAAAAATACCCATGTGTTTCTCTGTCTTTGTCTTTTTGTCTTCTTCAATGGTTGAACTCCAAACCTGTGCACATCAAAAAAAGGTATGAGTTAAACCAGACGCAATCAATACAAATAACAGATCGAGAATACAATAAGTTTTTTACAAGTCTTATACAAAACATAACAGAAACACCCTCTCACATGGAGGATAGTAATATCAGTGAGGAAAGGAAAATGAGACATCCCTGCATAGCAAAAGATATAATGAAAAATACCCACACCTGAAAGACATTAAAATTTAACCAGATAATTAGAAATAACCGATGACAATCGAAACCTATAATATTTCACAGATGTTTGCAAGAGAGACAAATGTCATTATTACAAGACAATGATGGTAGTCCAGAACATAGTTGCATCGCAAGGATAAACTCTATCCAGAATCGTCATCTGATCCTTATAAATAACCCTAGCAAAAGAACAAGAACAATTTTCACAATAAAGATATTTAACACAAGGTGCGTTCAATTTAGTTTTAGCAATTATCTTTGACGTAAAAGAAACAAGTCACATTGTAACAATAAATGTCGGCGTAATAAAACAAACCTTTTCAAACTCATAGTCATATAGATGACTCTGTCTTGCTTAGGCATTGTCCTCGAAGAAGATTTTTCTTACCTCAGCGGGGGAAAAGAAAGAAGATGTGTAACAAATAATCAACAGTGAATGAAAATTATTCATAACTAAATAAGAAATCATAAACTATTTATACCTGTTGAAAGAGGTACACTTTTTTTTGTTTAGCTGCTTTAATTTCCACAAAGCTATACCATGGAACCTATGCCCATAAAAATATAACAAAGAACTCATCCTCAATCCAAACAATCTGACGAGACAAAAAGAAGAGACAGCAAGATAAGAACAAATAACGCACAACAAAAATATGGGACACAGAGATAACAACATAACAAAATATATGAAAACTCATAACATGCTACATGCTGGAATATGCACAAAAAACACACACACTAAAAGAAATAGAAAAGAAACCAAAACATAAATTGTGTCAAGGTTGACAGTAATAACATATCCAACAAGCGTCAACAAGTTTCTTTGAACAAAAATATTTGCAGTGAAAAATCTACACAATAGCGTACTTTACCAATCCCATCATCATGTCGACCACTCCATCTTGCTAAACGATAATGGCCACTCCATCTTCCAAGACTGATAGTCATAAAGCATAAAAACACATACAAATTATACCTGTTTAAAAGGGTCCTCGATTTATCTTTCTTAGTCCTTTTTTCTTTTCAATGTTTGACAAATGAATCCGTCACAAGCAAAAGTACCAGAATGTTAGGCACTCCCCTCAAAACCTACAAGAAAATGATTGTAGAATAATTTTCTAAACAATATGGGAAACGAATAACAAAACACCCTTTTAAATGTAAAATAATATTATCACTAAGGAACAAAACTTATGCCTTGCTATGTGTGGAATAATATATATAAAATATAACACCTAAAGACATCAATGCAACACAATGTAGCCAGTAATAAGCGGTAAAATCACAAGCTGAAATATTTATCGGATTTCAGCAGATAAGACAAATGTAATTCTTACCAGATAACTACGCAAATGCTGAACTGAGTTCAATCTGAAAGATAGCGCTGTCCAGAATACTTCTCGGATCCTTATAAATAACCCAAACAAAGAAGTCAAACAAGATGTAGATGAACAACATCTGACACGAGGCGTCAACAAGTTTTCCTTAACAAAAATCTTTGCAATAAAATAATAAAGTAAGAATCTAGTACTAAATAACATCACAAAAAATGTTCCTTATCAATCACATCATCACGTAGACCATTCTATCTTGCTAAGGACAATGATGGTTAGTAAACCTCTTTGATGCTCGACAAGAGGGAAAAAGAACGATCCAAGAAAAATGCAACCGTCCACAAGAACTATTCAAAAGTAGAAGAACACATGAACAAAATATACCTATTTAAAAGGTGTTCTCCTTAATCCATTGTTTTCTTCAATGAGCACCCTCAAAACATACAAAGAAAATGATAGTGGAGAACTATTAAACACATAATTCTTACCAAATAAATGTGGTACTGTAGAACATAGTTGCCATGAAAATAATAGTTTGGCCTAGAATAATCATCAAAAACTAATAAAAAACCGTAACAAAAGAAGTAAAACAAGGTTGAACGTAATAATAAAAATAATTATACTGAAAAATCAAGTGACATCCTACTACTAAATAGATGCACAATCAACATACCTTATCAATTATATCATCATATGACCACTTCATCTTCTAAAGACGATAACGGCCAATAAACTTGTATGATAATTAATAGAGGAAGAAAGGCACGAAATCCATCAAAAAGTGCAATACTGGAAAACTAGTATACATAATGCGTAAGAAAACATAAGAAAACATAAGAAAAAGCTTCCCCATTTCTTCTTCTTTGCCCTTTTCTTTCTTCGATGATATACCTTTAATCCTGTGCAAGGAAAAGTACACATGTGTTAACTACGCCCCCCAAGACATGCGAGATATAATGGTTGAAGAGTTTTATAAAAGATGCTGAAAAATTAATAACAAAGATCATCAAGAAGCGGACGGCTTTCTAGATGTATATGATGATATCTAGACAGATGGATCTGAGATGAATCACCCACTCCCATAGAGCATAATATTATCAGTAAGGAATTCAAAATGATGCATCGCTACATCTTAAATGGTATAAAAAATACGGTGCATGAAAACGTCAAAACAAAACAATGTAGCAAGTGATAACAGGTAAAATGACAAGCTGAAATATGTCTAGAATTAAGCAGATAAGAAAAATATCATTCTTACCATGTAAATATGTAGTCGCTGAACTTAGTTCAGAAATAAGGATAGTTCTATCCAGAATAATTCTTGGATCCTTCTAAATGAACTAAAGAAAAGAAAGCAAATAATAATTACTGGAGCAACATTTAACACTATAGGCGTCCACAATTTTCCTTTAACAAAAATCATTGCAATAAAAGAATAACATGAGTAACTAGTAATAAATATCAACACAAAAAATGTACCTTATCAATCACATCATCACGTAGACCACTTCATCTTCTAAGGACGATAATGGCCAATAAACCTCTATGATGATTAATTATGAAAAAAGGCACAACATCTAACAAAAAGTGCAACATTGCAAAACTGGTATTCATAATGCATATGAACACAAACAAATTATACCTATTTAAAAGGGTCCTCCATTTATTCTTCTTTCTCTCTTTCTTTCTTCAATGATATACCTCTGAACCTATGCAAAGGAAAAATATAAATGTGCTAAGCAGCCCCCTCAAAACCATACACTAAAATGATAGTAGAAGAATTTTTTAAAAGATGCAAAAAATAAATAAGACAACACACTCTCGCATGGAGGATAATATTATCAGTAGTGAATTCAAAAAGATGCATCGCTACAACTGAAATTGTATATAAAAACACCATGCATGAAAACGTGAAAACAAGACAATATAGAAAGTGTTAACAGGTAAAATCACAAACCGAAATATTTCTCAAATTCAAGGAGATAAGACAAATATAATTCTTATAAGACAAATATGTAATCGCTGAACTTAGTATGAATTTAAGGATATCGTAATAATTATTGAATTCTTCTAAATAACCCAACCAAAGAAATCAAACGTGATTTACAGAAACAGCATTTAACATGGGCGTCAACAAGTTTCTTTTGTCAAAAAACTTTTCAATAAAATAATTAAGTAGGAATCCAGTACTAAATAACAGCACAGTAAAGTACCTTATGAATCACATTTCGCGTAGACTACTCGATCTAAGCTAAAAGGTAATGGCCAATAAACCTCTTTGATGGTCAGATAGAGAAAAAAAGGAACGACGTCCAAAGAAAATGCAACCATGCAAGAGGGCTATTCATAAAGTATAAGAACACATATATAAATTATACCTGTTTGAAAAGGGTCCTTCTTCGTCCCGTGTTTTCTCCACCGATTCACCGCTGAAACTATGCAAAGAAACATACAAATATGCTATCAGCCCCCTTCAAACTTACGAAAATGAAAGCAGAGAAAATATAGAAAGAAATTTTAATATGAAAAATACAAAACCACCCTCTCACAGACGGATAATACTATCAAGTAGGAAATCAAAATGATCATCACTACGTGTCATATGATATAGAAAATACCCATTCCTAGAGAGGAAAATAAAGTAAGATAGCGTATAATGACCAATAAAGATCACAATGTAAAATATTTCTCGGATTTAACCAAGCGTGAAAAGTTATTCTTACCAGATAAATGTGGTACAGCGGAAGATAGTTGCAACGTAAGAATAGCTTGGTCAAGAATAATCATTGAAAACAGCTAAAAAACTTCACGAAAGAAGTAAATCACGATTGACAGTAATAACCAAAACAATTGATAGTGAAAAATCATGTTATGTCATTATACGAAATAGATGCACAATAAACATACCTTATCAATCACATTCTCTTGTTGACCGCTCCATCTTCTGTGGAGAATAATGGCCAATAAACCTCTGTGATGACTGATAGAGGAAGAAGGAACCACATCCAACAAAAAGTGTAACTTTGCAAAACTGGTATTCATCATGCATAAGAACATATAAACAAATTATACCTACCTAAAAAGCGTCCTACGTTTCTCCATCTTCGTCCTTTTCTTTCGTCAATGATTTGCCTCTGAACCTATGCAAAGCAAAAGTACAAATGTGTTAGCCAGCCCTCCCTCAAAACCATACAATAAGACGATAGTAGGAGAATCATATAAAATATGTGGAAAAATAAATAATAAAACACCCTTTCTCATGGAGGATAATATTATCGGTATGGAATTCAAAACGATGCATATTTACATCTGAAATGGTATATAAAAAACACCATGCATGAAAACGTGAAAACAAAACAATATTGCAAGTGTTAACAGGTAAAAATCATAAGCTGGAATATTTCTCAAATTTAAGCAGATAAGACAAATAAAATTCTAATTAGACACACATGTAATCGCTGAACTTAGATTGAACTTAAGGATATCTCTGTCCAGAATCATTCTTGGATCCTTGTAAATAATCCAAACAAAAGAAATCAAACAAGATTTACTGGAGCAACATTTAACACGAGGCAACCACAAGTTTCCTTTAACAAAAATAACTGCAATGAAAGAATAACATGAATAACTAGTACTAAATATCAACAGAAAAAATTTACCTTATCAATCACATCATCATGTAGACCACTTCATCATCTAAGGACGATAATGGCCAATAAACCTCTATGATGAATAATTGCGGAAAAAGGCACGACATCCAGCAAAAAAAGCAACATTGCAAAACGTGTATTCATAATTCATATGAACACATAAACAACTTATACCTATTTAAAAGGGTCCTCCTTTATTCTTCTTTATCATTTGCTTTCTTCAATGATTTACCTCTGAACATATGCAGCAAAAAAGTACGAATGTGTTAACCAGGCCCCCCTTGAAAACATACTTTAAAATGAAACTAGAAGAATGTTATAAAAGATGCGTAATAATAAATAAAAAAACACACTCTTACTTTGATGATAATGTTATCATTATGGAATTCAAAAAGATGCATCATTCATCTGAAACTGTATATAAAAAACACCATGCGTGAAAAACGTGAAAACAAAACAATATAGCAAGTGTTAACAGGTAAAAAATGACATGCCGAAATATTTCTCAAATTTAAGGGAATAAGACAAATATAATTCTGATTAGACAAATATGTAATTGCTGAACATTGTTTAAACTTAAGGATATCTCTGTCGGCAATCATTCTCCGATTCTTCTAAATAACCCAAACAAAAGAAATCAAACTTGATTTACAGAAACAACATTTAACATGGGGCGTCAAAAAGTTTCTTTTGTCAAAAATCTTTTTAATAAAATAACAAAGTAAGAATCTAGTACTAAATAACAGCACAATAAATGTACCTTATGAATCACATCATCGTGTAGACTACTCCATCTTGCTAAAGAAGGTAATGGCCAATAAACCTCTTTGATGCTCGATAGAGGCAAAAAGGCACAACGTCCAAAGAAATTGCAACCTTGCAAGAGGGCTATTCATAAAGTATAAGAACACATATACAAATTATACCTGTTTGAAAAGGGTCCTTCTTTGTCTCGTGTTTTCTCCACTGATTCACTGCTGAAACTATGCAAAGGAAACAGGTATCCACCCCCCTTCAAACTTACACGAAAATGATAGCAGAGAAAATATAAAAAGACAATTTAATATGAAAAATACAAAACCACCGTCTCACAGGCGGATAATACTATCAACTAGGAATTTAAAATGATCAAAATGATGCATCATTCCATTTTAAATGATATATATAAAAATAACCCATGCTCAAAGACGTAAAAAAGGTAAGATAGCCCATAATGACCAATAAAGATCATAACGTAAACTTTTTCTCGGATTTCAGCAAGAGGGACAAGTTATTCTTACCAGATAATTGTGGTACTACAGAACATAATTGCAACGTAAGAATAGCTTGGTCCAGAATACTCATTGAAAACTCCAAAAAACCCTAACAAAAGCAGTAAAACACGGTTGACAGTAATTACAAAAAAAAATTGATACTGAAAAATTATGTGATATCATAATACAAAACAGAGGCACAATAAACATACCTTATCAATTACATCCTCATGTTGACCGCTCCGACTTCTATGGACAATAATGGCCAATAAACCTATGTGGTGACTGATAGTGGAAGAAGGCACGACATCCAACAAAAAATGTAACTTTGCAAAATTAATATTCAGGATGCATAAGAACACAAACAAATTATACCTATCTTAGAAAGGTCCCATGTTTCTCCTTCTTCGTCCTTTTCTTTCGTTAATGATTTGCCTCTGAACCTCATAAAGAAAAAGTACAATTGGGTTAACCAGCCCTCCTCAAAACCATACAATAAAACGATAGTAGGAAAATTTATAAAAGACGCAGAAAAATAAATACAAAACACCCTTTAACATGGAGGATAATATTATCAGTATGGAATTCAAAATGATGCATCGCGACATCTGAAATGGTATATACAAAACACCACGCGTGAAAAATGTTAAAACAAAACAATATAGCTAGTGTTCACATGTAAAAATCACAAGCTGAAATATTTCTCAAATTTAAGCAGATAAGACAAATATAGTTCTTATTAGACATATATGCAATTGCTGAACTTAGTTTGGACATAAGGATATCTCTGTCCGAATCCTTCTTGAATATTCTAAATAATCCAAAAAAACACATCAAGCGTGATTTACAGAAACATTATTTAACAAGAGGCGTCGACAAGTTTGGTTTGACAAAACTCTTTTCAATAAAATCATAAAGTAAGAATCTAGTACTAATAACGGCACAATTAACATACCTTATCAATCACATCAACACATAGACTACTTCATTTTGCTAAAGAGGATACTAGCCAAAAACCTCTTTGATGCTCGATAGAGGAAAAAGGGCACGACGTCCAAAGAAAATGCAACCTCGTAAGTTTAACTATTCATAAAGTACAAGAACACATATATAAATTACACCTGTTTAAAATGGCCTTCATCGACCCATGTTTTCTTCGCTGATTCACCTCTGAAACTATGCAAAGGAAAAATATAAATTTGATATCCAGCCCCCTTCAAACGTACAAGAAAATGATAGCAGAGAAAATATAAAAAGATAATTGAATATCAAAAATAGTGAAACTCTGTCTCAAAGGAGGGATAATGCTATCAAGTAGGAAATTAAAATAATGACCCACTACCTATCAAATCATATGTAAAAAATACCAACGCTCAAAGTCTTAAAAAAAGCGAGATAATGTATACTGAGCAGTTAAGATCACAGTGTAAAATATTTCTCGGATTTAAGCAAGAGGTAAAAGTTATTCTTACCAGATAACTGTGGTACTGCAGAACATAATTGCAATGTAAGAATAGCATGGTCCAGAATAATCATCGAAAACACCTAAAAACCCAACAAAAGAAATAAAATACGGTTGAGAGTAATAACCAAAATAATTGATAGTGAAAAATCATGTTATATCATTATACGGAATAGATGCACAATACACATACGTTATCAATCACATCATCATGTTGACCACTCCATCGTCCAAGGACGACAATGGTCAATAAACCTTTGCTATGACTGATAGAGGAAAAAGGCACGACATCTAACGAAAAATGCAATATTGCAAAACTGGTATTCATAATGCATAAGAACACATAAACAAATTATACCTATCTAAAAAGGTCCCAAGTTTCTCCTTCTTCGTCCTCTTCTTTCGTCAATGATTTGCCTCTGAACCTATGAAAGAAATTCTTTCTTGGATTTAAGCAGATAAAGAAAATATAATTCTTATTACATAAATATGCAATCGCTGAACTTAGCTCGATCATAGGGATAGCTCTGTCCAGAATCTTTCTTGGATCCTTCTAAATAACCAAAAAAAAAATCAAATATGATTTACAGTAACAACATTTAACAAGAGGCGCTCCCAAGTTTCTGTTGACAAAAGAATTTGCAATAAAATAATAAAGTAAGAATCTAGTACTAAATAACGGCACAATAAACATACCTTATCTATCACATCACCAGGTAGACTACTCAATCTTGCTAAAGACGATAATGGCCCAAAACCTCTTTGATGCTCGGTAAGGGAAAAAAGGCACGACGTCCAAAGTAAATGCAACCTCGCAAGCAGGCTATTCAGAAAGTACAAGAACACATATATAAATTATACATGTTTAAAAAGGGCCTTCTTCGTCCCGTGTTTTCTTCACTGATTCCCCTCCGAATCTATGCAAAGGAAAAATACAATTGTGTTATCCAGCCCTCTTAAACTTTCAAGAAAATGTTTGCGGAGATAATTTAATCTGAAAAATACAAAATGACCATCTCAGAGGAGGATAATACTATTAAGTAGGAAATTTAAATGATGCATCACTACCTGTCAAATGATATGTAAAAAATACCCATGATCAAAGACATATATCAAGTAAAATAGCACATAATGACCAATTAAGATCATAGTGTAAAATATTTATCGGATTTAAGCAAGAGAAAAAAGTTATTCTTACCAGATAACTTTGGTACTGCAGAACATAATTGCAATGCAAGAATAGCTTGGTCCAGAATAATCATCAAACACTCCTAAAAACCTAACAAAAGAAGTAAAACATGGTTGACAGTTATAACCAAAATAATTGATGGTGAAAAATCATGTAATATCATAATACGAAATAGATGCACAATCCACATACGTTATCAATCACATCATCATGTTGACCACTCCATCTTCCAAGGACGATAATGGCCAATAAACCTCTGTGATGACTGATAGATGAAAAGGGCACGACATCCAACAAAAATGCAACACTGCAAAACTGGTATTCATACTGCGTAAGAACACATAAACAAATTATACCTATATAAAAAGGGTCCCCCATTTTCTTTCTTCATCCTGTTATTTCTTCAATGATTTAAATCTGAACCAATACAAAGAAAATGTACAAATGTGATAACCAGACCCCTTCAAACACACAAGAAAATGATAGTGGAGAAATTTAAAAAATATATTATTAAGTAAAAAAAACAAAAACACCATCTCACATAACGGATAATACTATTAGCGAGGAAATCAAAATGCTGCATTCCTGTGTCAGGAAGCATAAATGAAAAATGCCCGCACTTAAAGAAGTAAAAGAAAAACAAGGTAGCAAATAATGGCCAATACAGATCACAGCGTAAAATAATTCTCGGATTTAAGCAGGAGGGACAAGTTAATTCTTACCAGATGGATTTGGTACTGCAAAAATAGTTGCCATGTAAGGATAGACCGGTCCAGAATCAACATTGGAAACTCACAAAAAGCCCTAAAAAAAGAAGTAAAACACGGTTGACAGTACTTATGTATTCATAATTCATAAGTACACAAAAAAATTATACCTATTTAAAAGGGTCCCCCGTTTATCTTTCTTTGTCCTTTCCATTCATCAAATATTTACCTGTGATCCTATGCAGGGAAAAAGTAATAATGTGTTAACCAGCCCTTCCTCAAAACATACAAGAAAATTATAGTAGAAGAATTTTATAAAAGATGCTGGACAATAAAAAACAAAACACTCGCTTACATGTAGTATAATTATGCATCAGTCAGAATTTCAAAATTATGCATCGATATGTCTAGAAAGATATATAAAACATACCACATGTATAAAAATATTTCTTGGATTTCAGCATATATGACAATATAATTTTTACCAGATAAATACGTAATTGCTAAACATAGTTAGCACTTCAGAATAGCTCTACCAAGAATCATTTTCGGATGCTTTTAAATAACCCTAATATCAGAAGACAAACAAGATTTACAGGAACAACATTTAACACGAGGCGTCAAGAAGTTTCTTTTACCAAAAATCTTTGCTAAACGAATAAAGTAAGGATCTAATACTAGTTAACATCAGAATAAATGTACCTTATCAATCACATCATCACGTAGACCACTTCATCTTCCTTAGGATGATAATTGCCAATAAACATCTTCGATGCTTGAGGGAGGAAAAAAGGCACGACGTTCAGTAAAAAAGTGCAAGATGATTATTTATAAAGTAGAAGAGCACATAAAAAATTATACATATTTAAAAGGGCTCCTCGTTGGTCCTTTGATTTCTGTAATGATTTACGTTGAAACTTATGTAAATGTTCTAACCGGCCCCTCAAAACGTACAATAAATTGATAGTGAATAAAATTGAAAAATAATTTAATTTATTTGAATGATATAAGTAAATAATGACAAAAAAGGTCCCAACGTAAATCATTACTTGGGTTTAAGCAGGAGGGACAAGTTAATTCTTCAGGATAGATGTGGTACTGCAGAACATAGTTCCAATGCAACGATAACTTGGTCTGAAAAAATCATCAAAACTCATCCAAAACCTTAACAAAAGAAGTAAAACAAGGTTGACAGTAGTAAAACAAAATATTTCAGTTAAAAACATGTGAATTCATAATACAAAATAGATGCACAATAAGCATACCTTATCAATCACATCATCATGGCAAGCGCTCCATCTTCTAAGGACAATAATGGCGAATAATCTTCTATTATGGAAAATAGATGAAAGAATCACGACATCCAACAAAAAAAGCAACATTTCAAAACTGGTAATTATATTGTATAAGAATGCATAAACAAAGTATACCTATTTAAAAGGGTCCTCCACTTTTCTCTTCTTCGTCCTTTTCTTTCTTCAATGATTTACCTCCGAACCTATGCAATGAACAAGTACAAATATGTTCACCAGCCCCCCATAGAAATATACAAGAAAATGATAGTGGAGAAAATTTTAAAACATTATTTCAAATAAAAAAATAAAAAATGCCTCTCAGATAAAGGATACATGAAAAACTACCCATGCTCAAAGATGTAAGAAAAAAGAAGATAGCGAATAATGACCAATCAAGATCACAATGTAAAATATTTAAGCACAAGGGACAAATTAATTCTTACCAGATAAATGTGGTACCGCGGCACATAGTTGCAATGTAAGTACAGCATGGTCTGGAATAATCATCAGAACTCATGATAAACCTCAACAAAAGAAGTAAAACAAGCTTGACAGTAGAAACAAAAAACATTTCACTGAAAATTCAAGTGAAATCATAATAGGAAATAGATGCAAAATCAACATACCTTGTCAATCACATCATCATGGCAACCATTCCATCCTTGAAGGACAACAATGGCCAATAAACTTCTTTGCTAGAAACTAGAGGAAAAAATTACGACATCCGACAAAAAAATCAACAATGCAAAAGTGGCAATTATATTGCATAAGAATGCATAAACAAATTATACCTATTTAAAAGGGTCCTCCATTTTTCATTCTTCCTCCTTTTCTTTCTTCAAGGATTTACCTCGAACCTATGGAATGAAAAAGTACAAATGTGTTAACCAGCCCCCGTCAAAACATACAATAAAATTGTAGTGTAGAAATTTTCAAAAAAGTATTTATAATTAACAAAAAAAAACCCTCTCAGATGAAGCATATATGAAGAATTACACATTCTCAAAGATGTAACAGAAAAGAAGAAGGCGAATAATGACCAATAAATATCACAGTGTAAAATATATCTCAGATTTAAGCAGGAGCGACAAGTTAATTCTTAAGAGATAAATGTGGTACTGCAGCACATAGTTGCAATGTAAGGATAGCTTGGTCTGGAATAATCATCAAAAAGTCGTGAAAAACTAAACAAAAGAAGCAAAAGAAGGTTGTCAGTAGTAACAAAAAAAATTATTGAAAAATTAAGTGAAATCATAATAGGAAATAGATGCACAATCCACATACCTTATCAATCACACCATCATGGCAACCGCTCCATCTTCTAAGGACAATAATGGCCAATAATCTCCTATGATAGAAAATAGATAAGAAAAGCACAAAATCTAACAAAAAAGCAACATTGCAAAATTACTAACTCTATTACATAAGAACACATCAACAACTTGTACCTATTTAAATGGGTCCTCCATTTTTCTCTTCTTCATCCTTTTCTTCTTTCAACGATTTATATCTGAACCTATGCAATGAAAAAGTACAAATGTGTCAACCAGCCCCCCATCAAAATACTTAAGAAAATGATTGCTGACAAACTTTCAAAAAATTATTTAAAATAAAATAAAAAAAAATCCCTCGCTGATGAAGGATTAATGAAAAACTACCCATGCTCAAAGACGTAACACAAAACAAGGTAAATGTGAAATATATCTCAGATTTATGAAGGAGGGACAAGTTAATTTTACGAGATAAATGTGGTACTGAAGCACATAGTTCCAATGTAAGGATAGCTTGGTCTGGAATAATCATCAAAAACTCATGAAAAGCCTCAACAAAAGAAGCAAAATAAGGTTGACAGTAGTAACAAAAAACATTTCAGCGAAAAATCAAGCGAAGTAATAGAAAAAAATAGATGCATAATCGACATACCTTATCAATCACATCATTATGGGAACTGCTCCATCTTCTATGGACAATACTGGCGGTTTTTTCATCTTCTATGATAGAAAACAGATGAAAAAGCACGACATCCAACAAAAAAGCAACATTGCAAAAGTGGTAATTATATTGCCTAAGAGCATAAACAAATTATACCTCTTTAAAAGGGTCCTTCATTTTCTCTTCTTCATCCTTTTCTTGCTGCAATGATTTACCTTTGAACCTATTCAACAATAAACTACAAATGTGTTAACCAGCCCCCTCAAAACATACAAGAAAGTGATAGTGGAAAATTTTCAGAAATTTATTTTAATTATAAAAACAAAAGCCCTCTTAGAAGAAGGATATATTCAAAACTACCCATGCTCAAAGGCGCAAGAAAAAGAGGATAGAAAATAATGACATCTAAAGATCACAGTGTAAAATATATCTCAGATTTAAGCAGGAGGGACAAGTTATTTCTTACCATAAATGTGGTACTGCAGAAAATAGTTGCAATGTAAGGATAGCTTGGTCTGGAATAATCATCAAAAGTCGTGAAAAACTAAACAAAAGAAGCAAAAGAAGGTTGTCAGTAGTAACAAAAAAATTATTGAAAAATTAAGTGAAATCATAATAGGAAATAGATGCACAATCCACATACCTTATCAATCACACCATCATGGCAACCGCTCCATCTTCTAAGGACAATAATGGCCAATAATCTCCTATGATAGAAAATAGATAAGAAAAGCACAAAATCTAACAAAAAGCAACATTGCAAAATTACTAACTCTATTACATAAGAACACATCAACAACTTGTACCTATTTAAATGGGTCCTCCATTTTTCTCTTCTTCATCCTTTTCTTCTTTCAACGATTTATATCTGAACCTATGCAATGAAAAAGTACAAATGTGTCAACCAGCCCCCATCAAAATACTTAAGAAAATGATTGCTGACAAACTTTCAAAAATTATTTAAAATAAAATAAAAAAATCCTCGCTGATGAAGGATTAATGAAAAACTACCCATGCTCAAAGACGTAACACAAAACAAGGTAAATGTGAAATATATCTCAGATTTATGAAGGAGGACAAGTTAATTTCTGAGATAAATGTGGTACTGAAGCACATAGTTCAATGTAAGGATAGCTTGGTCTGGAATAATCATCAAAAACTCATGAAAAGCCTCAACAAAAGAAGCAAAATAAGGTTGACAGTAGTAACAAAAACATTTCAGCGAAAAATCAAGCGAAGTCATAGAAAAAATAGATGCATAATCGACATACCTTATCAATCACATCATTATGGAACTGCTCCATCTTCTATGGACAATACTGGCGGTTTTCATCTTCTATGATAGAAAACAGATGAAAAAAGCACGACATCCAACAAAAAAAGCAACATTGCAAAAGTGGTAATTATATTGCCTAAGAACGCATAAACAAATTATACCTCTTTAAAAGGGTCCTTCATTTTTCTCTTCTTCATCCTTTTCTTGCTGCAATGATTTACCTTTGAACCTATTCAACAATAAACTACAAATGTGTTAACCAGCCCCCCTCAAAACATACAAGAAAGTGATAGTGGAAAATTTTCAGAAATTTATTTTAATTATAAAAAACAAAAAAGCCCTCTTAGAAGAAGGATATATTCAAAACTACCCATGCTCAAAGACGCAAGAAAAAGAGGATAGAAAATAATGACATATAAAGATCACAGTGTAAAATATATCTCAGATTTAAGCAGGAGGGACAAGTTATTTCTTACCACATAAATGTGGTACTGCAGAAAATAGTTGCAATGTAAGGATAGCTTGGTCTGGAATAATCATCAAAAAGTCGTGAAAAACTAAACAAAAGAAGCAAAAGAAGGTTGTCAGTAGTAACAAAAAAAATTATTGAAAAATTAAGTGAAATCATAATAGGAAATAGATGCACAATCCACATACCTTATCAATCACACCATCATGGCAACCGCTCCATCTTCTAAGGACAATAATGGCCAATAATCTCCTATGATAGAAAATAGATAAGAAAAGCACAAAATCTAACAAAAAAGCAACATTGCAAAATTACTAACTCTATTACATAAGAACACATCAACAACTTGTACCTATTTAAATGGGTCCTCCATTTTTCTCTTCTTCATCCTTTTCTTCTTTCAACGATTTATATCTGAACCTATGCAATGAAAAAGTACAAATGTGTCAACCAGCCCCCCATCAAAATACTTAAGAAAATGATTGCTGACAAACTTTCAAAAAATTATTTAAAATAAAATAAAAAAAAATCCCTCGCTGATGAAGGATTAATGAAAAACTACCCATGCTCAAAGACGTAACACAAAACAAGGTAAATGTGAAATATATCTCAGATTTATGAAGGAGGACAAGTTAATTTCTGAGATAAATGTGGTACTGAAGCACATAGTTCCAATGTAAGGATAGCTTGGTCTGGAATAATCATCAAAAACTCATGAAAAGCCTCAACAAAAGAAGCAAAATAAGGTTGACAGTAGTAACAAAAAACATTTCAGCGAAAAATCAAGCGAAGTCATAGAAAAAAAATAGATGCATAATCGACATACCTTATCAATCACATCATTATGGGAACTGCTCCATCTTCTATGGACAATACTGGCGGTTTTTCATCTTCTATGATAGAAAACAGATGAAAAAGCACGACATCCAACAAAAAAGCAACATTGCAAAAGTGGTAATTATATTGCCTAAGAACATAAACAAATTATACCTCTTTAAAAGGGTCCTTCATTTTCTCTTCTTCATCCTTTTCTTGCAATGATTTACCTTTGAACCTATTCAACAATAAACTACAAATGTGTTAACCAGCCCCCTCAAAACATACAAGAAAGTGATAGTGGAAAAATTTTCAGAAATTTATTTTAATTATAAAAAACAAAAAAGCCCTCTTAGAAGAAGGATATATTCAAAACTACCCATGCTCAAAGACGCAAGAAAAAGAGGATAGAAAATAATGACATCTAAAGATCACAGTGTAAAATATATCTCAGATTTAAGCAGGAGGGACAATTTATTTCTTACCACATAAATGTGGTACTGCAGAAAATAGTTGCAATGTAAGGATAGCTTGGTCTGGAATAATCATCAAAAGGCGTGAAAAACTAAACAAAAGAAGCAAAAGAAGGTTGTCAGTAGTAACAAAAAAAATTATTGAAAAATTAAGTGAAATCATAATAGGAAATAGATGCACAATCCACATACCTTATCAATCACACCATCATGGCAACCGCTCCATCTTCTAAGGACAATAATGGCCAATAATCTCCTATGATAGAAAATAGATAAGAAAAGCACAAAATCTAACAAAAAAGCAACATTGCAAAATTACTAACTCTATTACATAAGAACACATCAACAACTTGTACCTATTTAAATGGGTCCTCCATTTTTCTCTTCTTCATCCTTTTCTTCTTTCAACGATTTATATCTGAACCTATGCAATGAAAAAGTACAAATGTGTCAACCAGCCCCCCATCAAAATACTTAAGAAAATGATTGCTGACAAACTTTCATAAAATTATTTAAAATAAAAAAAAGAAAAAATCCCTCGCTGACGAAGGATTAATGAAAACTACCCATGCTCAAAGACGTAACACAAAACAAGGTAAATGTGAAATATATCTCAGATTTATGAAGGAGGGACAAGTTAATTTCTGAGATAAATGTGGTACTGAAGCACATAGTTCCAATGTAAGGATAGCTTGGTCTGGAATAATCATCAAAAACTCATGAAAAGCCTCAACAAAAGAAGCAAAATAAGGTTGACAGTAGTAACAAAAACATTTCAGCGAAAAATCAAGCGAAGTCATAGAAAAAAAATAGATGCATAATCGACATACCTTATCAATCACATCATTATGGGAACTGCTCCATCTTCTATGGACAATACTGGCCGGTTTTTTTCATCTTCTATGATAGAAAACAGATGAAAAAAGCACGACATCCAACAAAAAAAGCAACATTGCAAAAGTGGTAATTATATTGCCTAAGAACATAAACAAATTATACCTCTTTAAAAGGGTCCTTCATTCTTCTCTTCTTCACCCTTTTCTTGCTGCAATGATTTACCTTTGAACCTATTCAACAATAAACTACAAATGTGTTAACCAGCCCCCCTCAAAACATACAAGAAAGTGATAGTGGAAAATTTTCAGAAATTTATTTTAATTATAAAAAACAAAAAGCCCTCTTAGAAGAAGGATATATTCAAAACTACCCATGCTCAAAGACGCAAGAAAAAGAGGATAGAAAATAATGACATCTAAAGATCACAGTGTAAAATATATCTCAGATTTAAGCAGGAGGGACAAGTTATTTCTTACCACATAAATGTGGTACTGCAGAAAATAGTTGCAATGTAAGGATAGCTTGGTCTGGAATAATCATCAAAAAGTCGTGAAAAACTAAACAAAAGAAGCAAAAGAAGGTTGTCAGTAGTAACAAAAAAAATTATTGAAAAATTAAGTGAAATCATAATAGGAAATAGATGCACAATCCACATACCTTATCAATCACACCATCATGGCAACCGCTCCATCTTCTAAGGACAATAATGGCCAATAATCTCCTATGATAGAAAATAGATAAGAAAAGCACAAAATCTAACAAAAAAGCAACATTGCAAAATTACTAACTCTATTACATAAGAACACATCAACAACTTGTACCTATTTAAATGGGTCCTCCATTTTTCTCTTCTTCATCCTTTTCTTCTTTCAACGATTTATATCTGAACCTATGCAATGAAAAAGTACAAATGTGTCAACCAGCCCCCCATCAAAATACTTAAGAAAATGATTGCTGACAAACTTTCAAAAATTATTTAAAATAAAATAAAAAAATCCTCGCTGATGAAGGATTAATGAAAAACTACCCATGCTCAAAGACGTAACACAAAACAAGGTAAATGTGAAATATATCTCAGATTTATGAAGGAGGGACAAGTTAATTTCTGAGATAAATGTGGTACTGAAGCACATAGTTCCAATGTAAGGATAGCTTGGTCTGGAATAATCATCAAAAACTCATGAAAAGCCTCAACAAAAGAAGCAAAATAAGGTTGACAGTAGTAACAAAAACATTTCAGCGAAAAATCAAGCGAAGTCATAGAAAAATAGATGCATAATCGACATACCTTATCAATCACATCATTATGGGAACTGCTCCATCTTCTATGGACAATACTGGCGGTTTTTCATCTTCTATGATAGAAAACAGATGAAAAAGCACGACATCCAACAAAAAAGCAACATTGCAAAGTGGTAATTATATTGCCTAAGAACGCATAAACAAATTATACCTCTTTAAAAGGGTCCTTCATTTTTCTCTTCTTCATCCTTTTCTTGCTGCAATGATTTACCTTTGAACCTATTCAACAATAAACTACAAATGTGTTAACCAGCCCCCCTCAAAACATACAAGAAAGTGATAGTGGAAAATTTTCAGAAATTTATTTTAATTATAAAAAACAAAAAAGCCCTCTTAGAAGAAGGATATATTCAAAACTACCCATGCTCAAAGACGCAAGAAAAAGAGGATAGAAAATAATGACATCTAAAGATCACAGTGTAAAATATATCTCAGATTTAAGCAGGAGGGACAATTTATTTCTTACCACATAAATGTGGTACTGCAGAAAATAGTTGCAATGTAAGGATAGCTTGGTCTGGAATAATCATCAAAAAGTCGTGAAAAACTAAACAAAAGAAGCAAAAGAAGGTTGTCAGTAGTAACAAAAAAAATTATTGAAAAATTAAGTGAAATCATAATAGGAAATAGATGCACAATCCACATACCTTATCAATCACACCATCATGGCAACCGCTCCATCTTCTAAGGACAATAATGGCCAATAATCTCCTATGATAGAAAATAGATAAGAAAAGCACAAAATCTAACAAAAAGCAACATTGCAAAATTACTAACTCTATTACATAAGAACACATCAACAACTTGTACCTATTTAAATGGGTCCTCCATTTTTCTCTTCTTCATCCTTTTCTTCTTTCAACGATTTATATCTGAACCTATGCAATGAAAAAGTACAAATGTGTCAACCAGCCCCCCATCAAAATACTTAAGAAAATGATTGCTGACAAACTTTCAAAAAATTATTTAAAATAAAATAAAAAAAAATCCCTCGCTGATGAAGGATTAATGAAAAACTACCCATGCTCAAAGGCGTAACACAAAACAAGGTAAATGTGAAATATATCTCAGATTTATGAAGGAGGGACAAGTTAATTTTACGAGATAAATGTGGTACTGAAGCACATAGTTCCAATGTAAGGATAGCTTGGTCTGGAATAATCATCAAAAACTCATGAAAAGCCTCAACAAAAGAAGCAAAATAAGGTTGACAGTAGTAACAAAAAACATTTCAGCGAAAAATCAAGCGAAGTCATAGAAAAAAAATAGATGCATAATCGACATACCTTATCAATCACATCATTATGGGAACTGCTCCATCTTCTATGGACAATACTGGCCGGTTTTTTTCATCTTCTATGATAGAAAACAGATGAAAAAAGCACGACATCCAACAAAAAAAGCAACATTGCAAAAGTGGTAATTATATTGCCTAAGAACGCATAAACAAATTATACCTCTTTAAAAGGGTCCTTCATTTTTCTCTTCTTCATCCTTTTCTTGCTGCAATGATTTACCTGAACCTATTCAACAATAAACTACAAATGTGTTAACCAGCCCCCCTCAAAACATACAAGAAAGTGATAGTGGAAAATTTTCAGAAATTTATTTTAATTATAAAAAACAAAAAAGCCCTCTTAGAAGAAGGATATATTCAAAACTACCCATGCTCAAAGACGCAAGAAAAAGAGGATAGAAAATAATGACATCTAAAGATCACAGTGTAAAATATATCTCAGATTTAAGCAGGAGGGACAAGTTATTTCTTACCACATAAATGTGGTACTGCAGAAAATAGTTGCAATGTAAGGATAGCTTGGTCTGGAATAATCATCAAAAAGTCGTGAAAAACTAAACAAAAGAAGCAAAAGAAGGTTGTCAGTAGTAACAAAAAAAATTATTGAAAAATTAAGTGAAATCATAATAGGAAATAGATGCACAATCCACATACCTTATCAATCACACCATCATGGCAACCGCTCCATCTTCTAAGGACAATAATGGCCAATAATCTCCTATGATAGAAAATAGATAAGAAAAGCACAAAATCTAACAAAAAAGCAACATTGCAAAATTACTAACTCTATTACATAAGAACACATCAACAACTTGTACCTATTTAAATGGGTCCTCCATTTTTCTCTTCTTCATCCTTTTCTTCTTTCAACGATTTATATCTGAACCTATGCAATGAAAAAGTACAAATGTGTCAACCAGCCCCCCATCAAAATACTTAAGAAAATGATTGCTGACAAACTTTCAAAAAATTATTTAAAATAAAATAAAAAATCCTCGCTGATGAAGGATTAATGAAAAACTACCCATGCTCAAAGGCGTAACACAAAACAAGGTAAATGTGAAATATATCTCAGATTTATGAAGGAGGGACAAGTTAATTTTACGAGATAAATGTGGTACTGAAGCACATATAGTTCCAATGTAAGGATAGCTTGGTCTGGAATAATCATCAAAACTCATGAAAAGCCTCAACAAAGAAGCAAAATAAGGTTGACAGTAGTAACAAAAAACATTTCAGCGAAAAATCAAGCGAAGTCATAGAAAAAATAGATGCATAATCGACATACCTTATCAATCACATCATTATGGGAACTGCTCCATCTTCTATGGACAATACTGGCGGTTTTTCATCTTCTATGATAGAAAACAGATGAAAAAGCACGACATCCAACAAAAAAGCAACATTGCAAAAGTGGTAATTATATTGCCTAAGAGCATAAACAAATTATACCTCTTTAAAAGGGTCCTTCATTTTCTCTTCTTCATCCTTTTCTTGCTGCAATGATTTACCTTTGAACCTATTCAACAATAAACTACAAATGTGTTAACCAGCCCCCTCAAAACATACAAGAAAGTGATAGTGGAAAAATTTTCAGAAATTTATTTTAATTATAAAAACAAAAAAGCCCTCTTAGAAGAAGGATATATTCAAAACTACCCATGCTCAAAGACGCAAGAAAAGAGGATAGAAAATAATGACATCTAAAGATCACAGTGTAAAATATATCTCAGATTTAAGCAGGAGGGACAAGTTATTTCTTACCACATAAATGTGGTACTGCAGAAAAATAGTTGCAATGTAAGGATAGCTTGGTCTGGAATAATCATCAAAAAGTCGTGAAAAACTAAACAAAAGAAGCAAAAGAAGGTTGTCAGTAGTAACAAAAAAATTATTGAAAAATTAAGTGAAATCATAATAGGAAATAGATGCACAATCCACATACCTTATCAATCACACCATCATGGCAACGCTCCATCTTCTAAGGACAATAATGGCCAATAATCTCCTATGATAGAAAATAGATAAGAAAAGCACAAAATCTAACAAAAAGCAACATTGCAAAATTACTAACTCTATTACATAAGAACACATCAACAACTTGTACCTATTTAAATGGGTCCTCCATTTTCTCTTCTTCATCCTTTTCTTCTTTCAACGATTTATATCTGAACCTATGCAATGAAAAAGTACAAATGTGTCAACCAGCCCCCATCAAAATACTTAAGAAAATGATTGCTGACAAACTTTCAAAAATTATTTAAAATAAAATAAAAAAATCCTCGCTGATGAAGGATTAATGAAAAACTACCCATGCTCAAAGACGTAACACAAAACAAGGTAAATGTGAAATATATCTCAGATTTATGAAGGAGGACAAGTTAATTTCTGAGATAAATGTGGTACTGAAGCACATAGTTCCAATGTAAGGATAGCTTGGTCTGGAATAATCATCAAAACTCATGAAAAGCCTCAACAAAAGAAGCAAAATAAGGTTGACAGTAGTAACAAAAAACATTTCAGCGAAAAATCAAGCGAAGTCATAGAAAAAAAATAGATGCATAATCGACATACCTTATCAATCACATCATTATGGGAACTGCTCCATCTTCTATGGACAATACTGGCCGGTTTTTTTCATCTTCTATGATAGAAAACAGATGAAAAAGCACGACATCCAACAAAAAAGCAACATTGCAAAAGTGGTAATTATATTGCCTAAGCATAAACAAATTATACCTCTTTAAAAGGGTCCTTCATTTTCTCTTCTTCATCCTTTTCTTGCTGCAATGATTTACCTTTGAACCTATTCAACAATAAACTACAAATGTGTTAACCAGCCCCCCTCAAAACATACAAGAAAGTGATAGTGGAAAATTTTCAGAAATTTATTTTAATTATAAAAAACAAAAAAGCCCTCTTAGAAGAAGGATATATTCAAAACTACCCATGCTCAAAGGCAAGAAAAAGAGGATAGAAAATAATGACATCTAAAGATCACAGTGTAAAATATATCTCAGATTTAAGCAGGAGGGACAATTTATTTCTTACCACATAAATGTGGTACTGCAGAAAATAGTTGCAATGTAAGGATAGCTTGGTCTGGAATAATCATCAAAAAGTCGTGAAAAACTAAACAAAAGAAGCAAAAGAAGGTTGTCAGTAGTAACAAAAAAAATTATTGAAAAATTAAGTGAAATCATAATAGGAAATAGATGCACAATCCACATACCTTATCAATCACACCATCATGGCAACCCTCAATCTTCTAAGGACAATAATGGCCAATAATCTCCTATGATAGAAAATAGATAAGAAAAGCACAAAATCTAACAAAAAAGCAACATTGCAAAATTACTAACTCTATTACATAAGAACACATCAACAACTTGTACCTATTTAAATGGGTCCTCCATTTTTCTCTTCTTCATCCTTTTCTTCTTTCAACGATTTATATCTGAACCTATGCAATGAAAAAGTACAAATGTGTCAACCAGCCCCCCATCAAAATACTTAAGAAAATGATTGCTGACAAACTTTCAAAAAATTATTTAAAATAAAATAAAAAAAAATCCCTCGCTGATGAAGGATTAATGAAAAACTACCCATGCTCAAAGACGTAACACAAAACAAGGTAAATGTGAAATATATCTCAGATTTATGAAGGAGGGACAAGTTAATTTTACGAGATAAATGTGGTACTGAAGCACATAGTTCCAATGTAAGGATAGCTTGGTCTGGAATAATCATCAAAAACTCATGAAAAGCCTCAACAAAAGAAGCAAAATAAGGTTGACAGTAGTAACAAAAAACATTTCAGCGAAAAATCAAGCGAAGTCATAGAAAAAAAATAGATGCATAATCGACATACCTTATCAATCACATCATTATGGGAACTGCTCCATCTTCTATGGACAATACTGGCCGGTTTTTTTCATCTTCTATGATAGAAAACAGATGAAAAAAGCACGACATCCAACAAAAAAAGCAACATTGCAAAAGTGGTAATTATATTGCCTAAGCATAAACAAATTATACCTCTTTAAAAGGGTCCTTCATTTTTCTCTTCTTCATCCTTTTCTTGCTGCAATGATTTACCTTTGAACCTATTCAACAATAAACTACAAATGTGTTAACCAGCCCCCCTCAAAACATACAAGAAAGTGATAGTGGAAAATTTTCAGAAATTTATTTTAATTATAAAAAACAAAAAAGCCCTCTTAGAAGAAGGATATATTCAAAACTACCCATGCTCAAAGACGCAAGAAAAAGAGGATAGAAAATAATGACATCTAAAGATCACAGTGTAAAATATATCTCAGATTTAAGCAGGAGGGACAATTTATTTCTTACCACATAAATGTGGTACTGCAGAAAATAGTTGCAATGTAAGGATAGCTTGGTCTGGAATAATCATCAAAAAGTCGTGAAAAACTAAACAAAAGAAGCAAAAGAAGGTTGTCAGTAGTAACAAAAAAAATTATTGAAAAATTAAGTGAAATCATAATAGGAAATAGATGCACAATCCACATACCTTATCAATCACACCATCATGGCAACCGCTCCATCTTCTAAGGACAATAATGGCCAATAATCTCCTATGATAGAAAATAGATAAGAAAAGCACAAAATCTAACAAAAAAGCAACATTGCAAAATTACTAACTCTATTACATAAGAACACATCAACAACTTGTACCTATTTAAATGGGTCCTCCATTTTTCTCTTCTTCATCCTTTTCTTCTTTCAACGATTTATATCTGAACCTATGCAATGAAAAAGTACAAATGTGTCAACCAGCCCCCCATCAAAATACTTAAGAAAATGATTGCTGACAAACTTTCAAAAAATTATTTAAAATAAAATAAAAAAAAATCCCTCGCTGATGAAGGATTAATGAAAAACTACCCATGCTCAAAGACGTAACACAAAACAAGGTAAATGTGAAATATATCTCAGATTTATGAAGGAGGGACAAGTTAATTTTACGAGATAAATGTGGTACTGAAGCACATAGTTCCAATGTAAGGATAGCTTGGTCTGGAATAATCATCAAAAACTCATGAAAAGCCTCAACAAAAGAAGCAAAATAAGGTTGACAGTAGTAACAAAAAACATTTCAGCGAAAAATCAAGCGAAGTCATAGAAAAAAAATAGATGCATAATCGACATACCTTATCAATCACATCATTATGGGAACTGCTCCATCTTCTATGGACAATACTGGCCGGTTTTTTTCATCTTCTATGATAGAAAACAGATGAAAAAAGCACGACATCCAACAAAAAAAGCAACATTGCAAAAGTGGTAATTATATTGCCTAAGAACGCATAAACAAATTATACCTCTTTAAAAGGGTCCTTCATTTTTCTCTTCTTCATCCTTTTCTTGCTGCAATGATTTACCTTTGAACCTATTCAACAATAAACTACAAATGTGTTAACCAGCCCCCCTCAAAACATACAAGAAAGTGATAGTGGAAAATTTTCAGAAATTTATTTTAATTATAAAAAACAAAAAAGCCCTCTTAGAAGAAGGATATATTCAAAACTACCCATGCTCAAAGACGCAAGAAGAAAAAGAGGATAGAAAATAATGACATCTAAAGATCACAGTGTAAAATATATCTCAGATTTAAGCAGGAGGGACAAGTTATTTCTTACCACATAAATGTGGTACTGCAGAAAAATAGTTGCAATGTAAGGATAGCTTGGTCTGGAATAATCATCAAAAAGTCGTGAAAAACTAAACAAAAGAAGCAAAAGAAGGTTGTCAGTAGTAACAAAAAAAATTATTGAAAAATTAAGTGAAATCATAATAGGAAATAGATGCACAATCCACATACCTTATCAATCACACCATCATGGCAACCGCTCCATCTTCTAAGGACAATAATGGCCAATAATCTCCTATGATAGAAAATAGATAAGAAAAGCACAAAATCTAACAAAGAGCAACATTGCAAAATTACTAACTCTATTACATAAGAACACATCAACAACTTGTACCTATTTAAATGGGTCCTCCATTTTTCTCTTCTTCATCCTTTTCTTCTTTCAACGATTTATATCTGAACCTATGCAATGAAAAAGTACAAATGTGTCAACCAGCCCCCCATCAAAATACTTAAGAAAATGATTGCTGACAAACTTTCAAAAAATTATTTAAAATAAAATAAAAAAAAATCCCTCGCTGATGAAGGATTAATGAAAAACTACCCATGCTCAAAGACGTAACACAAAACAAGGTAAATGTGAAATATATCTCAGATTTATGAAGGAGGGACAAGTTAATTTTACGAGATAAATGTGGTACTGAAGCACATAGTTCCAATGTAAGGATAGCTTGGTCTGGAATAATCATCAAAAACTCATGAAAAGCCTCAACAAAAGAAGCAAAATAAGGTTGACAGTAGTAACAAAAAACATTTCAGCGAAAAATCAAGCGAAGTCATAGAAAAAAAATAGATGCATAATCGACATACCTTATCAATCACATCATTATGGGAACTGCTCCATCTTCTATGGACAATACTGGCCGGTTTTTTTCATCTTCTATGATAGAAAACAGATGAAAAAAGCACGACATCCAACAAAAAAAGCAACATTGCAAAAGTGGTAATTATATTGCCTAAGAACGCATAAACAAATTATACCTCTTTAAAAGGGTCCTTCATTTTTCTCTTCTTCATCCTTTTCTTGCTGCAATGATTTACCTTTGAACCTATTCAACAATAAACTACAAATGTGTTAACCAGCCCCCCTCAAAACATACAAGAAAGTGATAGTGGAAAATTTTCAGAAATTTATTTTAATTATAAAAAACAAAAAAGCCCTCTTAGAAGAAGGATATATTCAAAACTACCCATGCTCAAAGACGCAAGAAAAAGAGGATAGAAAATAATGACATCTAAAGATCACAGTGTAAAATATATCTCAGATTTAAGCAGGAGGGACAATTTATTTCTTACCACATAAATGTGGTACTGCAGAAAATAGTTGCAATGTAAGGATAGCTTGGTCTGGAATAATCATCAAAAAGTCGTGAAAAACTAAACAAAAGAAGCAAAAGAAGGTTGTCAGTAGTAACAAAAAAAATTATTGAAAAATTAAGTGAAATCATAATAGGAAATAGATGCACAATCCACATACCTTATCAATCACACCATCATGGCAACCGCTCCATCTTCTAAGGACAATAATGGCCAATAATCTCCTATGATAGAAAATAGATAAGAAAAGCACAAAATCTAACAAAAAAGCAACATTGCAAAATTACTAACTCTATTACATAAGAACACATCAACAACTTGTACCTATTTAAATGGGTCCTCCATTTTTCTCTTCTTCATCCTTTTCTTCTTTCAACGATTTATATCTGAACCTATGCAATGAAAAAGTACAAATGTGTCAACCAGCCCCCCATCAAAATACTTAAGAAAATGATTGCTGACAAACTTTCAAAAAATTATTTAAAATAAAATAAAAAAAAATCCCTCGCTGATGAAGGATTAATGAAAAACTACCCATGCTCAAAGACGTAACACAAAACAAGGTAAATGTGAAATATATCTCAGATTTATGAAGGAGGGACAAGTTAATTTCTGAGATAAATGTGGTACTGAAGCACATAGTTCCAATGTAAGGATAGCTTGGTCTGGAATAATCATCAAAAACTCATGAAAAGCCTCAACAAAAGAAGCAAAATAAGGTTGACAGTAGTAACAAAAACATTTCAGCGAAAAATCAAGCGAAGTCATAGAAAAAAATAGATGCATAATCGACATACCTTATCAATCACATCATTATGGGAACTGCTCCATCTTCTATGGACAATACTGGCAGTTTTCATCTTCTATGATAGAAAACAGATGAAAAAGCACGACATCCAACAAAAAAGCAACATTGCAAAAGTGGTAATTATATTGCCTAAGGCATAAACAAATTATACCTCTTTAAAAGGGTCCTTCATTTTCTCTTCTTCATCCTTTTCTTGCTGCAATGATTTACCTTTGAACCTATTCAACAATAAACTACAAATGTGTTAACCAGCCCCCCTCAAAACATACAAGAAAGTGATAGTGGAAAATTTTCAGAAATTTATTTTAATTATAAAAAACAAAAAAGCCCTCTTAGAAGAAGGATATATTCAAAACTACCCATGCTCAAAGACGCAAGAAAAAGAGGATAGAAAATAATGACATCTAAAGATCACAGTGTAAAATATATCTCAGATTTAAGCAGGAGGGACAATTTATTTCTTACCACATAAATGTGGTACTGCAGAAAAATAGTTGCAATGTAAGGATAGCTTGGTCTGGAATAATCATCAAAAGTCGTGAAAAACTAAACAAAAGAAGCAAAAGAAGGTTGTCAGTAGTAACAAAAAAATTATTGAAAAATTAAGTGAAATCATAATAGGAAATAGATGCACAATCCACATACCTTATCAATCACACCATCATGGCAACCGCTCCATCTTCTAAGGACAATAATGGCCAATAATCTCCTATGATAGAAAATAGATAAGAAAAGCACAAAATCTAACAAAAAGCAACATTGCAAAATTACTAACTCTATTACATAAGAACACATCAACAACTTGTACCTATTTAAATGGGTCCTCCATTTTTCTCTTCTTCATCCTTTTCTTCTTTCAACGATTTATATCTGAACCTATGCAATGAAAAAGTACAAATGTGTCAACCAGCCCCCCATCAAAATACTTAAGAAAATGATTGCTGACAAACTTTCAAAAATTATTTAAAATAAAATAAAAAAATCCTCGCTGATGAAGGATTAATGAAAAACTACCCATGCTCAAAGACGTAACACAAAACAAGGTAAATGTGAAATATATCTCAGATTTATGAAGGAGGGACAAGTTAATTTCTGAGATAAATGTGGTACTGAAGCACATAGTTCCAATGTAAGGATAGCTTGGTCTGGAATAATCATCAAAAACTCATGAAAAGCCTCAACAAAAGAAGCAAAATAAGGTTGACAGTAGTAACAAAAAACATTTCAGCGAAAAATCAAGCGAAGTCATAGAAAAAAAATAGATGCATAATCGACATACCTTATCAATCACATCATTATGGGAACTGCTCCATCTTCTATGGACAATACTGGCAGTTTTTCATCTTCTATGATAGAAAACAGATGAAAAAGCACGACATCCAACAAAAAAGCAACATTGCAAAAGTGGTAATTATATTGCCTAAGAGCATAAACAAATTATACCTCTTTAAAGGGTCCTTCATTTTCTCTTCTTCATCCTTTTCTTGCTGCAATGATTTACCTTTGAACCTATTCAACAATAAACTACAAATGTGTTAACCAGCCCCCCTCAAAACATACAAGAAAGTGATAGTGGAAAATTTTCAGAAATTTATTTTAATTATAAAAAACAAAAAGCCCTCTTAGAAGAAGGATATATTCAAAACTACCCATGCTCAAAGACGCAAGAAAAAGAGGATAGAAAATAATGACATCTAAAGATCACAGTGTAAAATATATCTCAGATTTAAGCAGGAGGGACAAGTTATTTCTTACCACATAAATGTGGTACTGCAGAAAATAGTTGCAATGTAAGGATAGCTTGGTCTGGAATAATCATCAAAAGTCGTGAAAAACTAAACAAAAGAAGAAGCAAAGAAGGTTGTCAGTAGTAACAAAAAATTATTGAAAAATTAAGTGAAATCATAATAGGAAATAGATGCACAATCCACATACCTTATCAATCACACCATCATGGCAACCGCTCCATCTTCTAAGGACAATAATGGCCAATAATCTCCTATGATAGAAAATAGATAAGAAAAGCACAAAATATAACAAAAAGCAACATTGCAAAATTACTAACTCTATTACATAAGAACACATCAACAACTTGTACCTATTTAAATGGGTCCTCCATTTTTCTCTTCTTCATCCTTTTCTTCTTTCAACGATTTATATCTGAACCTATGCAATGAAAAAGTACAAATGTGTCAACCAGCCCCCCATCAAAATACTTAAGAAAATGATTGCTGACAAACTTTCAAAAATTATTTAAAATAAAATAAAAAAATCCTCGCTGATGAAGGATTAATGAAAAACTACCCATGCTCAAAGACGTAACACAAAACAAGGTAAATGTGAAATATATCTCAGATTTATGAAGGAGGGACAAGTTAATTTCTGAGATAAATGTGGTACTGAAGCACATAGTTCCAATGTAAGGATAGCTTGGTCTGGAATAATCATCAAAAACTCATGAAAAGCCTCAACAAAAGAAGCAAAATAAGGTTGACAGTAGTAACAAAAAACATTTCAGCGAAAAATCAAGCGAAGTCATAGAAAAAATAGATGCATAATCGACATACCTTATCAATCACATCATTATGGGAACTGCTCCATCTTCTATGGACAATACTGGCAGTTTTTCATCTTCTATGATAGAAAACAGATGAAAAAGCACGACATCCAACAAAAAGCAACATTGCAAAAGTGGTAATTATATTGCCTAGAACGCATAAACAAATTATACCTCTTTAAAAGGGTCCTTCATTTTCTCTTCTTCATCCTTTTCTTGCTGCAATGATTTACCTTTGAACCTATTCAACAATAAACTACAAATGTGTTAACCAGCCCCCTCAAAACATACAAGAAAGTGATAGTGGAAAATTTTCAGAAATTTATTTTAATTATAAAAACAAAAAGCCCTCTTAGAAGAAGGATATATTCAAAACTACCCATGCTCAAAGACGCAAAGAAAAGAGGATAGAAAATAATGACATCTAAAGATCACAGTGTAAAATATATCTCAGATTTAAGCAGGAGGGACAAGTTATTTCTTACCACATAAATGTGGTACTGCAGAAAATAGTTGCAATGTAAGGATAGCTTGGTCTGGAATAATCATCAAAAGTCGTGAAAAACTAAACAAAAGAAGCAAAAGAAGGTTGTCAGTAGTAACAAAAAAATTATTGAAAAATTAAGTGAAATCATAATAGGAAATAGATGCACAATCCACATACCTTATCAATCACACCATCATGGCAACCGCTCCATCTTCTAAGGACAATAATGGCCAATAATCTCCTATGATAGAAAATAGATAAGAAAAGCACAAAATCTAACAAAAAGCAACATTGCAAAATTACTAACTCTATTACATAAGAACACATCAACAACTTGTACCTATTTAAATGGGTCCTCCATTTTCTCTTCTTCATCCTTTTCTTCTTTCAACGATTTATATCTGAACCTATGCAATGAAAAGTACAAATGTGTCAACCAGCCCCCATCAAAATACTTAAGAAAATGATTGCTGACAAACTTTCAAAAATTATTTAAAATAAAATAAAAAAATCCTCGCTGATGAAGGATTAATGAAAAACTACCCATGCTCAAAGACGTAACACAAAACAAGGTAAATGTGAAATATATCTCAGATTTATGAAGGAGGGACAAGTTAATTTCTGAGATAAATGTGGTACTGAAGCACATAGTTCCAATGTAAGGATAGCTTGGTCTGGAATAATCATCAAAAACTCATGAAAAGCCTCAACAAAAGAAGCAAAATAAGGTTGACAGTAGTAACAAAAAACATTTCAGCGAAAAATCAAGCGAAGTCATAGAAAAAAAATAGATGCATAATCGACATACCTTATCAATCACATCATTATGGGAACTGCTCCATCTTCTATGGACAATACTGGCCGGTTTTTTTCATCTTCTATGATAGAAAACAGATGAAAAAAGCACGACATCCAACAAAAAGCAACATTGCAAAAGTGGTAATTATATTGCCTAAGAACGCATAAACAAATTATACCTCTTTAAAAGGGTCCTTCATTTTTCTCTTCTTCATCCTTTTCTTGCTGCAATGATTTACCTTTGAACCTATTCAACAATAAACTACAAATGTGTTAACCAGCCCCCCTCAAAACATACAAGAAAGTGATAGTGGAAAATTTTCAGAAATTTATTTTAATTATAAAAAACAAAAAAGCCCTCTTAGAAGAAGGATATATTCAAAACTACCCATGCTCAAAGACGCAAGAAAAAGAGGATAGAAAATAATGACATCTAAAGATCACAGTGTAAAATATATCTCAGATTTAAGCAGGAGGGACAAGTTATTTCTTACCACATAAATGTGGTACTGCAGAAAATAGTTGCAATGTAAGGATAGCTTGGTCTGGAATAATCATCAAAAAGTGAAAAACTAAACAAAAGAAGCAAAAGAAGGTTGTCAGTAGTAACAAAAAAATTATAGAAAAAATAAGTGAAATCATAATAGGAAATAGATGCACAATCCACATACCTTCTCAATCACACCATCATGGCAACCGCTCCATCTTCTAAGGACAATAATGGCCAATAATCTCCTATGATAGAACATAGATAAGAAAAGCACAAAATCTAACAAAAAGCAACATTGCAAAATTACTAACTCTATTACATAAGAACACATCAACAACTTGTACCTATTTAAATGGGTCCTCCATTTTTCTCTTCTTCATCCTTTTCTTCTTTCAACGATTTATATCTGAACCTATGCAATGAAAAAGTACAAATGTGTCAACCAGCCCCCCATCAAAATACTTAAGAAAATGATTGCTGACAAACTTTCAAAAAATAATATAAAATAAAATAAAAAAATCCTCGCTGATGAAGGATTAATGAAAAACTACCCATGCTCAAAGACGTAACACAAAACAAGGTAAATGTGAAATATATCTCAGATTTATGAAGGAGGGACAAGTTAATTTCTGAGATAAATGTGGTACTGAAGCACATAGTTCCAATGTAAGGATAGCTTGGTCTGGAATAATCATCAAAAACTCATGAAAAGCCTCAACAAAAGAAGCAAAATAAGGTTGACAGTAGTAACAAAAAACATTTCAGCGAAAAATCAAGCGAAGTCATAGAAAAAAAATAGATGCATAATCGACATACCTTATCAATCACATCATTATGGGAACTGCTCCATCTTCTATGGACAATACTGGCCGGTTTTTTTCATCTTCTATGATAGAAAACAGATGAAAAAAGCACGACATCCAACAAAAAAAGCAACATTGCAAAAGTGGTAATTATATTGCCTAAGAACGCATAAACAAATTATACCTCTTTAAAAGGGTCCTTCATTTTTCTCTTCTTCATCCTTTTCTTGCTGCAATGATTTACCTTTGAACCTATTCAACAATAAACTACAAATGTGTTAACCAGCCCCCCTCAAAACATACAAGAAAGTGATAGTGGAAAATTTTCAGAAATTTATTTTAATTATAAAAAACAAAAAAGCCCTCTTAGAAGAAGGATATATTCAAAACTACCCATGCTCAAAGACGCAAGAAAAAGAGGATAGAAAATAATGACATCTAAAGATCACAGTGTAAAATATATCTCAGATTTAAGCAGGAGGGACAAGTTATTTCTTACCACATAAATGTGGTACTGCAGAAAATAGTTGCAATGTAAGGATAGCTTGGTCTGGAATAATCATCAAAAAGTCGTGAAAAACTAAACAAAAGAAGCAAAAGAAGGTTGTCAGTAGTAACAAAAAAAATTATTGAAAAATTAAGTGAAATCATAATAGGAAATAGATGCACAATCCACATACCTTATCAATCACACCATCATGGCAACCGCTCCATCTTCTAAGGACAATAATGGCCAATAATCTCCTATGATAGAAAATAGATAAGAAAAGCACAAAATCTAACAAAAAAGCAACATTGCAAAATTACTAACTCTATTACATAAGAACACATCAACAACTTGTACCTATTTAAATGGGTCCTCCATTTTTCTCTTCTTCATCCTTTTCTTCTTTCAACGATTTATATCTGAACCTATGCAATGAAAAAGTACAAATGTGTCAACCAGCCCCCCATCAAAATACTTAAGAAAATGATTGCTGACAAACTTTCAAAAAATTATTTAAAATAAAATAAAAAAAAATCCCTCGCTGATGAAGGATTAATGAAAAACTACCCATGCTCAAAGACGTAACACAAAACAAGGTAAATGTGAAATATATCTCAGATTTATGAAGGAGGGACAAGTTAATTTCTGAGATAAATGTGGTACTGAAGCACATAGTTCCAATGTAAGGATAGCTTGGTCTGGAATAATCATCAAAAACTCATGAAAAGCCTCAACAAAAGAAGCAAAATAAGGTTGACAGTAGTAACAAAAAACATTTCAGCGAAAAATCAAGCGAAGTCATAGAAAAAATAGATGCATAATCGACATACCTTATCAATCACATCATTATGGGAACTGCTCCATCTTCTATGGACAATACTGGCGGTTTTCATCTTCTATGATAGAAAACAGATGAAAAAGCACGACATCAACAAAAAAGCAACATTGCAAAAGTGGTAATTATATTGCCTAAGAGCATAAACAAATTATACCTCTTTAAAAGGGTCCTTCATTTTCTCTTCTTCATCCTTTTCTTGCTGCAATGATTTACCTTTGAACCTATTCAACAATAAACTACAAATGTGTTAACCAGCCCCCTCAAAACATACAAGAAAGTGATAGTGGAAAATTTTCAGAAATTTATTTTAATTATAAAAACAAAAAGCCCTCTTAGAAGAAGGATATATTCAAAACTACCCATGCTCAAAGACGCAAGAAAAAGAGGATAGAAAATAATGACATCTAAAGATCACAGTGTAAAATATATCTCAGATTTAAGCAGGAGGGACAAGTTATTTCTTACCACATAAATGTGGTACTGCAGAAAATAGTTGCAATGTAAGGATAGCTGGGTCTGGAATAATCATCAAAAGTCGTGAAAAACTAAACAAAAGAAGCAAAAGAAGGTTGTCAGTAGTAACAAAAAAATTATTGAAAAATTAAGTGAAATCATAATAGGAAATAGATGCACAATCCACATACCTTATCAATCACACCATCATGGCAACGCTCCATCTTCTAAGGACAATAATGGCCAATAATCTCCTATGATAGAAAATAGATAAGAAAAGCACAAAAACTAACAAAAACCTAACATTGCAAAATTACTAACTCTATTACATAAGTACACATCAACAACTTGTACCTATTTAAATGGGTCCCCCATTTTTCTTTTCTTCATCCTTTTCTTCTTTCAACGACTTATATCTGAGGCTATGCAGTGAAAAAGTACTAATGTGTTAACCAGCCCCTCATCGAAATACTTATGAAAATGATTGCTGACAAACTTTCAAAAAATTATTTAAAATAAAATAAAAAAAATCCTCGCTGATGAAGGATTAATGAAAAACTACCCATGCTCAAAGACGTAACACAAAACAAGGTAAATGTGAAATATATCTCAGATTTATGAAGGAGGGACAAGTTAATTTCTGAGATAAATGAGGTACTGAAGCACAGAGTCCCAATGTAAAGATAGCTTGGTCAGAAATAATCATCAAAAACTCATGAAAAGCCTCAACAAAAGAAGCAAAACAAGGTTGACAGTAGTAACAAAAAACATTTCAGCGAAAAATCAAGCGAAGTCATAGAAAAAATAGATGCATAATCGACATACCTTATCAATCACATCATTATGGGAACTGCTCCATCTTCTATGGACAATACTGGCAGTTTTCATCTTCTATGATAGAAAACAGATGAAAAAGCACGACATCCAACAAAAAAGCAACATTGCAAAAGTGGTAATTATATTGCCTAAGGCATAAACAAATTATACCTCTTTAAAAGGGTCCTTCATTTTCTCTTCTTCATCCTTTTCTTGCTGCAATGATTTACCTTTGAACCTATTCAACAATAAACTACAAATGTGTTAACCAGCCCCCCTCAAAACATACAAGAAAGTGATAGTGGAAAATTTTCAGAAATTTATTTTAATTATAAAAACAAAAGCCCTCTTAGAAGAAGGATATATTCAAAACTACCCATGCTCAAAGACGCAAGAAAAGAGGATAGAAAATAATGACATATAAAGATCACAGTGTAAAATATATCTCAGATTTAAGCAGGAGGGACAAGTTATTTCTTACCACATAAATGTGGTACTGCAGAAAATAGTTGCAATGTAAGGATAGCTTGGTCTGGAATAATCATCAAAAAGTCGTGAAAAACTAAACAAAAGAAGCAAAAGAAGGTTGTCAGTAGTAACAAAAAAAATTATTGAAAAATTAAGTGAAATCATAATAGGAAATAGATGCACAATCCACATACCTTATCAATCACACCATCATGGCAACCGCTCCATCTTCTAAGGACAATAATGGCCAATAATCTCCTATGATAGAAAATAGATAAGAAAAGCACAAAATCTAACAAAAAAGCAACATTGCAAAATTACTAACTCTATTACATAAGAACACATCAACAACTTGTACCTATTTAAATGGGTCCTCCATTTTTCTCTTCTTCATCCTTTTCTTCTTTCAACGATTTATATCTGAACCTATGCAATGAAAAAGTACAAATGAGTCAACCATCCACCCAACAAAATACTTAAGAAAATGATTGCTGACAAACTTTCAAAAAATTATTTAAAATAAAATAAAAAAAAATCCCTCGCTGATGAAGGATTAATGAAAAACTACCCATGCTCAAAGACGTAACACAAAACAAGGTAAATGTGAAATATATCTCAGATTTATGAAGGAGGGACAAGTTAATTTCTGAGATAAATGTGGTACTGAAGCACATAGTTCCAATGTAAGGATAGCTTGGTCTGGAATAATCATCAAAAACTCATGAAAAGCCTCAACAAAAGAAGCAAAATAAGGTTGACACTAGCAACAAAAAACACCTCAGCGAAAAATCAAGCGAAGTCATACAAAAAAAATAGATGCATAACCGACATACCTTACCAATCACATCATTATGGGAACTGCTCCATCTTCTATCGACAATACTGGCCGGTCTTTTTCATCTTCTATGATAGAAAACAGATGAAAAAGCACGACATCCAACAAAAAAGCAACATTGCAAAAGTGGTAATTATATTGCCTAAGAAGCATAAACAAATTATACCTCTTTAAAAGGGTCCTTCATTTTCTCTTCTTCATCCTTTTCTTGCTGCAATGATTTACCTTTGAACCTATTCAACAATAAACTACAAATGTGTTAACCAGCCCCCTCAAAACATACAAGAAAGTGATAGTGGAAAATTTTCAGAAATTTATTTTAATTATAAAAACAAAAAGCCCTCTTAGAAGAAGGATATATTCAAAACTACCCATGCTCAAAGGCATAAGAAAAAGAGGATAGAAAATAATGACATATAAAGATCACAGTGTAAAATATATCTCAGATTTAAGCAGGAGGGACAAGTTATTTCTTACCACATAAATGTGGTACTGCAGAAAAATAGTTGCAATGTAAGGATAGCTTGGTCTGGAATAATCATCAAAAAGTCGTGAAAAACTAAACAAAAGAAGCAAAAGAAGGTTGTCAGTAGTAACAAAAAAAATTATTGAAAAATTAAGTGAAATCATAATAGGAAATAGATGCACAATCCACATACCTTATCAATCACACCATCATGGCAACCGCTCCATCTTCTAAGGACAATAATGGCCGATAATCTCCTATGATTTAAAATATATAAGAAAAGCACAAAATCTAACAAAAAGCAACATTGCAAAATTACTAACTCTATTACATAAGAACACATCAACAACTTGTACCTATTTAAATGGGTCCTCCATTTTTCTCTTCTTCATCCTTTTCTTCTTTCAACGATTTATATCTGAACCTATGCAATGAAAAAGTACAAATGTGTCAACCAGCCCCCCATCAAAATACTTAAGAAAATGATTGCTGACAAACTTTCAAAAAATTATTTAAAATAAAATAAAAAAATCCTCGCTGATGAAGGATTAATGAAAAACTACCCATGCTCAAAGGCGTAACACAAAACAAGGTAAATGTGAAATATATCTCAGATTTATGAAGGAGGGACAAGTTAATTTCTGAGATAAATGTGGTACTGAAGCACATAGTTCCAATGTAAGGATAGCTTGGTCTGGAATAATCATCAAAAACTCATGAAAAGCCTCAACAAAAGAAGCAAAATAAGGTTGACAGTAGTAACAAAAAACATTTCAGCGAAAAATCAAGCGAAGTCATAGAAAAAAAATAGATGCATAATCGACATACCTTATCAATCACATCATTATGGAACTGCTCCATCTTCTATGGACAATACTGGCAGTTTTTCATCTTCTATGATAGAAAACAGATGAAAAAGCACGACATCCAACAAAAAAGCAACATTGCAAAAGTGGTAATTATATTGCCTAAGAGCATAAACAAATTATACCTCTTTAAAAGGGTCCTTCATTTTCTCTTCTTCATCCTTTTCTTGCTGCAATGATTTACCTTTGAACCTATTCAACAATAAACTACAAATGTGTTAACCAGCCCCCTCAAAACATACAAGAAAGTGATAGTGGAAAATTTTCAGAAATTTATTTTAATTATAAAAACAAAAAGCCCTCTTAGAAGAAGGATATATTCAAAACTACCCATGCTCAAAGACGCATAAGAAAAAGAGGATGAAAATAATGACATATAAAGATCACAGTGTAAATATATCTCAGATTTAAGCAGGAGGGACAAGTTATTTCTTACCACATAAATGTGGTACTGCAGAAAATAGTTGCAATGTAAGGATAGCTTGGTCTGGAATAATCATCAAAAAGTCGTGAAAAACTAAACAAAAGAAGCAAAAAGAAGGTTGTCAGTAGTAACAAAAAAATTATTGAAAAATTAAGTGAAATCATAATAGGAAATAGATGCACAATCCACATACCTTATCAATCACACCATCATGGCAACCGCTCCATCTTCTAAGGACAATAATGGCCAATAATCTCCTATGATAGAAAATAGATAAGAAAAGCACAAAATCTAACAAAAAGCAACATTGCAAAATTACTAACTCTATTACATAAGAACACATCAACAACTTGTACCTATTTAAATGGGTCCTCCATTTTCTCTTCTTCATCCTTTTCTTCTTTCAACGATTTATATCTGAACCTATGCAATGAAAAAGTACAAATGTGTCAACCAGCCCCCATCAAAATACTTAAGAAAATGATTGCTGACAAACTTTCAAAAAATTATTTAAAATAAAATAAAAAAATCCTCGCTGATGAAGGATTAATGAAAAACTACCCATGCTCAAAGAGCGTAACACAAAACAAGGTAAATGTGAAATATATCTCAGATTTATGAAGGAGGGACAAGTTAATTTCTGAGATAAATGTGGTACTGAAGCACATAGTTCAATGTAAGGATAGCTTGGTCTGGAATAATCATCAAAAACTCATGAAAAGCCTCAACAAAAGAAGCAAAATAAGGTTGACAGTAGTAACAAAAAACATTTCAGCGAAAAATCAAGCGAAGTCATAGAAAAAAAATAGATGCATAATCGACATACCTTATCAATCACATCATTATGGGAACTGCTCCATCTTCTATGGACAATACTGGCCGGTTTTTTTCATCTTCTATGATAGAAAACAGATGAAAAAAGCACGACATCCAACAAAAAAAGCAACATTGCAAAAGTGGTAATTATATTGCCTAAGAGCATAAACAAATTATACCTCTTTAAAAGGGTCCTTCATTTTTCTCTTCTTCATCCTTTTCTTGCTGCAATGATTTACCTTTGAACCTATTCAACAATAAACTACAAATGTGTTAACCAGCCCCCCTCAAAACATACAAGAAAGTGATAGTGGAAAATTTTCAGAAATTTATTTTAATTATAAAAAACAAAAAAGCCCTCTTAGAAGAAGGATATATTCAAAACTACCCATGCTCAAAGCGCAAGAAAAAGAGGATAGAAAATAATGACATCTAAAGATCACAGTGTAAAATATATCTCAGATTTAAGCAGGAGGGACAAGTTATTTCTTACCACATAAATGTGGTACTGCAGAAAATAGTTGCAATGTAAGGATAGCTTGGTCTGGAATAATCATCAAAAGTCGTGAAAAACTAAACAAAAGAAGCAAAAGAAGGTTGTCAGTAGTAACAAAAAAATTATTGAAAAATTAAGTGAAATCATAATAGGAAATAGATGCACAATCCACATACCTTATCAATCACACCATCATGGCAACGCTCCATCTTCTAAGGACAATAATGGCCAATAATCTCCTATGATAGAAAATAGATAAGAAAAGCACAAAATCTAACAAAAAGCAACATTGCAAAATTACTAACTCTATTACATAAGAACACATCAACAACTTGTACCTATTTAAATGGGTCCTCCATTTTCTCTTCTTCATCCTTTTCTTCTTTCAACGATTTATATCTGAACCTATGCAATGAAAAAGTACAAATGTGTCAACCAGCCCCCCATCAAAATACTTAAGAAAATGATTGCTGACAAACTTTCAAAAAATTATTTAAAATAAAATAAAAAAATCCTCGCTGATGAAGGATTAATGAAAAACTACCCATGCTCAAAGGCGTAACACAAAACAAGGTAAATGTGAAATATATCTCAGATTTATGAAGGAGGGACAAGTTAATTTCTGAGATAAATGTGGTACTGAAGCACATAGTTCCAATGTAAGGATAGCTTGGTCTGGAATAATCATCAAAACTCATGAAAAGCCTCAACAAAAGAAGCAAAATAAGGTTGACAGTAGTAACAAAAAACATTTCAGCGAAAAATCAAGCGAAGTCATAGAAAAAAAATAGATGCATAATCGACATACCTTATCAATCACATCATTATGGGAACTGCTCCATCTTCTATGGACAATACTGGCGGTTTTTCATCTTCTATGATAGAAAACAGATGAAAAAGCACGACATCCAACAAAAAAGCAACATTGCAAAAGTGGTAATTATATTGCCTAAGAGCATAAACAAATTATACCTCTTTAAAAGGGTCCTTCATTTTCTCTTCTTCATCCTTTTCTTGCTGCAATGATTTACCTTTGAACCTATTCAACAATAAACTACAAATGTGTTAACCAGCCCCCCTCAAAACATACAAGAAAGTGATAGTGGAAAATTTTCAGAAATTTATTTTAATTATAAAAAACAAAAAGCCCTCTTAGAAGAAGGATATATTCAAAACTACCCATGCTCAAAGGCAAGAAAAAGAGGATAGAAAATAATGACATCTAAAGATCACAGTGTAAAATATATCTCAGATTTAAGCAGGAGGGACAAGTTATTTCTTACCACATAAATGTGGTACTGCAGAAAATAGTTGCAATGTAAGGATAGCTTGGTCTGGAATAATCATCAAAAGTCGTGAAAAACTAAACAAAAGAAGCAAAGAAGGTTGTCAGTAGTAACAAAAAAAATTATTGAAAAATTAAGTGAAATCATAATAGGAAATAGATGCACAATCCACATACCTTATCAATCACACCATCATGGCAACCGCTCCATCTTCTAAGGACAATAATGGCCAATAATCTCCTATGATAGAAAATAGATAAGAAAAGCACAAAATCTAACAAAAAAGCAACATTGCAAAATTACTAACTCTATTACATAAGAACACATCAACAACTTGTACCTATTTAAATGGGTCCTCCATTTTTCTCTTCTTCATCCTTTTCTTCTTTCAACGATTTATATCTGAACCTATGCAATGAAAAAGTACAAATGTGTCAACCAGCCCCCCATCAAAATACTTAAGAAAATGATTGCTGACAAACTTTCAAAAAATTATTTAAAATAAAATAAAAAAAAATCCCTCGCTGATGAAGGATTAATGAAAAACTACCCATGCTCAAAGACGTAACACAAAACAAGGTAAATGTGAAATATATCTCAGATTTATAAAGGAGGGACAAGTTAATTTCTGAGATAAATGTGGTACTGAAGCACATAGTTCCAATGTAAGGATAGCTTGGTCTGGAATAATCATCAAAAACTCATGAAAAGCCTCAACAAAAGAAGCAAAATAAGGTTGACAGTAGTAACAAAAAACATTTCAGCGAAAAATCAAGCGAAGTCATAGAAAAAAAATAGATGCATAATCGACATACCTTATCAATCACATCATTATGGGAACTGCTCCATCTTCTATGGACAATACTGGCCGGTTTTTTTCATCTTCTATGATAGAAAACAGATGAAAAAGCACGACATCCAACAAAAAAGCAACATTGCAAAAGTGGTAATTATATTGCCTAAGGCATAAACAAATTATACCTCTTTAAAAGGGTCCTTCATTTTCTCTTCTTCATCCTTTTCTTGCTGCAATGATTTACCTTTGAACCTATTCAACAATAAACTACAAATGTGTTAACCAGCCCCCTCAAAACATACAAGAAAGTGATAGTGGAAAATTTTCAGAAATTTATTTTAATTATAAAAACAAAAAGCCCTCTTAGAAGAAGGATATATTCAAAACTACCCATGCTCAAAGGCAAGAAAAAGAGGATAGAAAATAATGACATATAAAGATCACAGTGTAAAATATATCTCAGATTTAAGCAGGAGGGACAAGTTATTTCTTACCACATAAATGTGGTACTGCAGAAAAATAGTTGCAATGTAAGGATAGCTTGGTCTGGAATAATCATCAAAAAGTCGTGAAAAACTAAACAAAAGAAGCAAAAGAAGGTTGTCAGTAGTAACAAAAAAATTATTGAAAAATTAAGTGAAATCATAATAGGAAATAGATGCACAATCCACATACCTTATCAATCACACCATCATGGCAACCGCTCCATCTTCTAAGGACAATAATGGCCAATAATCTCCTATGATAGAAAATAGATAAGAAAAGCACAAAATCTAACAAAAAGCAACATTGCAAAATTACTAACTCTATTACATAAGAACACATCAACAACTTGTACCTATTTAAATGGGTCCTCCATTTTTCTCTTCTTCATCCTTTTCTTCTTTCAACGATTTATATCTGAACCTATGCAATGAAAAAGTACAAATGTGTCAACCAGCCCCCCATCAAAATACTTAAGAAAATGATTGCTGACAAACTTTCAAAAATTATTTAAAATAAAATAAAAAAATCCTCGCTGATGAAGGATTAATGAAAAACTACCCATGCTCAAAGACGTAACACAAAACAAGGTAAATGTGAAATATATCTCAGATTTATGAAGGAGGGACAAGTTAATTTCTGAGATAAATGTGGTACTGAAGCACATAGTTCCAATGTAAGGATAGCTTGGTCTGGAATAATCATCAAAAACTCATGAAAAGCCTCAACAAAAGAAGCAAAATAAGGTTGACAGTAGTAACAAAAAACATTTCAGCGAAAAATCAAGCGAAGTCATAGAAAAAAAATAGATGCATAATCGACATACCTTATCAATCACATCATTATGGGAACTGCTCCATCTTCTATGGACAATACTGGCCGGTTTTTTTCATCTTCTATGATAGAAAACAGAGCAATAAAGCACGACATCCAACAAAAAAAGCAACATTGCAAAAGTGGTAATTATATTGCCTAAGAACGCATAAACAAATTATACCTCTTTAAAAGGGTCCTTCATTTGTCTCTTCTTCATCCTTTTCTTGCTGCAATGATTTACCTTTGAACCTATTCAACAACAAACTACAAATGTGTTAACCAGCCCCCCTCAAAACATACAAGAAAGTGATAGTGGAAAATTTTCAGAAATTTATTTTAATTATAAAAAACAAAAAAGCCCTCTTAGAAGAAGGATATATTCAAAACTACCCATGCTCAAAGACGCAAGAAAAAGAGGATAGAAAATAATGACATATAAAGATCACAGTGTAAAATATATCTCAGATTTAAGCAGGAGGGACAAGTTATTTCTTACCACATAAATGTGGTACTGCAGAAAATAGTTGCAATGTAAGGATAACTTGATCTGGAATAATCATCAGAAACTCATTAACAGTAATAACAAAAAACATTTCAGTGAAAAATTAATTGAAATCACAATACAATGGAGAAGAATAGTGTATGACATTCCAGTAATACTAAATAGATGCACAATCAACATACCTTATTAATCACATTATCATGGCAACCACTCCATATTCTAGGGACAATAATAGCCAATAAACTTCTATGATAGAAAATAGAGGAAAAAAGCACGACATGCAACAAAAAAAGCAATATTGCAAAAGTGGCAATTATATTGCATACGAACACCTAAACAATTTATACCTATTTAAAAGGGTCCTCCATTTTTCTCTTCTTCATCCTTTGCTTTCTTCATTGATTTACTTCTGAACCTATGCAATGAAAATGTACAAATGTGTTAACCAGCCCCCCGTCGAAACATCCAAGAAAATGATACTGGAGAAATTTTGGAAAAATAATTATAAAAAATACAACAAAAAATCCCTGTCAGATGAAGGATATATTAAAAACTACCCATGCTCAAAGACATAAGAAAAAAGAAGACAGCAATAATGACTGATAAAGATCGCAATGTAAATTACTTCTCAGATTTAAGCAGGAGGGACAAGTTTATTCTTACCAGATAAATTTGGTACTGCAGCACATAGTTGCAATCTAAGGATAGCTTGGTCTGGAATACTTGTCTGATACTCATGAAAAACCTTTGGAAAAGAAGTAAAAGAAGGTTGAAAGTAGTGACAAAAAACATTTCAGTGAAAAATCAAGTGCAACCATAATACAGAATCGATGCACAATCAACATACCTTATCAGTCACATCAGCATGGCAACCGCTCCATCTTCTAAGGACAATGATTGCCAATAATCTTCTATGATAGAAAATACAGCAAAAAAGCACGATATCCAACAGAAAAAAGCAATATTTAAAAACTGGTAATTATATTGCATATGTCAACCTTATTCATCCTTTTCTTTCTTCAATGATTTGCCTCTGAACCTATGCAATGAAAAAGTACAAATGTGTTAACCAGCCTCCCCTCAAAACATACAACAAAATGATAGTGGAGACATTTTAAAAAAGGTTTTTAATGTAAAAAAATCCCTCGCAGATAAAGGGTATATAAAAAACTACCCATGTTCAAAGATGTAAGAAAACAGAAGATAGCAAATAAGGACCAATAAAGATCACAATGTAAAATCTTTCTCAGATTTAAGCAGGAGAAACAAGTTCATTCTTACCCGATAAATGTGGTACTGCAGCACATAGTTGCAATGTAAGAATATCTTGGTCTAGAATACTGATCAGAAACTTATGAAAAACCTCAACAAAAGAAGTAAAACAATGTTAACCATAGTAAGAAAAAACATTTCAGTGAAAAATCAAGTGCAATGATAATATAAAATTGATGCACAACCAACATACCTTATGAACTACCTCATAATGGCAACCGCTCCATCTTCGAAGGAAAATAATGGCCAATAATCTTCTATGATAGAAAATAGAGCAAAAAGCACCACATACAACTAAAAAAGCAACATTGGAAAACTGGTAATTACATTCCATACGAACACATTAACATATTATACCTATTTAAAAAGGTCCTACACTTTTCTCTTCTTCATCCTTTTATTTCTTCAATGATTTACCTCTAAACCTATGCAATGAAAAAGCACAAATGTGTTAATCAGCCCACGTCAAAACATACAAGGAAATGATAGTGAAATTTTTTTCAAAAAAAACCATTTCAGTAAAAAATCAAGTGAAATCATAATAAGAATAGATGCACAATTAACATACCTTATCAATCAAATCATCATGGTAACCACTGGGTCTTTTAAGGACAATAATGGCCAATAATCATCTATAATAGAAAATAGTTGAAAAAAGCGCGACATCCAACCAAAAAAAGCAACATTGCAAAAGTGGTAATTATATTGCATAAGAACACATAAAGAAATTATACCTATTTAAAAGCGTCTTCCATTTTTCTCTTCTTCATCCTTTTCTTTATCCAATGATTTACCTCTGAACATAAGCAATGAAACAGTACAAATGTGTTAACCAGCCCCCCACTCAAAACATACAAGTAAATGATAGTGGAGAAATTTTCAAAACAATTAAATAAAATAAAATAAAAGAAAAAATCTCTCTAAGATAAAGGATATATTAAAAACTACCCATGCTCAAAGACGTTAGAAAAATAAGATAGCGAATAATGACCAATAAAAGTCACAATGAAAAATATTTCTCAGATTTAAGGAGGAGAGTCAAATTACTTCTTACCAGATAAATGTGGTAGTGCAGCACATAGTTGCCATTTAAGGATAGCTTGGTCTGGAATACTTATCGGAAACACATGAAAAACCTTAACGAAAGAAGTAAAACAAGGTTAACATTATTAACAAAAAACATTTCAGCATAAAATCTAGTGCAATCATAATTCAAAATTGATGCACAACCAACATACCTTATCAATCACATCATCATGGCAACCGCTCCATCTTCGAAGGAAAATAATGGCCAAAGATCTTCTATGATAGAAAATAAAGCCAAAAAGCACATTATACAACAAAAAATGCAACATTGCAAAACTGGTAATTACATTCCATAAGAACACATTAACATATTATACCTATTTAAAATGGTCCTCCATTTTTCTCGTCTTTATCCTTTTATTCCTTCAATGATTCACCTCTAAACCTATGCAATGAAAAGCACAAATGTGCTAACCAGCCCCCGGCAAAACATACAAGGAAATGATAGTGGAAAAATTTTAAAAAACTTATTTAAAGTAAAAAAAACAAAAAATTCTTTCAGACAATGGATATGTTAAAAACTACCCGTGCTTAAAGACGTAAAAAAAAGAAGATATCGAATAATGACCACTGAAAATCACAATGTAAAATATTTCTCAGATTTAAGCAGGAGGGACAAGTTAATTCTTACCAGATTAATGTGATACTACAGCACATAGTTGCAATGTAAGGATAGCTTGGTCTGGAATAATCATCGGAAACTCATGAAAAATCTTAACAAAAGAAGTAAAACAACGTTGACAGTAGTAACAAAAAATATTTCACTGAAAAATCAAGTGCAATTATAATACAAAATAGATGCACAATCAACATACCTTATCAATCACATCATTACGGCAACCGATCCATCTTTGAAGGACAATAATGACCAATAATCTTCTATGATAGAAAATAGAGCAAAAAAGCATGACATACAACAAAAAAAGCAACATTCCAAAAATGGTAATTATATTCCACGAACACATGAACAAATTATACCTATTTATAAGGGTCCTCCATTTTTCTCTTCTTCGTCCTTTTCTTTCTTCAATGATTTACCTCTGAATGTATGCAATGAAAAAGCACAAATGTGTTAGCCAGCCCCCCGTCGAAATATACAAGAACATGATGCAGGACAAATTTTGAATAACTTATCAATAATGAAAAAAACCCTCTCAGATGAAGAATATACATGAAAAACTACGCATGCTCAAAGACGTAAGAAAAAAGAAGATAGCGAATAATGATAAATAAAGACCCCAATATAAAATATTTCTCAGATTTAAGAAGAAGAGATAAGTTAATTCCTACCAGATAAATGTGGTACTGCAGAATATAGTTGCAATGCAAGGACAGCTTGGTCTGGAACACTCACCAGAAACCCATGAAAAACCTTAACAAAATAAGTAAAACAAGGTTGACAGTAGTAAAAAAATCATTTCAGTAAAACAGCAAGTGGAATCATAATAGGAAATAGATGCACAATAAACATACCTAATCAATCACATCATCATTGCAACCGATCCATCTTCTAAGGAGTATAATGGCCAATAATCTTCTATGATAGAAAACAGATAAAAAAGCACGACATCCAACAAAAAAAGCAACATTGCAAAACTAATAACTATATGGCATAAGAACACATTAACAAATTATACCTATTTAAAAGGGTCCCCCATTTTTCTCTTCTTCATCCTTTTCTTTCTTCAATGATTTGCCTTTGAACCTATCCAATGAAAAAGTACAAATGTGTTAACCAGCCCTGCGTCAATCCATACAAGTTAATGATAGTGGAGAAATTTTCAAAAACTTATTTAAAATACAAAAAAAAACAAAAAAACCCTCTCAGATAAAGGATATATGAAAAACTACAGATGCTCAAAGACGTAAGAAGAAAGAAGATAGTGAATAATGAGCATGCAAGATGACAATGTAAAATATTTCTTGGATTGAAGAGTGAGGGACAAGTTAATTCTTACCAGATAAAAGTGATACTCTAGAACATAGTTGCAATGTATGGATAGCTTGGTCTGGAATCATCATCAGAAACTCATGAAAAACCTTAACAAAAGAAGTGCCATGGGGTTGATAGTAGTAACAAAAAATATTTTAGTGAAACATTAAGTGAAAGCATAATACGAAATAGATGCACAATCAACATACCTTATCAATCACATCGTCATGACAACCACTGCATATTCTAAGGACAAGAATGGCCAATAAACTTCTATGATAGATAATAGAGGAAAAAACACGACATCCCACAAAAAAAAGCAACATTGCAAAAGTGGCAATTATATTGCATAAGAACACATAAACAAAATATACCTATTTAAAAGGGTCCTCCATTTTTATTTCTTCATGATTTTCCGTCTTTAATAATTTACCTCTAAACCTATCCAATGAAAAATTACAAATTTGTTCGCCAGCCCCTCCTCGGAACATACAAGAAAATGGTACAGGAGAAATTTTGAATAACTTATTTTAAATTAAAAAATCCCTCTCAGATGAAGAATATATATGAAAAACTACGCATGCTCAAAGATGTAAGAAAAAAGAAGATACAGAATAATGACCAATAAAGATCATAATGTAAAATATTTCTCAGTTTTAAGAGTGAGGGACAAGTTAATTATTACCATATCAATGTGGTACTGCAGAACATAGCTGCAATGTAAGGATAGCTTGGTCTGGAATAATCATCAGAATCTCATAAAAAACCCTGATCAATGAAGTAAAAAAGGTTGATTGTAATAACAAAATTAGTTTATAGTGAAAAATCATCTGTGTTCATAATATGAAGACATAACTGAAAATCATAATTTATCCAGATACCTTTCAAACATACAACAAAATGAGAATAGTAAAATTTTATATAAAAATCTGGAATAAAACATAACATAAACACCTTATTAGATGGAGATAATAGTATGTATAAGGAAATGTAATTAATGACATGATTTTTACATGCTAAAATGGACAATTAACACCAACACCAGATAAAGTAGAGGGCAAGTAATAGCAAATAATGGTCACAATGAAAATATGTCACAGATTCAAGTGAGTAAGACAAATGTATATCTAACCAAAATGAGATGCATGTAGGAGATCATTGGTACATCACAAATAATGTTATAGCTCTCATCAGCACGGGATTGTCATTAATGAACATCACAAATAACATAAAACAATATCTCCAATAAGAGCATTCAACCCAGATCATAAACAAATTTGTTTAAAGAGGTAAATTTTTAAACAAAAGGCATGAATATAAAGATTAGGACACAATGTGAGAACGATAAAACGTACCATAAAAGTCACCTCAAAATGTGGATGACTTTTCTTCCTAACATTTCTTCCGTCTTTCTCTTCTCCTGATCATCCTCTCTCTCGTCTCCCCCTCTTTATCTTCTCTCCTCTCCCCCTCTTCTCTTCTTTCCAAATCTTTTTTCCCCATCGATCACCCGCTTTCGACAAATGCATTGAATTGTCGTGCATAAACATTCGTACTGCACTTTTTGTTTATTACCGCCAAAAAGGTACCTAGGAATTAAAAGGAAAAAAACATATCAGACACACTATATTTGTTATAATAACAAAGAAAACTAAAAAAAGTAACGCTCTATAAAATAAGTAAACTATGTAAAATTTAAATTTTCATAATAGACAGAAACATAAAACCATAAAAACCAAATAAAAAAAACAAACTGGCGAGTGCAACAAGCTATCTACGTATAGCCGCCGAACCTGCAAGCAAGTAAATAACTCTAAAAGACTAAAAAATTATAAAAGTTGTTCAAACAAGTGTGGTAAAAAAAGCACGGATAAGAAGATAACAGTGTAGTACCAATAAAGAAAAGACCAAGCATCAATCGTGCAAGGATGTCTTTCAAAGTAGCAGTGAAACCTGCACAAAAACGGCAACAAAATAATTAATCATGCTATAAAACATAGAACGCGCTACATGTTAGCACAGCAATAGAGACCAAAAACTAAATAACAACTGATATAAATAGGGATCTACCATTAGAAGTTGTCCTGAAACCTTAGGTCGTGGCCTTCTTGCTGCTCAAATTCTAAGTTGACCATACAGGTACCGTCAAAAGAACACAAGAAGTGTAGAAGATCAGCTATATTGGTTAAAACATCAGGAAACAATTATAAAAGTAAAATATTAAATGTAAGCATAGGATGCCAGATAAAAAGAAAGAAGAACACTAAAATAAGGATAAGACCATTAAAACCCAAATAGAAATTATTTTTTGCAAGGATATATATAGATATACGCGCCCAGCCTGCACACAAAAAAGCAACAAAACAGTTAGTGTTGGCAACCAAAGCCTAAAGAGTACTATATTTAATCAAGGAAGCATGAATAAAGAAATTCATATTTAAGGACATCGAAATGCCCTTAGCTTTCGACAAACGCATTGAATTGTCGTGCATTCACGTTCGTACTGCTCTTTTTGTTTAATGCGCCAAAAAGGTACCTAGGAATTGAAAGAAAAAAAACATATCAGATACACTATATTTGTTATAATAACACAAAAAGCTAAAAAAAATTACGCTCTGCGAAATAAGTAAACTATGTAAAAGCTAAAAGTTCATAATCAACAGAAACATAAAACCAGAAAAACCAAATAATAAACCCAATCTAGCGAGTGCGACAAGCTATCTACGTATAGCCGCCGAACCTGCAAGCAAGAAAATAACGTTAAAAGACTAAAACATGATAAAAGTTGTTCAAACAAGTGCGGTAAAAAAAGCACGGATGAGAAGATAACAGTGTAGTACCAATACAGAATAGACCAAGCATCAATCGTGCAAGGATGTCTTTCAAAGTAGCAGTGAAACCTGCACAAAAAGGGCAACAAAATAATTAATCATGCTATAAAACATAGAACGCGCTACATGTTAGCACAGCAATAGAGACCAAAAAATAAATAAAAACTGATATAAAGAGGGATCTACCATTAGAAGTTGTCCTGAAACCTTAGGTCGTGGCTTTCTTGCTGCTCAAACTCTAAGTTGACCATACAGGTACCTTCAAAGGAAGACAAGAAGTGTAGAAGATCAGCTATATTGATTAAAACATCACGAAACAATTATAAAAGTAAAGTATTAAAGGGAAGCATAGGATGCCAGATAAAAAGAAAGCAAAACACTAAAATATTGATAAGACCATTAAAACCCAAATAGAACTTATTTTTTGCAAGGATATGTAGATATACCCCTCCAACCTGCACACCAAAAAGTAACAACACAGTTAGTGTTGACAACCAAAGCCTAAAGAGTACAATATGTTATTTAAGGATACCAAAATGCCTCTGGCATCTGACAATCACGTTGAATTGTCATCCATTCGCGTTCGTACTGCTCTTTTTGTTTACTGCCACCAAGAATATAATAGTATAAAGGTACCTAGGAATGAAAAGCAATAATATATCAGATATGCTATATGTGTTACAATAAGATTAAAAACCAAAATCAATAATGGCCTCTAAAATAAGGAAATTATATGAAATCAAAATAAATAAAATTGATACAAATATATATGTACGAAAATAATAAAAATAAACTGGTAATGGCAACCGAACCTGCACATATGAAAAGAATATTAAATAAATAAAACATTATTAAAGTTGTTTAAAGAAGCGTGGAAAAAAAGAATTGGATTGAAAGATAACAGTGTAGTACCAATAAATTGAAGACAAAGCATCAATAATGCAAGGATATGTTTCAAAGCAGCTGTCAAACCTGCACAAAAAGAGCTTGGTATGGAATAATCATCAGAAATCATGAAAAACCTTAACGAAATAAGTAAAACAAGGTTGACAGTAGTAACAAAAAACATATCAGTGAAAAATCAAGTGAAATCATAATACAAAATAGATGCACATGAAACATACCTCATCAATCACATCATCATGGCAACCACTCCATCTTCTAAGGCCAATAATAGCCAATAAACTTCTATGATAGATAGATAATAGAGGAAAAAAGCACGACATCCAACAAAAAAAAGGAACATTGCAAAACTTGTAATTATATTGCATAATAACACATAAACAAACTATACCTATTTAAAAGGGTCCACAATTTTTCTTTCTTCATCCTCTTCTTTCTTCAATGATTTACCTCTGAACCTATGCAATGAAAAAGTAAAAATGTGTTAACCAGCCCCCCCTCAAAACATACAAGAAAATGATAGTGGAGAAATTTTCAAAAATTATTTAAAATAAAAATAAACAAAAAATCCCTCTCAGATGAAGGATATATGAAAACTACCCATGCTCAAAGACGTAAGAAAAAAGGAGATATGAATGAGTCTATAAGAAAAAGTATCTATCTTTTGAAGCTGTCTTTTTGCAGTATCTCTATGAATGAGTCTAAAAATTGAATAAGAAGGCATCAGATAATTAGATTTTTAAAGACATCTAACGGCATATTAGATTCCAAAAGTTCATTTGGACAGCAAACATATCTCAAAGGTAGATATAATACCGCATTGTAGAAAGATAAAAAAATGATAAAACATGATAAAACACAACACATAAATAACATTATCAGTTTGGATATAAGCTTATATTTATCTACATTCAGTAATGTCCAAAACAAGCATTATCAGCTCCATTAAAAAAGAAACAGAAATTAGAAAAAGGGGAAAAGTACGAAACGCTACAAGTGCATCATAGAAGGTAAACTAGGAACAAAAACAAACTGGAGAAATATAAGGAAGACTAAAAACCATACCAATGTAGAAGAAGAGACTAACTGGAACAAGGCGGAAGTGAGAGAAAAGCAAGGGGGGTTTGAACAACGGACGAGCTTTAAATCCAGAGAGAGAGAGAGAGAGAGAAAAAAAAACAGGAAAGAAACCCGTTGGAATTTAAATTTATAAAGATGCCCTATTTCAATTAATCGTTCGAAGCATTAAAATGAAAAAGGTCCGTGCTGCTGTCCCTACGTCATTTTGCCCAAGTCTTTCCTTGTCTCTTCTCTCGATCACCCACTCTCTCTCCCTCTCTCTCTCCTCTTTCTCTCTTTCTCTTCTCTCGATGACCGTTTCTGTCTCCTTTCTCGCTCTCTTCCTCTTTGTGTCTTTCTCTTCTGTCGATCACCGTTTTTCTTCCCCCTCTCTCTCTCTCTCCTCTTTCTCTTCTGTCGTTCACCGTTTCTCTCTACTCTCTCTCTCCCTCCTCTCTTTCTCATCTGTCCATCACCGTTTCTCTCTTTCTCTCCCCCTCTCCCTCGTTCTCTTCGGTCGATCACCCTCTCTCTCCCTCCTCCTCCTCTCTCTCCCTCTTTCTCTTCTTGGATCACCGCCTCTCTCGCCGGCCAAGGAGAAGGCGAGAGAGACGGTGATCCAACGGGTTACTGCTATGAAACATCGCAGTAACCCTTTTAATTCTATGAAATCGTCTTCTTTTTGCTGCTGTTCAATATACATTTGTTCTTTCATCTACTTCTCTTTTCTTCCTCATCTGTCTTCGACAGTTCTCTACAAAGTTCACCTTATTTCTTCCCTCGCTCCCTCTTTCTCTTCTCCCGATCACCCTCTCTCTCGTCTCCCCCTCTTTCTCTTCTTTCCATATTTTTTTTTCCATCGATCACCCGCTTCCTCTCCTTCGTCGCTCTTTTTGTCCCTCTTTCTCTTCTGCCGATCACCGTCTCTCTTCCCTTTTCTTTTCTCCCGATCACTCGTCTGTAGAGGCTCGTTTATTTCCCACTCTTGAAAAAGCCATCGCTTCTATGGGCATTCCATCGAAGAAGCTTCCATTGTCGTTGGCGAGAAACAACAAGACGGTTCCAGATTTGGGGGAAGAAAACAAAAATCTCGAGAACCCGACCTTCGTAAGACTCACAAAAGACGTGGAACGAAAATATATCTTTCAGGGCTAACTAAAGTTTTCTTCATAATTTGTATACAATCTCCACAATTCCGGGCGCAAAAAACGGACGACACAATACTTTGCCAACAGAATTAAAGAGACAAGTTCAGTCTAGTGCCACCTAGCGACTCCCTTCAGAATTATACACGTTTACGTTACCTCAGTACCCGGCATTCGAAAAATGTTTAAAAACGTTTACCCAGAAATTCGACGCAATACAAAACATTCTACTCAAGCAGTCGGCGCAATCCAAAGCGTTCGCAGCGTTGATTTCAGGTGAATTCAACGGAACGTCCAAACTGACCACCCAAGCATTCAACCAGAGAGGGCACATTTTAACGCGAGGACATGAACAATTCTGAAGAAAACGTACGTACCATTAGAGCAGGGTTGTGGAAGCACCTCCGCGGGTAGCTGGACTGGGAGCAGCAGAGAGCAGGATCGATCGAGTGCGGGACGAGAGTAGAGGAGTCCTTGCGAACAAGGGGGCTGTCAACAGGGAGGGGGATTTGAATCGAGAGAGAGAGAGAGAGAGAGAGAGAGAGAGAGAGAGAGAGAAAGATCAAAGACGCCCGTTGGAATGTGAATTTGTAAAGAAGCCCCGTTTGATTCAAACTTTCGATCAAAACCCACGTCTGCTTCCTTCTCTCGATCACCCTCTTTCTCTTCCGTGGAATCTTCCATTCCAATTGTCCAATTGTGAGAGAAACAAGATAGCCTCCGTTGCAAAATGAAATTTATCCAGATGCCCCCATTTCATTAAAACGTTCGATAAAAGCCCACGCCTTTTTCCCCCGTTCTCTTCTCTAGATCACCAATACGCTCTCTCGATCTCTCTCCGCCTCTCTCCCTATTTCTCTTCTCTTCATCACCCACTCTCTCTCCTCTCTCCGCTTTTGTCTTATATTGGGCATCCATCCGTACATGGCTTCTGAAGACATTCGTTTACAACTAACTGTAGAAGAAACAAGAAACTGGCTTTATCCAGAAGCCCCCGTCTGATTAAAACGCTTATTAAAACCCACGTTTTTTTCCATATTTTTCTGCTCTCCGTCACCCTGTCTCTCTCTTCTCTCTCCCTCCCTCTTTCTCTTCTCTCCGTCACCCTCTCTCTCTCTTCATTCTCTCACTCGCTCTGTCTTCTCTCGATCACCCGTCTGTTGTGCCTCGTCCATTTCTGTCTCTTAAAAAAGCCTTCGCTTGAACAGACATTCGTGGAAAACTTTAATATTTACAGATGCACGAGAAAAGAGAAATTTCCAGCTTCGGGGGAAGAGAATAAAGATGCCCAGAACCTGACCTTGGTAAGACCCCATTGATTACAAAACAAGACCACTGGGAGAAGACTGGCAACGACGCGATTTAGCCTTCCCTGCATTATACAGGCCATACGTGTACGCTATAAATCAATTTTAAGTCACTCCCTAATAGTCAAGACATCCGTGTTATATTTTATTATACCCATTCCGGGAGTACATAAATTATTACTGCGAAAAGTCCACATAACACAAAACTAATCACCAGGTGCCACAAATGTTTACCATTCAATTACTATAAGTTATCTGAAACAAAATAAATGTTTGTCTTATTTATTTCAATTAATTTAGATTAATTTTCTTTCATTTCAATGATTTCTTACCTAAGAAAATGATGAGAAGTCTAGAAGAATACAATTTTAGAGAAAATAGTTATTAACATGAATACATCAGTTGGATTTTGCTCTCTGATTTCATGGTCCTTGTGGATGCAACCCTTTCTTACCTTGTTCTAAGGTCCAAAAATTTATAGATATTGTTGCATAAAGTTATCAAATTATACCTACATATTAAAATAGTTATAAGAAAATCTATTAGCACATATCAGCCAAATCAGATTCTGAAACCCAGCATAAAACATCCCAAAAAACAATAACATTCAAAAGTAGATCTAGAATAAACAAATATAATAACCATCTTAGACAGAGAGATGAATGTGAAACATCATGATAAAAAAAAAGTAACAGCACAAGTGCAGAAATACATCATGACGCCGGATGTCGTCTGGGCGTCGTCCGCTCGTCACCGAGGGTATGGGCTTGGTGTGAAAAGTAAGCCTGTATCGGACTATGACCGAGGCGTCGTCTGATAATGAGACTAGGCAAGTGAGAACTACGATGCAATGCGTGAACGTCAAGTTGTAGTATGTGAAAGTGCCGACTCGAGATGAGTGCTGATCTCCGGGACTGGACGGAGTCGCCAGGGAAGGATTGAACAGACCTCTCAAACCTCGTCCAATGAATCGAGAATGAGTACGCAGCCGAAGGGGTTGATCCCTGTTGGGTTTGCTCACACGGGACAGCCGGACCCGACTCGCACCAAACAGGTAACACGCTCTAAAATTGTGTCATTGTTCTCTTAACCTGTTCTTCTCTCCTATGTTTAACCTGAGGTAATTGAAAGGGAGCTGAAGAAAATAAGAGACGAGGGCGGGAGTCGTACCATTTGTCTCGTCCAGCAAAGGTCGTCTTTGTATGGTATTCTGTCGGAGGGTGTAAATCGGCAACGTGGTGCAATAGCTGGCAACTTCTGCTGTCGAGTGGCAGTTAGTGGTGTTGGCAGACGACGGGCTCCGACGAGTGCTTGCGTACAGAGACGTCATGGGCGGCTGAGCAGCAGCATAACAAAGACCAGTCGCTGGCTAGCGATGCAGACAATGCGCGAGAGAGCGCGGGCATCTTGCGCGGCAGCAGCAAGCCACCCAATGGCTCGAGTGGGCACGACGAGGTGCGTGCGCATGGGGTGTGGGAGGCTGCAGGCTGCAGCTGGCAACCCAGCGACCAGGCGTGTGCGGGAGCAGAAGGGTGTGCGCGGGTCGTGATAGGTGGCCACTAGGGGCCGGTGGCGACTCCAATGAATGGGCGTGTGCAGTCAAAGGAACTGAGGACAAGGCTGTGAGTGACTGTTATTGAGGGCGACAGGCGGCTCTATGGCGCAGATGAGCGAGGAGACAGGTTGCAAGCAACAGCCACTCTCGGTGACCGGCGCTACTGCAGCTTGGCATGTGGGCAGATCACGCGTGGTTAGGGGGGGCGTTTGGAGGCAGGGCGCGGATTAATGGTGGCGGCTGCCAGGTTCCACTATGGCTTGGCGCGCAGGCAGCATCGCGCGCAGGGAGCACGGACGGTTGCGGGGAGGGCGCGGGCTCAAAGGGGCGACAGACCAATGCTGGTGGTGATAGCACGCGGCTCTAGCGGTGGCGGCGCTACGAGCCAGGCGGCGTGGCGGCGCAACCTGGGCAGGCGGCGGCGTCCACTCCTCTTCCTCTTCTTCTCTTCTCTTCTTCCTTCTCCCTTCTTCCTCCTTCCCTGAAGTTGACTCTTCAGATTCCAACAGTTTTTCTCAAAAAAAGGATTTTTAAAGAGTGTTTTTGAGGCGCCCACTATTTCCCTTATGCAGGAGGTGTGGATGGGTACCTTCTACAACTGCAAAATAGAGATAAGAGAGGGGGTCTTCGACCCATTAGTGGGAAGAGGAAATCCTCATAAGTGGGTTTCCCCTCACTACTACAGTGATACAAGAGATAAAAGAAATACAAGGAAAACACAAACATAGAAACACAAATCAAGGATAAAAGCTCAAAGGAAATCGAAAAGGCGATGGTTGCATGTCGTTACCGGTATTTGAACCTGGGTGCAGCGTCGTCACCTTAGCATGACGGGCCAGCTGGACACGAGTCGGCGGCGATGCTGATAGCGATGTCAACGTCTGTGAAGACGATCCTTGAGCCTCAGGATGTGTCGCCATCGCATAAAAAACAAGCACTTAAGATACACACCATTAGGTGTAAAATAAACAACAAATTTAAAATATAAATAAAACAAATCATCATGCTACATCAAAATGGAAACAAGATAAAACATAACACAAAAATAACATCATTAATACATATATACATTTAAACCTTTCAACATAGAGAAGTGTTCAAATAATACAACCTATGCTGAATGAGAACCCATAAAAGACTTTAGAAAAAGGCGACAGTGCAAATCATAGAAAATTCCAACCTATGACCAGAAATATGCCTTAGAAACTGGTGGGCTATAAATCCTACTATAAACCATATTATTCAAAGCTATAAAGATGAAACATCATAACTTTAAAAAATAACACCTTAAGTGCATAGAGATTTTAAAAAATGATCACTCACGATGGACACAAAGAGGAAGCAAAATAGTTAGAAACAACAAAGATAAAACACAAAGCACCATCACTTTGTGATCGTAGACATGTCATTTAGAAAGCTAACTTTGATTCTGAAGGGAAATGAAACACCACAACATGTAATCATATAAACAGGACAAAACATAACACCTGAATAAATGCCTACATAACATGTATAAAATTTGATTTAGACAAAGAGCCTGATGTCAAAAAATAGATATCATAGTCTGAATGGAAAACACAAAAACAGAAAATTAATGGATGGGTATAAGTACAGATAACTATTATAGGTCAAGAGATGCATGTGATTAAAACTATTAGAGGAACGCCCAATATCACTGATAACACCCTAATTTCGGTCTTTATTTCATGTTATTAGCATGATTTATGCATTTAAAAGGCTTAAATTTGGGTTGTTATCATATATTTACACAAAAATAATGCTTCCAAGTAATTTCTGATTTTTCCCTAATTTTCTGTTAATTATATGAATTTTTAAGGATTTATTGAAGCTCGAAATAATTATTTTTGGATGAAAATGGCACATTAAAAAGTTTATTTCGACATTTATCAACATGGGAATTAATCAGGGAATTTTCTAGAATTTTCTAGAATTTTTTACGAATTTTTAGGAATTTTCTGGGATTTATTTCAAGAAGAAATGCATTTATTCTATGAAAAAAGGGCATATTTATAGGAGAAAAAATGTATTTATGCAATTTCGAGACTTTTAGGCCTTTTGCAACGTTTAGTTGCTAAAAGACCCTGAAAACAACTCTCGATCGCCACGGCAGGCGTAAAGATCCTATTTAAAATCATTCAGGGTTTTATTGCAATTTTTAATATATATTTTTAATGTTTTAGGAGAAATCGGAGGAGAGAGAGTGCGCCAGGGCATATACGCAATTACTTTTGGCGGCGTCCAAAAGCAATTCCAGGCTTTTTAAGGACTTTTCTGCAAAAAGGAGGATTCAAAATGCGCCAGCCAATGAGAGAGCGACACGTCATTGCGTGTTTAAAAACGAAACTAATAAATAAATCAATTTTAAATCTAATGGATTAAATTGGTTTAAAATAGATTTATTAATAACTTTTGATCCTGAAGTCCGATTGAGATGATTTTTTTATGGATTTGTTCGTCTTGATCCCCTCTTTCTATCTGTATGGTTAGATCATTCATATCTAGCCTACATTGATAGATAAATATTAAGTACTAAACGGGGGTAAAATGGTGATTTTTACCCTATAACCTAAGTATAAAAGCTGAATTTCGAGAGGGGGAGCTCATTCTGGAGGGTGCTTCATCACAGCTGCAAGACAGAGAGGAGTCCCAGCCTGGATCAACAGTTTTGGTATTTTTTTCTTTCATTGTATTCAAACTTTTGTGCATTTTGAATGAAATAGGTTAAGTTGTTTGTTTCTTCATCTCCATTCTAGTCTGAACTTCTAAATCGCTTGGCTTGAGCGGCATGTACAAGCCCTGATTAGGATTGAGAGGAGAAATTGAGGAATTTTACCTGGGCATTGAATTGCATTACAAAAGAAAATTATAAAAAAATTTAGTTTTAATTTTTAGAAGTCTCAATTTACCCCATTTTAGTTCTGAATTATCAATCTGAAAAATCAACCCAACTCATTTTAAGAACCCTCTTTCAACCTCTCTAAATGATTTCTTGGATCCTTTAATTAGGATCAAAGAAGGAAATTTAGAGCTCTTAATTCTTCTAATCTTCCCATCTCTCCTACCCCCCTCTCTAAATTCTCACCTAATTAGGGTGACTTGATCCTCATTGAAGATCAAATTCACTCTAATTAGGATCTAAAACACCAAAAATTAAATCAAATTGAAATTCCTACTTGCCTCCCTTGGACGACACTCATACTTATCACTATACATATTAAGTAGAGTTTTATCAATTTTATTGCATAAGCCAAAAATTCACAACGACAAGGGCTAAAAATTTGCGTAATTTTCACCCCTATTTTCGGCTTATCAATCACTTTGCTTGTTCCTTCACTAAACAGTCGATGTCTTGTTAAGTGAACTTAGCCATATCTGTAATATACATATAAGATTAGAGAGACATTGTTCTACAACATCATAAAATCCAATAAAGATAAATTGATAAAAAATAATTTTATGGATAAAAAATGACATAAAGTCTAAGTGGATATCATCCTTCACAAAGATAGAAATTGAACCAAAATATTAACAATTAATACCAAAACTCCAAAATTTTTTTGAAAAATATCCACACAACACAGAGACATAAAGCGATACCAGAATAGTTATCAAAAGTAAATGGAAATCAAAAAAGGAAATGTGGTACCATAATTCAAAGTTCAGGCTGTGATCTTATTCCTGCAATGACCCACGAGTACGCTGCTCTTGCTACTACGATCTGGAGCATAAAAAGTATCCACTAGGAATTTTTTTCTATATACTTGAGCATTAAATAAAATTTTCAAAAGAGTTATAGGAGGTTACACAACTGAACGGATGTATTGTGTGATGTTGAGTGCAGATTATGCTTTTCAAATCAGACTTTTTCTTCAAGATAAGTGAATGGGGAAAGACATAATCATCCACACAGGCATCCTTGTTGGTCCGCAGATCAGTCGTTGTGTCAACAACGATCATGAAAATGTTCGTCGAAGAAGTTGCCAAGCTACCACTTGCTGTCACTAAACCGGAAATGCAAGGAAAGGTGGGTTTTGATTTATCATTATCATTTTAAGTGGTCGACCAATTTACAGCGATGTTCCCTGTTTTTTAATATGAAACTTGATTCTCTTAAGACATCTCAAATGGTTTTGAGAAAATTGAATACAGAAGTCATTTGAATTATTACTCAAACTTGGGCTTATGTTTTTCAAATGGCATTTATGCATTCGATTCTTAACTAGTTGGTGCTTTAAACTATCATCTGTTATGTGATGTAACATGATTATTAAATCATGTTTGGGCATAGTTGTGTTTTACATATTTCTGGTTGAGAGGACAGTCGATTCATCTGATATTATACAGAGAGGGGTTCTTTGTAAGTCTATGGTCATGCATAGAGTTGTTATTGCACAAAATACCCGTGAAGTCCTTGATACATCTGGTTCAGGAAGTTGATCAAAAAATATGAGTAAAGAATTTGGATTCAAAGAAAGGACCGAGACAAGGTTATAACTATTTTTTATTCTTTCTAGTTTGTTAGAATGACATATTGTTTCCCATTATCAATCATTCGACCAGAGGCATACATCTTTTGTCTGCTGGGAGACCATGCTTTTTGCAATGACATATCCAGTAGTTATGTTTGAAGGAACAAAGCACACGGAAAAGCTAATCTCAAGTCCTCCAACAAAGCAGAAGAAGATATACTGTTTGCTACAATCATGTACCAACTGCACTAGAAGCTATGGCTGATAACCAGAAACTTAGTTTCCCTGTGTAACAAGTACGTGCTCCGTGTTTTCTAGATATGAGGCTCTAGGTAGAGGTTTTAAATTAATCCAAGTGTTGACATTAGAAACATTTGTTGATATCTACTTGTACATGGCTGTTTTTTTGGATTTCATGGACATGATACATGATAAATTTCCAGTTTGGCAATGACATTCTGGACGGAGGGGTTGATAGGATATCATGTAGGCCATGACATCTCTATGTTGCTGGTCATGGCTTCTAGAAATACTGAAGAAAAGAGGAAACAAAATGATTATGTTGAGAGAAAAGTGTTGTCATTACTTTATATGTCTAATTAGATTATAACATTTAAAATGAAATATGATGAAGTATTCTAACAAAGGATTTTAAACAATGAAAGTAATAAAAATACATTGGCTGGGCCATTAAATTGAATTTTTAATAATAGAACCATTCATATATCTCTAAAATTAAAACAAGTTGCCCAGATAAAAAATAGGATTTCACGCTCTCTAGTTTTAGCAAGAACCTTTAGACCTTATCCAGAGTTTGGTGCAGATTTATTATGGTCCCAATCCAGTCTTGGCAGGTCATATTATCTAGACAACATCACAGTAAAAGAGAAGAAAGTTAAAAAAGGCATAGAAGGAGAAAAATAAGACGTCACAAAAATGATGGGAATAAACAAAACCCAAATACTAAGCGGCGAAATGCTATCTTGAATTGGACAATAGAGGTCCAAACAATAAAGTATGAAATGAGAAAAGGCAACAAGTTCAGAAAAGGGAAGAACAAACATGTGTGTCACCTCATCATTAAACACCCTTTCCGAGATGTTCTTAACTTTTCTCTTCCTCCATAGTTAGCTTAGCTTGAAACCTCCAATGTTTCTCACAAACATGTTTATAAATAGTTATGTATCATGAACGCACAAATATAAAATAATGATATGGCTCCAGTGATTTGCTTTTTATGATCATGAAGTATTCTCATTAATATTCCAAAAAGAAAAATATCATAGTTTATGAGAACCATAAAAATGTGAGAAATAATCAACATAAAACAATTTCAAAGGTTTTGTATTGAACTTGAGAAATTATAATTCATAGTTTTATTAATGCATGGCAATAATAAGACTACCTCCATAGTACATAACTTGCGTTCATCATTTCTCTAACTTGTTAATGGCTCACAATAACTACGATATTTTGGCTTTAGTATGAATGAAAGTACCCCACGTTCAGAAAAGCCTCTTTAGTGAACAACTTGCTTTAACATTGGAATTTAAATATCTTCTTCCATCTGAGAAATAATATCTTTGCCATTTTTTGTAAAAATGTTTTTTAGATGGGTAAAGGCCGGGATCATTTATGCTATATCTGATAGTAAATGGGTAAGTCCGATCCATGTGATGCCAAAGAAGTCTAGATTAACTGTATAGGTAAACGACAAAGGAGAAGAATTTCAGAAACAATTGCCTAGAGGATGGAGAATGTGCATTGATTACAGGAAAGTCAATAAAGCTACTAAGAAAGATCATTATCCATTACCCTTTATTGATCAAATTTTAGAAACATTATCAATGCAAATTTTTTTCTGTTTTCTTGATGGATACTCAGGATAAAACCAAGTAAATATTCATCCTAAACATCAAGAGAAAACAACATTTACCAGTCCTATAGACACATAGGACTTGAGGCGCATGCCTTTTGGTTTATGTAATACACCAGCAACATTCCAAAGGTGTATCAATGCTTTATTCTCCAATTTATTGGTGAGTGTTTAGAAATATTGATGGATGACTTTTCTGTCTATGGAAGTAATTTGGATATTGCTTATTGAATATCCCTAAAGTATTGAAAAGATGCATTGAATCTTACCTTGTGTTGAGTTGGAAAAAATCTCATTTTATGGTACAGGAGGGAGTAGTGTTGCGGCACCAAGTAAGCAATCGTGGACTGGACGTGGACAAGGCCAAAATCAAGATCTTCCAAGGCCTTCCACCTCCAACCAATCCGTAAAGCCTTAGGGGTCGCCTCGGCCAAGCAGGTTTCTACAGGAGGTTCATTTTAGATTTTGCAAAAAATTCAAAACCACTTACGAATCTTCTGTCATCTAAGAACAACGATTTTATGTTAACTTTAGAGGCAAAGACTGCTTATGAAAAGTTGAAGGAAGCACTCGTACAAACACCCATCCTGCAAGGTCCTGATTGGACCTTACCATTTGAGTTAATGTGATGCCTCAGATTATGATGTAGAGGCAGTCTTAGGCCAAAGACAAAATAAGAAACATGTGGCCATTTATTATGCTTATAGAACCTTAATGGATGCACAACTTAACTACACAACTACCGAAAAGGAATTACTTGCAGTTATATTTGCTTTAGAAAAGTTTAGATCATATCTTTTAGTACTTTCTGATCATGCAGAAATTTATCAAAAAAATAGGCTAAACCTAGGTTGAGTTTTGTTACCTCATGAATTCAACTTAGAAATTAAGGATAAGAAAAGTTGTGAAAATGTAGTTGCTGATCACTTTTCCAGGGTAAGTGGCATCCCACCAATATTAATAGATTATTTTCCGGATGAACATGTTCCAACAGCACAAGGAACAGGACTTCCTTGGTTTGTACATATGGTGAATTTTCTTGTCTCGCGAAAGATACCTACAGAGTCGACATCACATGAAAGAAAGAAACTTATCAAATACAGCATTTTTTATTTTTGGGAGGAACCAGAATTATTCCATCAACGGATCGATTAAATCTTATGGAGGTGTGTACCAGAAGTAGAGCAGAAGAGTATACTGGAGTTTAGTCATGCAAAACCAAGAAGAGGACATTACTCCGCCAAGGTAACAGCTCATAAAGTATTAAAATCAGGATTTTTCTGGCCCTCTTAATTTCAAGAAGCACAGAAATTTTACACTACATGCTTAATATGTAAAACTTCTATTAATATTACAAGAGAGGCCGTAGGCCGTTAAAGCCTATATTAGAAATAGAAAATATTGACCTATGGGAAATTTTATTTTATGGGGCCATTTCCAACTTTTCATGGTTATGAATACATTTGTGTAAATAGCACAGTACATCCCAAACCATGTCCAAAATCTGCGAATTAACCTTAGCTTTTTTTTAGGCACGGTGTATCCCAAACTCACTAAGTCGACTGCGATATATCCCGATGATGACGTGGAATCCATCGTGGCTGCCGGGTGGATCTCCGACCAGATTTTGACATGGTGGAAACCACATGGCAGCCACGCTGGATTCCACGTCATATGGGGATATGTCGACCTGCCAAGGGTTTAACTTAAAGAGAGAGAGCTGAAGAGAGAGAGGCATGCTATAGAGAGAGAGAAGGAGAGAGGTAGAGAAAGAGAGAGAAAGAGAGGCATTGATGGAGGACCATCCAGTGGACACCAAGCTCGGACGTCTTCAACTACGACAAGCTGCTCGCGTCGATGCTCGCGACCCGGAGTTTAAGTACTCCACGTAATGCATCCTATCTTCCCTTTTATTTGTTTTGTCTTTTTCGTTCTTGGATTTCATGGACTGGGCCGGTGTTGGGCCTTGTCCTTGTCCTGTTTCTTTATTTTCATTTTTATTTTCAATTGTAAGAAGAGGTCGAACCGCGTCTCATGACAGTTCGTCCTCACCCACGTTCTCACTTAGATCCTATCCTCATTATACAAGGGGATAGCATGCCCAAGTGATAGTTGAGTCATTTGTTAAAGAAAAGTTCCCAACTCTTGTCTCCACCATATCATAGTTAGCGTGTAGAGAGGGTTGGCTATCCTCGCCCACGTCGAGACCACTCCGTGGTTAGAGCCCGCGTCGTCACGTAGAGATCACTCCATGACGTCGTGCTTCAACGACCAGTCGAGATCACTCCGGGTTGCTTAAAGATTCAAGAATTCGTTCCTTCTTGGAGCCAATAAGCCCTCCATCGAGATCACTCCGAAGGGTCTCAAGGATTCAAGAAAGCGTCATCAACGGTCACCATCGAGATCACTCGGGGTACGCGTCGTCGTCGTTCCTCCCCAAGATTTCACCAACCGTCTCCAAGAACTGCCCTTTGCAGACCAAGAACGCCCTCTCCTTGGGAATCTTGGGTTGTTAGGCCCCAAGAAACCTCCAAGAAACCTCTTCTTGTAGGCTATCATCTCCCCCACCGCCGTCGTCCGCCGCCAACATCGCCCTCCACCAAGATCCAGCCAAGATTCACCCAGAACTCTCCAAGATCCCTTCAAGAAGATCAAGAAACGCCCCTCCATCACAGTCTTCTTGGGTGGTTATTTTCAAGAAACCTTCCACTTGGAGGTCTCGCACCATCCGCCGGTGTCAGCGCCCCTCTACAGACCAAGAACGCCCTCTCCTTGAGAATCTTGGGTTGTTAGGCCCCAAGAAATGTCCAAGAACTTCTTCTTGGAGGCTATTGTCCCCGCCGCCGTCGTCCGCCGCCGCCCTCGCCCTCCACCAAGATCCATCCAAGATTCGCCCAGAACTCTCCAAGAGCCCTCCAAGAAGATCAAGAAATGCCTCTCTATCACAATCTTCTTGGGTGGTTATTTTCAAGAAACCTTCCACTCGGAGGTCTCGCACCATCCGCCGCCGCCGCCGTCATCCGCCGCAATCCTACTGTCGACTCTCCTTTGTCCACTGGTCAACTACGCTGCTTCCCACGCCGTGGACTATCGTCAAATCAGGTACCTCTCCATCTCCCCTCTATTACTTCCAGTATTATTACCTGTCTCCAGTGCCATCTTACGCTATCTCTTCCTCTGCCCTGCTTTATTCTGATAATCATTATAGGATAGCCACCTTCATCGAGAGATAGGTTTCTTCTTTGTGGTTGAAGATTAATCGTTGATTCTTAGGCGTCGAACATCTTCGGGCTGTCAAACGCCCCTCGCTCCTTAGACGTCTTGGTTGGTCCAACGGGTCATTGGGAGTTTAATCCGGATCAATATCTCGTTTAGTGATTGGTATCGACTTCCATCCCTCTCTGTGTTGTCCGAATATTGCTCATTCAACAACAACTCTCTCAACTCGACATTCATTCATTTAAGTATGAAACCACTCATCGTCTTTTCTTGTGACGTAATACAAGCCGATCGATCCCGGTCGTCATCATATTACATCAGGTGTTCTAGAGAGAGAGGCGTTCTATAGAGAGAGAAAGAGAGAGAGGCACTTTCTCTCTCCCTTTCTCTCTCTATAGAATGTCTCTCTCTAGAACACCTCTCTTTCTCTCTCTTGAACCTCTCTCTCCTTCTCTCTCTATAACCTCTTTCTTTCCGTCTCTCTCTAGCACACCTCTCTCTCAAAAACACTTCTCTTTCTCTCTCTAGAATCTCTTTCTTTCCATCTCTCTCTCTAGAAAGCCTCTCTCTTTAGAACACCTCTCTTTCTCTCTCTAGAACCTTTCTCTTTCTAGAACCTTTCTCTCATACTCTCTCTCTAGCACACCTCTCTCTCTAGAACACCTCTCTCTCTAGAACACCTCTTTCTCTCTCTAGAACCTCTCTCCTTTCTTTCTATATAGAATGCCTCTCTCTCTAGAACACCTCTCTTTCTCTCTCTAGAAATTTTTCTCTCTCTCCCCTCTCTCTCTCTAGCACGACTCTCTCCTTCTCTCTCTCTAGAAGGCCTCTCTCTCTCTCTCTTTAAGTTAAACCCTTGGCAGGTCGACATATCCACTTATGATATGGAATCTAGTGTGGCTGCTAGGTGGGTTCTGGCATCAGAGATCCATCTGGCAGCCACGATGGATTCCATGTCATCATCGTGATATATCACAGTCGACTTAGCGAGTTTGGGATATATCGTGCCGAAAAAAAAGCTAAGGTTAACTCACAGATTTTGGACATCGTTTGGGATGTATCGTGCTATTTAGCCAAAACATTTTGATGGTAGTTGATTATGTGTCGAAATTGGTAGAAGCTATACCGAAAGACCAATGATAGTAAAGTAGTGGTTAATTTAGTGGTAAGAATATCTTTTATAGATATGGATGTCCTTGAGCCATAAGTAGTGATGGAGGTTCTCATTTCACAAATTATATATTTAGAAACCTTCCGAAGAAATTTGGTGTACATCATCGGGGCACTACTCGTTATCACCCTCAAGCTAATGGTTAAGTAGAGTTGTGTAATAGAGAGGTAAAAAAAAATACTGAGAAAGATTATTCGTCCTGATGGGAAGATTGGTCTAGGAAATTGGAAGAAGCATTATGGGCCTATATGACAGCTTACAAAACACATTTTGGAATGTCCCCATGTAGAATGATTTTTGGAAAAGCTTGCCATCAATAACTAGACTTAGAACATAAAGCTTGATGGGCAGTTAGGAGAATCAACTTTTCTTTGGACAAAGCAGGAAAGCATAGAATACTTCAACTACATCAGTTGGAAAAAATCAGGAATGAGGCTTATGAGAATTCAAAAATATATAAAGCCAAAATGAAAGCATTTTACGATAAAAGTCTGAGGAGAAGGATATTTGTAGGAAATCAAAAGGTTTGGATTTATAATTCAAGGTTGAAATTAGTTATTGGAAAACTGAAAACTAGGTGGGATGGACCCTTCATTTCCAAGAAAGTCTTTAAGAATGGTGCAGTTCTGATTTCTGATCCCCAATCTTAAAAATGCTTCACAGTAAATGGACAAAGACTTCAACCGTATGTAAAAGATGATAACTTACATGTACCTATTAATATATCTCTAGAAAAGCCTCCTATTGATGCCAACATGATCTAAATGTTAGTTAACTTTTATTGCTTTCTTTCCCTTTTCGTGTTGTTTTTCTTTGGTAAAGTTTGCAGGTTCAGCTGCTCAAGGAATCAACAGAAAAATGGAACAGAAAATATCTTCACCAACTCGACTCAATTTTGCACCTTCACAGACTCCACATTCCTTGGTTTGCCTTCTCTCACTAACTGTTTCAACTTTGTTGATTATAAGCATGTAGGAACATGCCATATTCCAGGGAGGGGGAGATATCATAAAATTTATCTACTCTATCTAAGGAAATGATAATCTCGATTGATATCCAAGCAATGATAGATCAATCATTAAAATGCTTATCAAGGATATTTGGAGTTGAAAGACTTGCACGTCAAAGTATACCAGAGGTGAATTATGCCTAACTAAGTGCACGGATGTTTATATCAGTTGAAGTTCGCAATTCTTAACATTATATTTTTCTCATCTTTTCAACCACCTCAGGCTGAGTTAACACTTACATGCATGAAACATTTAGTGGAGGGTAGATCTAGTGTTGGCTCATAGGATATATTAATTACTGATGTGAGTGAAGCTCCATGAGCTATAGAGGGATACAAAACCTCTTTGGGGAAATAAGCTGCCGATCCACTAAGAACAGCATATGGGTGGTGGATAAGCGCCACTAAAAGGAAAATCAAAGAAGCTGCACCAGAGTTCTAAAAGCTTAAAAGCTAGATACCTCAGAAGTTAAGATTGAATTGTCATCTCAAATATGACAAACATGCCGCAAATGTGCAATAAAAGAAAAGTGGAAAAGCTGTCTCGATGGGGGCCCATCATGCCTCTAGGAGATATTTTCTGTTTTTGTTGTTGTTTTCTGTTTGTATGCTTGTTTCTATTTCCCTCACTGATTTGGGCATTTTCTTCCCTATAAAAGGAAGCTTGCCCCTTGTAATAAAATGGGTGAAATTGAAACAGAATTTTCAAAATGTAGCCCCTTTGAGTAGCTAGGAATTTTAGGAGTATTTGGAGAGTTTGTGATTTTTGGGAAGTTCTGAAAAATTACGAATATGCCATCAAGATCTGGGAGTTAGGATTCTTGCCACTTTCTCCTCGCCGAAGCGCCGCCGCTGCCACCTCCAGAGATATCTGAGTTGTCGACCGCCGCCCAGGCTGTCGTGGCCTGCACGACCCCTGCATCTGCGATGGCCTCCTTGGCCACCGTCGTAGTCGCAATCGCCACAGTTGGCACGGCCTCCGTGGTGGCCACGACCACCATGACTATTGCAGCCTTCACGGCTACCGCGGCTGCTGTGGCCGCCCCGGCCCCTGCAACCGCGGCGGCCTCCTCGGCCGCCGCCGCATCCGCGGTCAACACGGTCGGAGCGGCCTCCGCGATCGCCACGACCACCGCGACTGTTGCGGCCTTCATGGCTACCGCGGCCAGCGTGGCCGCCACGGCCCCCACAACCGCAGCAGGCACCACGCTCACCACGGCAGCCTCCGGCCCCACGATCGGCGCAGTCGCCAAAGCCATCACGGCCTACACAGCCACCACGGCCGCCTTGGCCTCCACGGCGCCGCCGCCACCCAAGCCTCCACGGCCGCCGCCACCACCCAGGCCTCCACGGTCACCGCAGCCGCCAAGGCCCAGAAGGTCTCCGCGGATTCCGATGGCCTCTGCGGCCGCCACGGCCCCATGGCCACCGCGGCCGCCCTGGTCGTCTCGACCTCACCCCCCGTCGACCGCCGACTCCGTCATCCGCCTTCAGCGGTCCATGCTGGCTCTGGTCTCTCTGTCACCTTGGCCGCCCATAGTCTCCTCTGCCTGCCTAGCGCCACGGCCGGCTCGGACCCCTCTAGTCATCTTCATCCGCCCCGTCGAGCCTACTCCGAGACGAATCCAGAAGAATCCAAATTTTCAGTTCTTGGAGGTTGTGGTTGCCAACATCTCTTCGTGGAGATCACTCAGAGGACTTGCTGGCCACCCGTCGTCGCTAATGCTCATGTCGGTGACCTTCCATTTGTAGTTAGTTAGAACCCTCACAGTCACAAGCCTACTTAGTTAGAACCCTATAGTTACAACCTTTCTAGTTAGTTATAGCGTCATTAGTTCTTTGATAAGATGTATTATGCTGCAGCCTTATGCTGCTGACTCCGTAGTTCATTCGTAGTCACTACATGTCCTCACGTTGAGACTACTCCGTGAGTCACCACTATACATCCTCACGTCGAGACTACTCCATGAGTCACCACCTTGTGACCCCATCGAGACCACTCCGACGTCATTCTTAAAGATTCAAGCTTGGCAACTCTTCGTTATCGTCACCGCCTCATCGTCGAGACTACTCCGAGGGCACTTCTTGGAGATCCAAGATTTGCAGCTTGTGGGCGTTGTCGTCATCTCACTTCCTCGTTCAGACTACCCCGAGGACGCGTTGACGCCGCCCGCCATCATCAACCATTTCCTACCAAACGTCGGGCCCACCCAATCAATGAAGCCCTCACCCCGTCGAGATAGAGATAGATATACAGATAGAGATAGAGATGGAGAGAGAGTTACTCATAGAATTAGAGATAGTGATAGAGATACATATCGAATTAGAGATAGAGATAGAGATAGAGAAATAGATCGAGATAGCGATAGAGACAAAGATGGAAATAGAGATAGAGATAGAGATAATGATAAAGATAGAGATCAAGATAGCGATAGAGACGGCGATAAAGACAGATATAGAGATAGAAAAAAAGATAAAGTTACAGATAAAAAAAGAGATACAGATAGAGATAGAGATAGAGATAGAGATAGAGTTAGAGATAGAGACAGAGACAGAGATAGACATAGAGATAGAGATAAAGATAGAGATAGAGATAGAGATAGAGATAGAGATAGAAATAGAGATACAGATAGAGAAAGAGATAGATATAGAGATAGAGCAAGAGACAGAGATAGAGATAGAGATCTAGATAGAGGTAGATATCTAGATAGAGATAGACCTAGAGAAAGAGATAGAGATAGAGATAGAGATTGAGATAGAGATAGAGATGGAGCTTGAGATAGACATAGAGATATAGATAGAGATAGATATAGGTATAGATATAGGTAGAGATACAGATAAAGATAGATATGGACATAAAGATAGAGATAGAGATAGAGATAGAAATCGAGATAGAGATAGAGATAAAGATAGCGATAGAGATAGAGATAGAGATAAAGATAGAGATAGCGATAGAGATAGAGATAGAGATAGAGATAAAGACAGAGATAGAGATATAGATATAGATATAGATAGAGATAGCGATTGAGATAGAGATAGAGATAGGGATAGAGATAGAGATAGAGATAGAGATAGAGATAGAGATAGAGATAGAGATAAAAATAGACATAGAGATAAAAATAGATATGGATATACAGATTGAAATAGAGATAGAGATAGAGATAGAGATAGAGATAGAGATAGAGATAGAGATATAGATAACGATCAAGATAGAGATAACGATCGAGATAGAGATATAGATAAACATAGAGATAAAGATAGAGATAGATATAGAGATAGGGATAGAGATAGAGATAGACAAAGAGATAGAGATAGAGATAGAGATAGAGAAAGAGATAGAGATAGAGATAGAGATATAAAAAGACATAGAGATAGATATAGAGATAGAGCTAAAAATAGAGATACAGATAAAAATAGAGATAGAGATAGAGATAGAGATAGAGATCAAGATAGCGATAGAGACAGAGATGGAGATAAAGATCGAGGTAGAGATAGAGACAGAGATGGAGATAAAGATCGAGGTAGAGATAGAGATAGAGATAGTGATAAAGATAGAGATCGAGATAGAGATAGAGATAGAGATAGAGATAGAGATAGAGATTAGGCCACAAATAAAGATTGAGATAGAAATAGAGTTAGAACTAGATATAGATATAGATATAGAGATAGAGATAGAGATAGAGATATAGATAGAGATAGAGGAAGGTATAGAGATAGAGATAGGGATAGAGATAGCGATAGAGAATGATATAGAGATAGAGATAGATATAGAGATAGAAATAGAGGTAAAGATAGAGATAGAGTTAGAAATAGAGATAGAGATAGAGATAGAGATACAGATACAGATATAGATATAGATAGAGATAGAGATAGAGGTAGAGATCTAGATAGAGATAGAGCTAGAAATATAGATACATATGGAGATAGAGATAGAGACACAGATAGAGATAGAGAGCTAGATAGAGATAGAAATCTAGATAGAGATAGAGATAGAGCAAAAAAAAAGAATAAGAGATAAAGATATAGATTGGTTAGATATAGAGATGATGATAGATATACAGTTATAGATAGATATATATATATAGTAATAGAGATAGAGATAGAGATAGAGACAGAGATAGAGATAGAGATAAAGATAGAGTTAGAGATAAATATAGAGATAGAGATAGAGATAGAGATAGAGATAGAGATAGAGATAGAGATAGAGATAGAGATAGAGATAGAGATAGAGATAGAGATAGAGATAGAGATAGAGATAGAGATAGAGATAGAGATAGAGATAGAGATAGAGATAGAGATAGAGATAGAGATAGAGATAAAGATAGAGATAGAGATAGAGATAGAGATAGAGATAGAGATGGAGATAGAGATAGAGATAGAGATAGAGGTAGAGATAGAGATAGAGATAGAGATACAGATAGAGATATAGATATAGATAGAGATAGAGAGAGAGGTAGAGATCTAGATAGAGATAGATCTAGAGATATAGATACATATGGAGATAGAGATAGAGACACAGATACAGATAGAGAGCTAGATAGAGATAGAAATCTAGATAGAGATAGAGATAGAGCGAAAAAAAAGAATAAGAGATAAATATATAGATAGGTTAGATATAGAGATGATGATAGATATACAGTTAAAGATAGATATATATATATATAATAATAGAGATAGAGATAGAGATAGAGACAGAGATAGAGATAGAGATAAAGATAGAGATAGAGATAAATATAGAGATAGAGATAGAGATAGAGATAGAGATAGAGATAGAGATAGAGATAGAGATAGAGATAGAGATAGAGATAGGGATAGAGATAGAGATAGAGATAGAGATAGAGATAGAGATAGAGATAGAGATAGAGATAGAGATAGAGATAGAGATAGAGATAGAGATAGAGATAGAGATAGAGATAGAGATAGAGATGGAGATAAAGATAGAGATAGAGATAGAGATAGAGATAGAGATAGAGATGGAGATAGAGATAGAGATAGAGATAGAGGTAGAGATAGAGATAGAGATAGAGATACAGATAGAGATATAGATATAGATAGAGATAGAGAGAGAGGTAGAGATCTAGATAGAGATAGACCTAGAGATATAGATACATATGGAGATAGAGATAGAGACACAGATACAGATAGAGAGCTAGATAGAGATAGAAATCTAGATAGAGATAGAGATAGAGCGAAAAAAAAGAATAAGAGATAAAGATATAGATAGGTTAGATATAGAGATGATGATAGATATACAGTTAAAGATAGATATATATATATATATAATAATAGAGATAGAGATAGAGATAGAGACAGAGATAGAGATAGAGATAAAGATAGAGATAGAGATAAATATAGAGATAGAGATAGAGATAGAGATAGAGATAGAGATAGAGATAGAGATAGAGATAGAGATAGAGATAGAGATAGAGATAGAGATAGAGATAGAGATAGAGATAGAGATAGAGATAGAGATAGAGATAGAGATAGAGATAGAGATAGAGATAGAGATAGAGATAGAGATAAAGATAGAGATAGAGATAGAGATAGAGATAGAGATGGAGATAGAGATAGAGATAGAGATAGAGATAGAGGTAGAGATAGAGATAGAGATACTGATAGAGATACAGATAGAGATAAAGCTTAAAATAGAGATAGAGGTAGAGATAGGCATAGAGATAGAGATAGATATCCATTTATAGATAAAGATAGAGATAAAGATAGAGATAGAGATAGGGATATATATAGACATAGAAATAGGGATAGGGATAGAGATAGAGATAGATATAGATATAGAGATAGAGATAGAGATAGAGATAGAGCTAGAGATAGAGGTAGAGATAGAGATAGAGATAGAGATTGATATACAGATAGAGATGGAGATAGAGCTAGAGAAAGAGATACAGATCTACATAGAGTTAGAGATAGAGATTTAGATATGAATAGATATAGAGATAAAGATAAAGATACAGATATAGATACCGATGCAGACAGAGAAAGAGCGAGGGATAGAAAAAGAGATAGAGATAGAGATAGAGATAGAGATAGAGATAGAGATAGAGATAGAGATAGAGATAGAGATAGAGATAGAGATAGAGATAGAGATAGAGATAGAGATAGAGATAGAGATAGAGATAGAGATAGAGAGAGAGGTAGATATAGATATAGAGATAAAGATAAAGATATATATAGATATAGAGATAGAGATAGAGATAGAGATAGAGATAGAGATAAGGATAGAGATAGATATAAAGATAAAATAGATATAGATATAGAGATATAGAAAGAAATATAGATAGAGATAAAGATGGAGATAAAGATAGAGATAGAGTTCGAGATAGAGATAGAGATTGAAAGAAACAAAAAGATATAAAAAGATATTGATAGAGACATAGAGATAAAATAGAGATATAGATAAAGAAAGAGATAGGGATAGGGCTAAATGTATAGACTGGGATAATGTTAGAGATAGAAATAGAAGTAGAAGTATAAAAAAGGATAGAAATAGAGACAGAGATAGAGATAGAGATAGAGATCGAGATACAGATAGAGACAGATATAGGTATAGAGATAGAGATAGACATAGAGAAAGAAATAAAAATAGAGATAGCGATAGAGATTGATGTAGAGTTAGAGATATAGATATAGATAGAGATAAAGATAAAGATAGGGATAGAGATAGAGATAGAGATAGAGTTAGAGGTAGCGATAGAGATAGAGATAGATATACAGAAAGCGACAGAGATAGAGATAGAGATAGAGATTTTGATGGAGGCAGAGAGAAAGATAGAGATACAGATATAGTAAGAGTATGACGTAAAAAAAAAATAGAGATAGAAATATAGATTGATTCAAAGATAGATATAGAGATAGACAGAGATAGAGATATAGATAGAGATAGAGATAGAGATAGAGATAGAGATAGAGATAGAGATAGAGATAGAGATAGAGATAGAGATAGAGATAGAGATAGAGATAGAGATAGAGATATAGATAGAGATAGATATAGAGATAGAGATATAGATAGAGATTTAGTTAGGGATAGAGATTAATATAGAAGTAGAAAAAGAGATGGATATAGAGTTGATATAGAGCTAGAGATAAAGATAGAGATAGAGTGGAGAGATAGATAAAGATATAGATAGATACAATGATAGAGATAGAGATAGAGATAGAGATATAGATAAAGATAAAGATAGGGGTCGAGATAGAGATAGAGATAGAGATAGATATAGAGACAAAGATAGAGATAGAGATGGAGATACAGCTAGAAACAAAAAAAGAGATACCAAGAGAGATTGATATAGAGATAGAGAAAGAGATGCAGATAGAGATACACATAAAGACTGATATATAGATAGAGAGAGCGATAGAGATAGAAATAGAAATAGAGTAGAGATAAAGAGAAAGATAAAGATAGAGATAGATACAACGATAGAGATAAAGATAGAGATAGTGATAAAGATAGAGATAGAGATAATAATAGAGATAGAAAAAAAGATAGAGATCGAGTTAGAGATACAGATATAGATAGAGATAATGATAGAGATAGAGATAGAGATAGAAAGAGGGATAGAGATAGAGATAGAGATAAAGATATAAGTAGAGATATGGATACAGATAGCGATAGGGGTGAAGATAGCGATAGAGAGAGATAGAGATAGAGATAGAAATAAAGATAAAGATAGAGATAGAAATAAAGAGAGATGTTTAAAGAGAGAAAGGGATAGACATAGATATAGACATAGAGATAGAGACATAGATAGAGAAAGAAATAGAGATAAAAAAAGAATTAGAGGTAGTGATAGAGATAGAGATAGGGATAGAGATAGAGATTAAGATAGAGATAGACATAAAGGTAGAGAAAGAGTTAGAAATAGAGATAGAGATAGAGATATAGATAAAGATAAAAAGAGAGATACAGATAGAGATAGAGATAGATGGAAATTGAGATTGAGATAAAGATACGTATAAAGAAAGATATAAATATTGAGATAGCAATAGACATAGAGATACAGATTGCTATAGAAATAGAGATAGCGATCGAGATAGAGATAGATATAGAGATAGAGATTGAGATAGAGATAGAGATATAGGAAGATTTAGAGATAGAGACAGAGATAGAGACATTGATAGAGATAGATATAGAGATAGAGATAGATATAGAGATAGAGATGGAGATAGAGATAAAGATAGAGATAGAGATACACAAACAGATAGAGATACAGATAGAGAGAGAGTTGGAGATAAAGATAGAGATATAAATACTTATAGAGATCAATATAGAGATAGAGATAGAGATAGAGATAGAGATAGATATGGATAAAAAGATAGAGATCTAGTAATAGATAGAGATAGAGATACAGATAGAGATTGAGAAAGAGATAGACTTAGAGATGGAGATATAGATAGAGGTAAACATAGAGATAGAGCTATAGATAAAGAGAGATAGAGATAGAGATAGAGATAGAGATACAGATTAAGATAGAGATAGAGATAAAGATAAAGATAGAGGTTGGTAAAGAGCTGGAGATATAGATAGAGATATAGTGGATAGAGAGATAAAGATAGAGATAGATACAATTATAGAGCTAGAGATAGAGATACAGATATAGATAGAGATCGAGATAGCGATAGAGATAGAGATAGAGATAGAGATAGAGATAGAGATAGAGATAGAGATAGACATAGAGATACAGATAGAGAGAGATAGAGATAGATATAAAGATAGAGATAGAGATAGAGATAGGGATAGAGATAAAGATAGGAAAAGAGATATAGATAGATAAATATATAGATATAGAGATAGAGGTAGAGATAGGGGTAAAGATAGAGATAGAGCTTGAGATCTACATAGAGATAGAGATAAAGATAGATATCTACATAGAGATAGAGATAGAGATAGAGATAGAGATGGCGATAGAGATAAAGATAGAGATAGCGGTAGAAATAGAGATAGATATAGATATGGAGATGTTGGTAGAGATACAGATAAAGATACATATACAGATACAGAGAGAGATAGATATAGAGATAGAGATAGAGATAGATGTAGAGATAGAGATAGTGATAGAGATAGAGATGGAGATAGAGATAGAGATGGAGAAAGAGATAGAGATAGAGATAGGAATACAGATAGAGATTTAGATACATATAGAGAAAGAGGTAGAGATAGAGATAGAGGCAGAGATAGAGATAGGGTTAGAGATAGAGATAAAGATAGAAGTAAAAATAGAGGTAGAAATAGGGATTGATTTCGAGATAGAGATAGAGATAAAGGTAGAGATTGAGATATTGATGGAGATAGAGATAGAGATGGAGATAGAGATAGAGATAGAGATAGAAAGAGAGATAGAGATAGAGAAAATGATAGAGATAGAGTTAGAAATGGGGATAGGGATAGAGATAGAGTTAGGCCTGGAGGCCAGCGGTTCGTCACCGGATGCACTGCCACCATCAACCGAAGTCAACATGTCTGCCACAGACACAACTACGAAGTCAACCAAAGTCAACGCCTTCGTCACAAACAGGCCGCTACTGTCATCAAGCATGTCTCCACCCTCACACTTCCCTACATGCGTCTCTAATTTCTCATCATTTTCTCTTTCCTCGAAGGCCTATACATAGGCCATTGTTTTCAAGAAACAGTTAGGTTGTGATTTTTTAAGAATTGTGTTTTTGTTTAACTCTTCTTGGAGGACTGCCCAGCCTCCCTTATCCCACTGTAACCCTAGCCGTCGCCGTTGCCGCCATCACGCTGACGCCACCATCACCACTTCGCGTCGCCAGCCTACCATCCTTCCTCCCTCCTCCCTCCACCCAAGGCCGCCCCAAGCCCCCCGCCAAGGGCCGTGCGTCCAAGGCCGCCCAAGGCCACCCTAAGCCGCCCACCCAGGACCGCCCTAGGCCGCCCGTCCAAGGCCGCCCAAGGCTGCCCCAGGCTGCCTGCCTAGGGCCGCCCCAAGCCACCCGCTGATGCAGGACGGATGTGGTCGACGTCCTGCGATGGGAATGTGAGTCTGCCTGTCCCTCTTGGGGACGTTTATCTTGGACTCCACGCCTCGCTTGTCGGTGGGTGTCCCGGAAAGATCTTGTCCTGGGGTCCTCAATTCATTAGAGGGCTGAAGTAGGCCCTATCTCCATGTGGTCGGCGCTCCACAAGTAGTCGTCAGGGCGTTGGTGGGCCGGACTACCAGTGGAAAGGGCTGTTCAGCCGGCTGGATGGCGAGGACGGCAGCGAACTAGCAGGTGCATAAGACGGCCATAGTCGATGTCGTGTGGCGAGCGGCGATGGTAAGCGATAGTGGCAGCGGCCGCAGCCGAAGATGGCGGGGGCGACGGCCGGAGATGTCAACAACCGAAGGTGGGCAGCGGCCAAGATGGCGGCAGCGGCAACAGCCGGATATAGCGGCGACGGCGGCCGGAGATAGCCGGGATATTGAGCCGCGGTAGTGAGTTTCTTTCGGGGTCGCAGACCACCGAGATTGCAGCGGTCCATTAGGTTAGGACCGTAACGGGCATAGGGCTGTCGTGGCATCCTCGAGATGCTTGCATGGCGATTGGGCTTCACGGAGAGTGGTTTGAGGCTTGACGGCTGGCAGCTGGACTTCGCGGGGATTCGGAGGGCGGAGACGGTGCTTTGAGGCGTGGGATGCGAGCGATTCATTGGCGAGCCTTGGACCGGAATAGAGCGCCGACCCATAATGCTACGGGCTGCTGCGGCGACCCGGCTGCGGGCGATTGCGACCGCTGCAGGCTACTGCGGCGGCGGCGCTTCGGCGGCTGCGGCTGGTACTCGTGGCGGCGCGGTCAGCGGCTCGCCCCTGGCGGCGGCGGCGCTGGCGGCGGCGGTCGCTGCGCGACTGCGGCGCTGTTGGCTCCTGCGGCGCCGCCGGGTGGCTGCGACGCTGCGGGCCGGCGCAGCGGCTACGGCCGTTACTCGCGGCGGCGGCCCCTGCTTGGTCGGCAGCTCCGCGATCCGGGCGGCGCTCCACCGACCTGGGACCCCGGTGGCAGCCGCCTAGAGTTCCGTCGGTCTGTCCTGACGGAACGGGGGAGGGGCGGAATGAGACGGGCGGCCGAAGTCAGCCCCGTCCCGTCTGCCCTTCACTCTCTTACTCTCTTCTCTCAAAACGGGAACGGAAGGGGACTCTTCTCTTTTCCAAAAATTTAGAATGGACTTACTCCGTCGGGCGCCCTCTCCTTCCGTTATGTAGGGAGGATAATGGGCCCTAAGGAGGGATCCAAGAGGTGGGAACCCATTAGGAAAGGGTCCCCCTCTTAAGACCACTAGTACATAGTTTATTGAAACATAAACTTTAACTAAACCTAGTAAAAAAATGCGGATACGTTGAGGGCTTCGCCATCACCCGCCCCAAGGCCGCCCGTGCCTGCCAATTGACCGCCCATTTGGATCCGCGCAGTTGGATACAATGATAGAGATAGTGATAAAAATAGAGACAGAGATAGAGATAGCGATAGAGATAGATCAATAGATAGAGATAAAGATAGAAATAGAGAGATAGAGATAGAGATAGAGATAAAGATAGATAAAAAGACAGTGATAAAGATAGAGATATAGATAAAGATAGAGATAAAGATAGAGATCGAGATAGAGATAGAGATAGAGATAGAGATAGATATAGATATAGAGATAGAGATAGAGAGAGAGATAGAGAAAGAGATAGAAAAAGAGATAGATGTAGAGATAGAGATAAAGATAGAGATACAAAGAGAAATAGAGATAGAGATAGAGATAGAGATATAGATATATATATAAATAGAGATAGAGATGGAGATAGTGATAGAGATAGATAGAGACAGGGATAAAAAATCAGATAGAGATACACACAGAAATAAAAATAGAATTCGCGATAGTGATAAAGATAGAGATAGAGATAGAGATAGAAATAGAGATTGAGATAGAGGAAAAGATAGAGATAGAGATAAAGATAGATCTAAAGATAGAGATAGAGATTTAGATAGAGATAGAGATAGATATAGCGATAGAGAAAGCGATCGAGATAAAGATAGAGATAGAGATACAGATTGACAACACCATAATTTCTGTCTTTATTTCACGTTGTTAGCAAAATTTTATGCATTTGAAGAGATTAAAATGGGGTTGTTATCATAAATTTACATGAAAATAGTGTTCTCAAGTAATTTCTGATTTTTCCCTAATTTTTGATTAATTATATGTATTTTAAAGGAATTATTGAAGCTTGAAATAATTATTTTTTAATGAAAATGGCATATTTAATATTTTATTTCGACATTTATCAGCATGGGAATGAATCAGTGAATTTTCTAGAATTTTCAAGAATTTCTTACGAATTATTAGGATTTTTCTGAGATTTATTTGAAGAGGAAATGCATTTATTTCAAGGAAAAAAAGTATATTTATAAGAAATGAAAAAGCATTTTTCTAATTTTTGAACATTTAAGTGCCGTTTTGCAAAATTTCCTTGCAAAAAGACCCTGAAAACAGCTCTCGGTCGCCACTACAGGCGTAACGATGTAATTTAATATCTTACAAGGTTTTATTGCAAATGTATTATTAATTGTTTTAATATTTTAGAGAAAAAGCGGAGGAGAGAGAATGCAAAAAGGGATATGTCGATAAATATTTTTGGGCGGCGTCGGATGGCAAATGTTTATTTCTGAAAGGACTTACCCGTAAATGTCAGGGCGATTTCTGGGAGCCACGACGTTGCCTCATCACGACCGCCGGATGAAAATCTGACGTCGGTCAGTGATAGAGGCCCGTTGCGGTAAGTTTACCGCTCGCACGGGCGGTGACGTGGCACATTCTCAGTGGGATCTTTCAAGTTCAGACGCACGCAAAGGTGCGTATCAGTATGTACGCAAATCCCGACTTTTGATATTTTTTTTGGTTTTCTTTTTTTTTCGCCACCTCAGCCTGCGGTTAAGAACAAAAAAAATAATAAATGAATGATTAATCCAATGGTTAACATTGGTTTAAATTCATTTATTCATAACTTTCAATCCAGAAGTCCGATTGAGATGACTTTTTTTATGGATTTGTTCGTCTTGATCCCCTCTTTCTATCTTTATCGTCGATCATCAAGATCAAGCTTGTATTGATAGATACAAATTAATTACTCATTAGGGGTAAAATGGTAATTTATTACATTTTACCTAGGTATAAAAGCCGAATTTCGAGAGGAGGGGGTCATTCTTGATGGTTCTCTATCACAGCTGCAAGACAGAGAGGAGCCCCAGCCTGGATCAACCTGTTTGGTACTTTTTCCTTTCAATTGTATTTGAATTTTGATGCATTTTGAATGAAATTAGTTAAGTTGTTTGTTTCTTCTTCTCAATTCTGATCTGAACGTCTAAATCGCTTGGCTTGAGCGGCATGTACAAGCCCTGATTAGGATTGAAAGGAGAAAGTGAGGGATTTACCTGGGCATTCAATTGCATTCTCAAAGAAAAACTCTAAAAAATTTTAGTTTTAATTCTTAGGAAATTGAATTACCCCATTTCAGTTCTGAATTACCAAAGTTGCAAAAACAAACCAAACTCAAATTAAAAATTCCCTTGTACCCTCTCTAATTGACCTCTTGGATCCTTTTATTAGGATCAAAGAAGCCAATTTAGAGCTCCATATTTCTTCTATTCATCTCACCTCTTCTACCTCCCTTTCTAAATTCTCATCTACTTAGGTTGACCTGATCCTCATTGAAGATCAAATTTACTCTAATTAAAGTGAAACGACCAATTCGATCACTAAATCGAATTCCTTACTACCTTCCCTTGGACGACACTCGTACTAATCACTATATGTCTTAAGTGGAGTTCTTATAAATTTTATTGCATAAGCAAAAATTCACAACGACAACGGCTAAAAATTGCAGAGTTTTTACCCCTACTTTTGGCTTATCAGAGATCAAGATACATATAGAGATAGAGATAGTGATAGAGATAGAGATAGAGACAGAGATAGAGATAGAGACAGAGATGGTGATGGAGATAGAAATAGAGATAGAGATAGAGATGAAGATAGCGATATCGATAGAGATAAAGATAGAGATAGAGATAAAGAAAGATATAGAGATATAGATAGAAACAGAGATAGAGATAGAAATAAAGATAAAGATAGAGATAGAGATGGAGATAGAGATAGAGATAGAGATAGACATACATATAGAGATACAGATACATATCGAGATAGAAATATAGATCAACAAAAAAAAAGAGATAGAAAAAAAGATAGAGATGGAGATAGACAAACAGATAGAGATGGAGATAGAGAAAGAGATATAGATAGAGATAGAGATAGAAATAGAGAAAGAGATATGGATAGTGATAGAGATAGAGATAAACATAGAGATAAAGATAGAGATAGAGATACAGATGGAGATAGAGATACAGACAGAGATAGAGATACATAAAGGGATAGAGATAGAGATAGAGATAAAGATAGAGATAGAGATAGAGTTCGAGATAGAGATAAAGATAGAGATAGAGATAGAGATAAAGATGGAGTTAGAGATAGAGATAGAGATAGAGATAAATGATAGAGATAGTGATAGGGATAAAGATAGAGATAAAGATACAGATAGAGACAGAGATAGAGATAGAGAAAGAGATATGTATAGTGATAGAGATAGAGATAAAGATAACGTAGCGATACAGATGGAGATATATATACAAACAGATAAAGAGAAACAGAAAGAGATCAAGGTATAGATACAGATAGAGATAGAGAAACATATAGAGAGAGAGGTAGAGATAGAGATAGAGATATAGATAGAGATAGAGATAGAGATAGAGATTATGATAGAAAAATCAATACAGATAGAAGTAGAGATCGAGATTGAGATAGTGATAGAGATAGAGATAGAGATAGAAATAGAGAAAGAGATATGGATAGTGATAGAGATAGAGATAAAGATAGAGATAGAGATACAGACAGAGATAGAGATACAAAAAGGGATAGAGGTAGAGATAGAGATAGAGCTAGAGATAGAGATAAAGATAGAGATAGAGATAGAGATAGAGATAGAGATAAAGATAGAGATAGAGATAGAGATAAAGATGGAGTTAGAGATAGAGATAGAGATAGCGATTGAGATAGAGATAAATGATAGAGATAGTGATAGGGATAGAGATAGAGATAAAGATACAGATAGAGATAGAGATAGAGATAGAGAAAGATATATGTATAGTGATAGAGATAGAGATAAAGATAAAGTAGCGATATAGATGGAGATAAATATACAAACAGATAAAGAGATACAGAAAGTGATCAAGGTAGAGATACAAATAGAGATAGAGATACATATAGAAAGAGAGGTAGAGATAGGGATAGAGATATAAATAGCGATAGAGATAGAGATTATGATAGAAAAATAGATATAGATAGAAGTAGAGATCGAGATGGAGATAGAGATAGGGATAGCGATAGAGATAAAGATAGAGATAGGAATTGAGATAGAGATAGAGATAGAGATAGGGATAGAGATAGAGATAAAAATACAGATAGCGATAGAGTTCGAGACAGAGATTGAGATAGAGACAGAGATAGAGCTAGAGATAGAGATAGAGATAGAGATAGAGATAGAGATAGAGATAGAGATAGAGATAGAGATAGAGATAGAGATAGAGATAGAGATAGAGATAGAGATAGAGATAGAGATAGAGATAGTGATGTGATACGACGACGGCCGGGATCGATCGGCGCGTTTCACGTCACAGGGTTTTGATGCAAATGCATGGGATGTAAGCCGAATGATGAGAAAATACGAATGAGCAGATAAGGACTTGACGGATAGCGACGTCGGCCGTACCGATCAATGAGAGACGAGTGAACCTAAGATCAAACTCCCAATGACCCGCTGGACCTACTAGACATCTACTAAGTGAGGGGCATCTAACAGCCCTGGAGCGTTCGGCGTCCAAGTCGGATGACAGTCCGTCTACCACAAGAATCCCTATGCTCGACAAGGTGGCTAGTCCTATCCGATGATGTTCATGAATATCACGGTAGCGGACGCGATAGGGGAAGACGAGACTGTCGAAGATAATAATACTGGAGTTTATAGAGGGGAGACGAGACTGACCTTTGTATCGCTTAGTCCAAGGCGTCCAAGTCGTCGAGCGGATGCTTAGTGTCGGGTCGTGTGAACGAATGTCGTTGGCGAGGACAAAACCGGGTGCGGACGGTGCGGTTATAACTACCATCAGAGAGCAAGAAATGGCTTTCTTGAACTGTAACAACCAAGAACCCTCCAAGAAAGAGGAGTTCTTGACGGATCTGGGGTGTGCTCCCTCGACGGAGCAGATTTCCCCGGTTGATGGCGTGTCGGCGACGCTTCTTGAATCTCCCAAGACCCCCGGAGTAATCTCGACGAAGGCCTCTTTCGATTCTTGATGGCGGCGGCTTCTTGAAACTCTTTCCTCGCACCGGAGTGATCTCGACGGCGCGCTTTAACACATCTCCCTCGGAGTGATCTCGACGGGGAGACGTGGGCTCTACCCACGGAGTGATCTCAACGTGGGGTGGGGCTAGCCAAACCCCCTACACTACTCTCTACGATAGGGGGGGAGACGAATTGTGAATAAACTTTTCAACAATGACTCCAAGGTGTTCCTTGGGCATGCCATCCCCTTATATAGTGAGGATGGGTGCCAAGTGAACGTGGGAGAGGACGAACCGTCGCGAGACGTGGTTCGGCCTCCCTTACAAATTCAAAATACAAACATAAAAAGTAAAAATGACGAGGACGGGGCCCAACAACATTGGCCCAGTCCACGAATCCAAAAATACAAACACACATGAAAATGAGCATAAGTAAAAAGATAAAGTTCTTACGCAGGGTACTTAAACCCCAGGTGGCAAGCGTCGGCGCGAGCTGCTCGGCGTGGCTGACGACATCCCGTCGCGTCATCCTCGAGATGGTTCTTCGTCATCGTGGCATCGTCCTTGAGATGGTCCTCCATCAGATAGAGATAGAGATAGAGATAAAGATGGAGTTAGAGATAGAGATAGATATTGAGATGGAGATAGAGATAGAGATAAATGATAGAGATAGTGATAGGGATAGAGCTAGAGATAAAGATACAGATAGAGACAAAGATAGAGATAGAGAAAGAGATATGTATAGTGATAGAGATAGAGATAAAGATAAAGTAGCGATACAGATGGAGATAAATATACAAACAGATAAAGAGATACAGAAAGATATCAAGGTAGAGATATAGATAGAGATAGAGATACATATAGAGAGAGAGGTAGAGATAGAGATAGAGATAGAGATTATGATAGAAAAGTAGATACAGATAGAAGTAGAGATCGAGATTGAGATAGAGATAGTGATAGCGATAGAGATAAAGATAGAGATAGGAATTGAGATAGAGATAGAGATAGAGATAGCGATAGAGATAGAGATAGAGAGAGGGAGGGATAGAGATAAAAATACAGATAGCGATAGAGTTAGAGACAGAGATTGAGATAGAGACAGAGATAGAGCTAGAGATAGAGATAGAGATAGAGATAAAGAGCGAATAGAGATAGAGATAGAGATTGAAATAGAGATACTAATTGAGGACCATCCAGGAGACGTGACGATGGGATGACAACTGCCTCGCCGAGCTGCTCGCGTCAATGCTTGCCACCTTGGGTCTAAGTACCCTGCGTAAGTATCCTATCTTTATTTGTTTTGTCTTTTTATATTTTTTCGTTCTTGGATTTCATGGTCTGGGCAAGTGTTGGGCCTTGTTCTGTTTCATGGTCCTTGTTCTGTTTCTTTATTTTCATTTTATTTTCAATTGTAAGGAGAGGTTGAACCATGTCTTGCGATGGTTCGTCCTCCCCCACATTCTCACTTGGCACCTATTTTCATTATATAAGGGGATAGCATGCGCAAGTGGAGGTTTGAGTCATTTGTTGAAGAGAAATTCTATCCTTTTTCTCCACCTAACTTAGAGAGTAGTTTGTTGAGAGGTTCGGCTAGCCTCACCCACGTCGAGATCATTCCGTGGATAGAGCCCTCGCCGTCACGTCGTGATTACTCTGTGAAGATGTGTTCCAACGTTCCGTCGAGATCACTCTGGAACGAGTAAAGATTCAAGAAGTCGACACCGCCTAGAGCTGAAGTGTCCCTTCGTCGAGATCACTCGAAGGTGCCAGACTTCACCGAGCACCGCCTTCACCGAGTGCCGTCGCGAAGCCGTCCTCCCATCCGCACTGCTAGGTCGCTGCCGCCCTAGCGTGCACATTCGGCGCCCGCTCATGCGCGGACGATGCACGCTCCCGCGCATGCTACTCATCGCCCCTTGTGCGTGCGGCCTACCACCTCGCTCGCACACCCAGCCACGCGTGGCTCTACCCCTCGCACTACCGACCATCAGGCCCGCCAACTGGTCCTCGCGTTCACGCTCGGCGCTCAGCTACGCCCGTTCACCAGCCGTCTCGAGAGCTTCCGTCGTTAAGTGGACTTTTTGTTGATTCAGGTACCTCTCGTCTCTTGTCCATTAGTACCAGTATTATTACTCTCTACCGTCCCATCTTCCGCTATCTTGTCCCCTGCCGATTTTCACTACCTTACTGATAGGATAGCCACCTTCGTCGAGGTGTAGGAACTTTCATGTGGTAGAGGGTTAAATTGCTGGTCTAGGCGTCAAACTTCTTTGGGACATCAAACGCCCCTCATTCCTTAAGCATCTTAGTCGATCCTAAGGGTCATTGGGAGTTTGATAAGGATCAATATCTCGTTATTGATCGGTGTTGTCCTTCTTCCCTATCTGTGGCCACCGAATTCTTGCTCATTAACACGATTTCTTACTCAAGGTATTCATTTTCATAAATACTCACGAATCAACTCTGTTTGTCCTCTGACGTAATACGAGCCGTCCAATCCCGGCACGCTTATCGTATTACATCATGTTGGTATCAGAGCCGGTCATGTTGGCTCTTGCTTAACACGGTCGGTAGTCTATTATTCGAATTTCATTTCTATTAGGCACGTCATATTTCGAAATTCATTTGCATTACGCACGTCATATCATCGCATCCATCACGTGCATACCTGTAGACATTTAGGCTGTGGATGGTTGACCATAGAATGGTTCGTACGCGAGCCCAGTGTCGGGATACCAACCTTGCTGAATGTGACGAGGATCATGATCATGATCTCGTCATAGGGGATCTTCTTTTTGAAGATCCATCAGGCGAACGGTTCCCCTTAGATCATATGCAGAACGAGGGGGTAGTTTTACCTCCTCCGCCACCACCTAGGGAACCCGCTCCTCGGGTTTCGATGCCTCGCGATGAAATGGCGCCACCAGCACATCGAGCTTCCGAAGACCGGCAATCCGTCACTGTGGCACCTACACGTAGGGCCTCGGTGAATGAGCCTTATGATGATCTCTCGGCCAACGAGGTGCCCCAACGCCCCGGCAAGGCCTCGATGCCAGATCTTCCCGCTCCAACGCGCCGACCACGGGACCCTGAGGTGCCTCCACCTCACTACTACAAATGAGAAGGCTGGGAGCACGACTACGGAGAATGACAAAGAACTCCTCCTCCCCGGGAGGAGTATCCTGCATCTCATTGCAACGAAGACCGTTCCTGACGTAGGACGACAACGCAGTAGGTGAGGAAGGGCGGGACGACAGGACTAGGGGTAGGATAGGCGTGAGGGATAAAACAATCCACAGAAATTCACGGTCGGGTCTGGACTTTAAAACCGATGAAAATCTGGTGGTGCAGCTCCGACCCTTATCGAGGGCGGGAGTACTGTCTTCCCCCACCGCGACGATGCCTAAGCACCGAAATCAATACGTCAAATTTGTGTCGCGAGGAAACACTCGTGAGGTAGGTTGAAGAAGTAGAGAATCGAAACCAATTCAGATTCCGACGGCGGTGGAAACTTCTAGAGAAAACACTGGACGGAGAACACGTCGACACCAAAGAGTTTAGGCGTGCCTCAGCACCGTAGTGCGTGAAGAGGTTGCGGGCAATTTTGAACGTGACGAGCTGGGCGAATCCGGGCATTGAGCGGCCCACTGCGAGGACGAGGCTGGACGTTCCGGGCGTTGAACGGCATTGGTTAAGTGCGGTTGTCGTGGGCGCAGCGTCAAGCGTGGGCGAACACCAGCAGCGTCGCGGCGCGAAGTGCGCGAGCGCCTGGCGCAGCGCAGCGTCGTGGCTTGAAGCGCCGACGGCGTCCGGACAGGGGCAGCCAGAGTGCGGTCTCGGGCGGCCCTAGCGAAGGCTGTCGGGGCAGGCGAGGGCGGCGCGCGCGCGACGCGCGGACGGCATTTAAAACGAGTTATGTAGAATTTGGTTGAGGAGGAGCCCTAGCGGTGGACTCTAGGGAGGGTGAGGGATGAGTATTAGTTGTAGTTGATGACTGATTCGGAGCGGGTGGACGATGTTCGGTGGGAGTACGAGTAGGGGTAGGAACGGGTGGTGGTGGTGCCGGGAGAGCTAAGGGAGGATTACGCTGGGTCGCACGATTGGAATAAGAAGAGCAGGGCGATTGTACGCGGGAGTATGGTATAAGTTCTGACAAAGTTCTAGGTCCTCTACAATCTGATAGGCCTGCTCGAGAGTCGTGGCCTTACGGACAAGCAATTCCGTCTCTAGATAAGGGTTAAGACCAGTCCTAAAATGAGAAATAACGACTGAGATTCTCTTCAACTCGACACCTCATATAGAATTCCTCAAATTGAGTGATATACTCGGAGACGGGGCACCTACCCTACTGCAGTTTGTGCCATTGGTCTAGAAGGTTGTCAAGATAGGCAAGTGGGATGTATTTTTCACGTAGTTTGTCCTTCATTTGGGGCCAAGTATCTATGGGTGCCTCACGACGGTTATAAATAAAAAATTCAAGATTTTCCCAAAAGATCTTGGCTTGTCCACCTAATCTCATCTCGGCATACTGGACCTTCTGCCACTCTAGCATATTGTACCACTTGAAATAACTATTCAATTTAGACTCCCAATCAAGATACTCTTTAGGGTCCCTAGATCCCTCGTAGTATGGAACATCAACTTTGACGCTACGCTGAATCTGCTGCCATTGGTTGTCGTGATCCACACGGCGGTGATCGCGATGGGGAACCACATCCTCGGGTGGAAAAGGATCGTTCCTGTTTGAACCATTCCCGTTCCATCCGTGATATCTATCATGGGGCGCATAAGGATCATTCCGAGGGGGATGATTCCTATCGCGCTCCGGGATCCTCTTCTCCGGTGGAAGGTAGTCGTCCCGTAGTGGGCGATTTGCATCATGCACCGGGGGTCTATCCACAGGTGGATAGGGATCATTCCGTGGAGGACGATTTCGATCCTGACCTGGGGTCCTAGGTTCGGGCGGATAGTAATCGTCACGACGATTTCTATCATGAACCGGAGTGCGAATATCCGGAGGAATCAGATCGTCTCGCTCGAGACGATTCTGATTTCGGCTTCCGGATCTATCTTCGGGTCATATAGGATCATCAATGTCGCGATGATTCCTATCACGATCTCGAGATCTAGGATCTGGGGGAAAGTGGTTCTCGCGATCGCGGCGATGTCAATCCAAACCTCTATTTTCGAGTTGATAAGTCCGCTCGCTCACCGCATCGATCGAACTAGTTAGACGATTGTCCATATTGGTAATTCGTGTATTGACATCACGAAAACCGTTCTAGACAGCGTCTAATACACGATCGATGTCTCCTCGAGAAGAGGTCGGTGGTACAGATGACGACAACTCGTGGACAGGGACAGACACCTCACGACCATCTTGGGGTTGGTCTGTCATCGGAGCGGCGACTCGTTTGCCGGAATGCAAATGCATGCAATGAACTAACAGATGATGATGAATGTAGACGTCTACGATGGCAGAAACGACTGGGCTAACAGGTTAGGCTCGGATACCAATTTTACGTAGGACGACTATGGGGTAGACGAGGAAGGGCGGGACGACAGGACTAGGGGTAGGATAGGCGTGAGGGATAAAACAATCCACAGAAATTCACGGTCGGGTCTGGACTTTAAAACCGATGAAAATCTGGTGGTGCAGCTCCGACCCTTATCGAGGGCGGGAGTACTGTCTTCCGCCACCGCAACGATGCCTAAGCACCAAAATCAATACGTCGAATTCGTGTCGCGAGGAAACACTCGAGAGGTAGCTTGAAGAAGCAAAGAATTCAAACTAATTCAGATTCTGACGGCTGTGGAAACTTCCAGAGAAAACACTAGACGGAGAAAACGTCGACACCAAAGAGTTCAGGCGTACCTCAGCACCGAAGTGCGTGAAGAGATTGCGGGCAATTCTGAACGTGACGAGGCTCGGTGAATCCGGGCGTTGAGCGGCCCACTGGACGAGGACGAGGCTGGACGTTCCGGGTGTTGAACGGCCCTGGTTAAGTGTGGTTGTCGTGGGCGCAGCGTCAAGCGTGGGTGAACACCCTCGTGCGCGCAGCGTGCGCGGCTTGAAGCGCCGACGGCTTCTGGACAGGGGCAGCCAGAGTGCGGTCTCGTGCGGCCCTGGCGAAGGCTGTCGGGGCAGGCGAGAGCGGCGCATGCACGGCGCGCAGGCGGCGCGTGGGCGAATCGCGGGCGTCGCGCGGCGGCGCGGCGGCGTGGCGTGGCGGCGCGTGGCGCGCGCGTAGGAGGAGTGCGGGCGGAGCGCGAGCGGCGCGCGTGCGGCGCGCGGGCAGTCTAGGTGGCCCCCTTGGAGAGAAAGAGAGAGGGGAGAATGGAGAGAAAGAGAGATAAGAGAAAGAGAGAGGAGAGGGGAGGCCGACGTCGGAAGGCCGTGGTAGTGGTGGTAGCGGCGGCGGCGGTGGCGACGGCGACTAGGCTTTGGAAGGTGGAAGATAGGGGAGGCTGGGCAATCCTCCAAGAAGACTTAAACAAAAACTCGATTCTTGAATTATGATTGCCTAATGTTTCTTGAAAACAATGGCCTATATATAAGCCTTGGAGGAAAGAGAAAATGACGAGAAAATAAAGACGAGAAAATAAAGACGTGCGTCGTGTCATGCCAAAGGGCAGTTGTGGATCTGCCTCTGGCGTCGTATCATGACGCGCGTAGGGACATGCGTGGGTGGAGACGTGCTTATAGATGGTTGTGGCATGTTGACTTCGGTTGACTCTGGTTGACTGTGGTCCATAGCGGGCGTGTTGACTCCGGCTGACCATGGTGACGCGTTCGATGCTGAAGTGTTGGCGTCCTTGCCATCAGTTCCTATCCACCGGATAGGAACTACTACCCCCCTCGAGAACAGGAGTTCTCGACTTCTCGACCATCATGAGCATCACCATGAGGGGGGCCCTAACCCTAACCGGATACTGGTACCGAATGCTCAACACTACTCGTCCCAACCAGGTAGCCCTCGGCATTCGCTAGCTACACGTCGATGGGAGGCCGCCACATATGGCGGCAGCTCAGCCTACCCGCCCTATTACAGGACGGCACCAGCGCCTGCACCAGCCCACCTTGAGGAGCCCACAGCGCCACCTCGAGCGGCACCGAGATACCCCGCTGACTACGACTACGCACCTCGTCAGGAGTCTCCGACTGATGACCCCCCGAGGCTTAGGACGCTGGACACGTACCCACCACACCCCAAGTATGGCTACCTAGCACCTCCCTCGGTGCCACCGAGGTGACCCTAGCATTATGGATACTTGGAGGAGCGACCACACTACCCTCCGGCGCCTCGCCGAGAGGCCTACTACCCAGACCCACAGGATCATGCTTATCAGCGGAACACGCCCCGTCGCCCTCCTGCTCGTCACCTCGAGGACGAACATGAGGGATGGGGAGAGGCACACCGCACCACGATCCAAAAGAGCATCCGGATAGAGGCACCAATTTTCAAAGGGTCACGAAACCCCAAAGATTACACAGACTGGGAGTCAGACCTGGAAAGTTATTTCCAATGGTACGACATGGATGATGACTTATGTGTGGCATGTCGAGGCTCATCTAGGAGGCAAAGCCAAAATTTTTTGGATGAACGAGAAGGAGGCTGCTCGACGATGCGTAGATCCTCCCTTCACATGGGATGAGATGTCATGGAAGCTCAAGGATAAATATATCCCTAAGCTTTACATGACTCACCTCTTGCTGAAATGGATGAATCTCAAGCAGGGGAAGCGCAAGGTCTCTGAGTACCTCGAGGATTTCGAGGAGTATCAAATGCGATGCAAATTTGTGGAAAGTCTGCAAATCCAGATCGCATTCTTTGTCCATGGGCTTTGCCCAGACCTAGGAGCTCGGGTCCTAGAACAGAACCCCCCCACCGTCAACCTAGCCTATGGCCTCGTTGAGAGCAACTGGCTCAGCCACGATGATGTCGTGCTGTCTACTCCGTCGCACCCGCGCCACCCAGCTGGCGATGACATCTGTGACTACACGAACCACAGCAGCCTGGGCCGCAGCACCACCGCTCCCCGCCCCATTGCCCCTGTAGTGGCCCCGACCTCGGCGCTGGCACCGCCCAAACCTTCAGCGATATTGACTGCTAGGGCCCCGATTGCTCCACGCGAGCCCATCCAATGCTTAAAGTGGAAGGGCTTTGGGCATCAACGGAACGATTGTCCCACTCTCATGGTCATGGACATACATAGACAACCAGTGGAAGAACAGCCTGAGGATGACCTCGAAGTGGATGAGTACCCGGCCGAGTGTCCTGATGGTGAGGACTTGGATGACCCACTTGGATACATCCAAATCACTCCTATCACCCCCCCACCGACACGTCACGTCGCTACTTTGGAGACTACCGGAGTGAAGAGCCCCACCAAGACCGCCCGAATGGTCCCTACACCCACCACCGCCATGGCATCAACTCGGCCCATTGTTGTGCCCAGCGCACGTCCATCTTCTATACATACGTCAAGATTGGTGGGCGTACGTATAAGTTGATGGGCATACGTATACGTATAAGTTGATTGGTGGGCCTACGTATAAGTTGACATCAATGGCATTTCCGAGGATACAGCCACGCGACTTGGGCTTCCATTAACATCACATCCGACCCCGTACAATGTATCATGGATCGACGCGTCAATGAACCTGGTAAAGATGCAATGTTACGTGCCCTTGAAGATGAGCACGTACGACGAGAAGGTGTTGTGCGACGTACTACCAATGAAAATTGGTAGCATTATACTTGGTCGACCATGGTTATATGACCATGACTAACAGTTAGCCAGAAGAGCAAACACGTGCTCTTTCATCTATGGCGGTCAACGACTGATATGGTACCCTTCGGTGCGACTACCATCGCTAACCACACAGTCCTCGACGACCCCATTACGCACTACACCTCCCGCCATTATCACTAATGGCTGCATCTTCCGGATAGAGTTGGAACATGACAGAGAATTCACTCCCGTAGGCTACGCCGTAGCTTTATCTGACAGAGCTGCTGAATCTGATCATGAGAGCCCACCGCCGGAGATCACCTAGCTCCTCGAGGAGTATGTGGATGTGTTCCCTGTCGAGCTACCGAATGAGCTCCCAGCGTTACGCCACATTCAGCACACCATCGACTTGGTCCCAGGAGCAACCCTCCCCAACCTTCCACACTACCAGACGAACCCGGTTAAGTATGAGGAATTGTACACCCAAGTGAAGAATTTATCAGCTAAAGGCTTAATTCAGGAAAGCCTCAGTTCATGTGCCGTACCAGCCTTGCTCGATCCAAAGAAAGATGGCACTTGGAGGATGTGCTGCGACTCACGAGCCATCAATAAGATCACGGTGAAATACCGTTATCCAATTCCACGGGTCCAAGACTTATTCGACGAGATGGTAGGCGCATCTATCTTCTCCAAGATAGACTTACGCAGTGCTTACCATCAGGTAAGAATAAGACCGAGGGCGAATGGAAGACGGCATTCAAGATAAAGGATGGTCTCTTTGAATGGAATGTCATGCCATTCGGGTCATCAAACGCACCTAGTACCTTTCAACGTTTGATGAATGAGGTACTACGGCCTTACATCGGCAGGTTTGTCGTCGTATACTTTGACGACATTCTAGTATACAGCAAAACCAGGGAGGAGCACGCCCAACATCTGCGACACGTGTGCACAGCTCTACGCCACAAAAAGTTGTATGCACATCCGAAGAAGTGCACCTTCTTCACCTCTGAGGTCTCCTTCCTCGGATTCATCTTATCTGCACACGGAGTAGCTGCCGACCCGGCCAAGATTGACGTCATCAGTGCCTGGCCCAAGCTCAAGAGCATTCACGACGTGTGCAGCTTTATAGGACTCACAACCTTCTATCGTAGGTTTATTCCAGGGTTTAGTGGAGTCACGCTCTCATCACCGACATTCTAAAAGGTGAGAAATTTGAATGGACTCCCTCCGCGGACCAGGCCTTTGAGCTCCTCAAGAAGCTCATGACCAAGGCTCCAATACTTAAGTTACCAGATTTCAACAAAGTCTTTGAGGTTGCGTGCGATGCGTCAGGAGTCGGGATCGGAGGAGTCCTCAGCCAGGAAGGGCACCCGATCGAATGCTTCAACGAGAAGCTGAATGATACTCGACGGCGGTACGATAACTACGACCGAGAGTTCTACGCTCTCGTACAATCCCTCCGCCATTGGTGATACTACTTACTTCCCAAGGAGTTTGTGCTATACTCAGATCACAGTGCCTTACGACACTTGCAAGACCAGAGGAAGGTCAGTGACCGACACGCCCGGTGGATTGCATACCTCCAAGATTTCACATTCTTCGTCTGCTACAAGAAGGGGAAGGACAACGTCGTAGCCGACGCCTTGAGCCGGCGGCCACTAGTCCTCAATGTGATGAAGACCCAAGTCCTTGGGTTTGAGAAAATTTGTGACGAGTATGCCGAGTGCCCAGACTTTTCTAAAGTCTACTCCTCGCTCAAGGACCCGACCATCCCAAAGTCCAAGGACCTTATCATCGACGATGGCTACTTCTTCTATGGCAAGAGGCTGTGCATCCCTAAGACCTCCATGTGTGACTTCCTTATCTACGAAACACACGTAGGTGGACTTAGTGGACACTTTGGGATCAACAAGACCATCCAAGCCCTAGAGCATCGATTCCACTGGCCGTCCTTGAAAAGGGATGTTGGGAGATTCATCTCACGATGCCTCACATGTTCGCGCGCTGATAAGCTCAACTTTTGGGTAATTTTACTGGTTAATTACTGGTTAATCGTGTGAGGATTGAGCTTATGCAACAATATTTATAACCTCACAGCCTTAGGGCGAGTAAGGTGTCGATCCACAGGGAGACGGTAAAACGAGAGTGATTCTTTTTCCAATCAGTTCAGTTTATCAGATTTATGTATCAATACTAGCAATCAGAGGGATTATCTTCAGTAACACTCAATGAATTTCCTTAGAGAAGACGTATGAAAAGATCTCTATGTAAAACAGCAAACTACTCCTCAAGATTAGTGCATAGAAATTGATAATCGACTTTGTTTACTTGTCTACAGGCTCACACCTGTAGGTTTGGCAATTTGCCAAACACCTGGCGGGCATCCCTGTAGGCGTTACTGCCCGCGGCCTCAACTGCGTGCAGAGGTGCCTGCAAGAGCGCCTGCGTGCTGCAAGTGCGCACGCAGCTTAGCTGGGCCTGGCCTGGATGCGCGTAGCTGCTGCTGCGCGCTGCTTGGCTGCGCACGGAGGTTGCTACGCGCTGCACAGCTACACGCGTGAGCGTTGCTGCGCGCGGCGGTCGTTGCGCGACCGGAGCTGCGCGTAGTTGCGGCTACGCGCTGCTTGGCTGTGCGCAGACTCTGCTGCGCGCGGCCGGAGCTGCGCGCTGTTGGGCCGTGCGCAGCCTGGCTGCTGGCGGCCTAAGCTACTAGCGGCTTTGGCTGCCGGCAGCTTAGGCTGCTAGCGGTCTTGGCTACTGACCTCTTGAACTGCTAGCGACCTAGGTTGCGGCCTTGGTCGCTGGCGATCTTGGCTGCTGGCAACCTTGACCGTTGGCGACCTTGCTACTGCTTCAGGTGGGATTTCAAGCTTGATCGTGAAGAACAACAGTGGATTTTTGTGGGGAAAACGAGAGGAAGAACAGTTTGAACGAACTGAAACTTGAAACCAAATTAAAACAAAAACAATGTCAGTTGGAATCGTTGGAAGATCACTGGTGTGAAGCTTCCAACCCAACCTAGATTGTCTGAAATGGAGAGAGTTACACTCCACTGAAACTTGGGCAATTGCTCCACCTTGTGTCACGATCCTTGCGGCGAGGTGGAGGTCGTCCAGCCCAAGCTACTCCTCAGCTTGCTCCTTCTCTCCAGCTCCAATGCTCATCAGCTCTTGGAGGGTCTGCATAACTCCTTCTTCTCCAAGCCCTAGCTTCTTTGGACAGAATTTCTGGACCAACCTTAAATGAACTCTCAAGAGAGTATTTATAGGTTTCTCTTAACTCATGCCCAGGGGCATTCTCATAATTTTCCTTCTTTGAATTTTTGCCCGCTCCACTTGATCCTCGTCTTCTTCCTTGATCGTCTTAACCTGTCTCTGAATGTTTACTAACCATTAAATGTTAAATATAATCCACTTGATTCAAAGAATCAAGTGGGGTTAGTACTTTCATAAAATGATGCATATGCATGATACTCACATGAATTAACACGATAATTTTAAGGAATTAACACTCAAAATATTAAATATTTGATGACATGTTTAAGAGTCATCACGCGCCAAGCTCACGAAACAAAACACGGGGCTGTATACTCCCCTACCAGTACCGGCGAGGCTATGGGAAGACGATAGCCTTGATTTGGGATTACCCATAACCGCGCGTCACCACGACTCTATCATGGTCATGGTAGACCGCTTTTCTAAGATGGCACATTTCATTCCGTGCTCAAAGACTGTCGACGCCTCACGGATAGCTCCTCTCTTCTTCGACAATGTCGTCAAGCTACATGGGGTGCCCAAGACAATCGTCTCGGATCGAGACGTCAAATTTACTAGTTATTTCTGGAAAACGTTGTGGGTCCTCATGGGCACACAACTCAAGTTTTCATCCACCTACCATCCCAAATGGATGGCCAGACCGAGGTTGTTAATCACAACCTCGGCAATCTACTGAGATCTATTGTTGGCGATAACGTAGCCACATGGGATCAAGTACTCCCTCGAGCGGAGTTTGCCTTCAACTATTTGGTGAATCGCACCACTGAGAAGGCACCGTTCGAGATCATCTATGGTCAACTTCCACGTTGACCCCTTGACCTCATGCCATTAGATGTGCAACATAGGATCTCAGATAATGCATTAGAATTTGCCGAACAAATTAGGGACATGCATGACATCATACATACACGCATTGCATCCATGAATGAGCAATATAAGGCATTTGCTGATAAGGGTCGTAGGTCGATGTCATTCTCTGAAGGAGAATTAGTCCTGGTTAGATTCAGGCGTGAGAGGTACTCCCCAAGGGTCGCTACGAAGCTCCATGCTCGTAGTGCTGGGCATGAGGTCAAGGATAACGTCTATGTTGTGAGCATCCCACCAACTTGGGGGATTAGTTCAATGTTTAATGTCAGCGATCTATCCCGATACCTTCCTTCGCCTCCCATCACTAAGCCTCACAGCCACTCGATCCTTAGTAGTAAAGAAAGTGAGTGTCAACCAGCCCCTTCTCTGTTTCCCGCCCTTGTACGACAAGACGAGATAGAAACGATACGACAGGAGGTAATTCACGCTAAGGGGGAGCGGGTAGGTCGCACCTTCCTAGTCCACTTGCAGGAACGCCCGTCATCTGAGGACACGTGGATCTCCAAGGATGACCTACGACGACTCCGACCAGACCTGATCCAACCACTTGAGGACATCATGGAGTTTCACTCGCCAAAGTCGAGTTCCTCCCACCCCGGGAGGATGATGGAGGACCATCCAGGAGACGTGACGACGGGACAACATCAGCCTCGCCGAGCTGCTCACACCAATGCTCGCCACCTGGGGTTTAAGTACCCCGCGTAAGTATCCTATCTTTATTTGTTTTGTCTTTTTATCTTTTGTCGTTCTTGGATTTCATGGTCTGGGCCTGTGTTGGGCCTTGTCCTTGTTCTGTTTATTTATTTTCATTTTATTTTCAATTTTAAGGAGAGGCCGAACCACGTCTCGTGACGGTTCGTCCTCCCCCACGTTCTCACTTGGCACCTATCCTCATTATATAAGGGGATAGCATGCCCAAGTGGAGGTTTGAGTCATTTGTTGAAGAGAAATTCTAACTTTTGTCTCCACCTATCTTAGGGAGTAGTTTGTAGAGATGTTCGGCTAGCCTCACCCACGTCGAGATCACTCCGTGGATAGAGTCCTCGCTGTCACGTCGTGATTACTCCGTGACGACGTGTTCCAACGTTCCGTCTAGATCACTCCTGAAAGAGTAAAGATTCAAGAAGTCGACACCGCTTGGAGCTGAAGGGCCCTTTCGTTGAGATCACTTCGAAGGAGCCAGAAGTTTGAGAAGTGCCGCCAACACCCTCCACCCAGAGAGTACCCAGAACTCTACCAAAGGGGCCTCCAAGAATGTTCAAGAAATCCATCTTCTTGAAAGCTTCTTGGGCGGTTACAATTCAAGAAGTCCCTTCTTGGGACCCAAGATCTACTCCGCCCCACCACCAATGATTCGGTCTCCGCGCTCTGCCGTCGTCGTCTCCGCCACCGCCATTGCTCTACCACCATCGTCTCCGCCGCCGCTATCGCTTCGCCGCCGTCGTCCCCGCCACCACCATCGCTTGCCGCGTGCGACTCTGGTCGCACGCCGTTGTGGCTCGCTCGCCCACCGCGCGCGCCTCCGACGCCCTCCCTGCACACCCAAGTGTCCGCCCATCGCCACGCTACGCCTGCACGCATACGGCCCGCCGCACCACCCTAAATCCGCACTCCACGCGTGGCGCCCTCCATTCGCACCAGCCAGCCACAAACAGATGACCTGCTGTGCACGCAGCCCCACCTTCACCGAGCGCCGTCGCGAAGCCGTCCTCCCGTCCGCGCTGCTTGGTCGCTGCTGCCCCAGTGCATGCGCGGATGGTGCACACTCCCGCGCAGGCTACTGATCACCCCTCGCCCGTGCGGCCTACCACCCCGCTTGCACACCCAGCCACGCGTGGCTCTACCCCGTGGACTACCGACCATCACACCCGCCAACTGGTCCTCGTCTTCACGATCGGCGCTCAGCTCCGCCCATTCACCAGCCGTCTCGAGAGCTTCCGTCGTTAAGTGGACTTTTTGTTGATTCAGGTACCTCTCGTCTCCTCTCCATTAGTACCAGTATTATTACTCTCTATCGTCCGGTCTTTCGCTATCTCGTCCCCTGCCGATTTACGCTATCTAGATAGAGAGATAGAGATAGAGATAGAGATAGATATGGAGAGAGAGTTCTACATAGTGATAGCGATAGAGATAGAGTCGGAGATAAAGATCTACATAGAGATAGAGATTTAGATAGAGATCGAGATAGAGGTACAGATATAGATGGACATACAGATAGAGATAGAAATAGAGATGGAAAGAAAATAGAGATAGAAATAGAGATTGATTCAAGAATAGAGATACAGATGGAAAGAGAGATAGAGATATAAACAGCGGAAGAGATAGAGATAGAGATAGTTACATCTATAAAATAGAGATAGAGATAGAAATAGAGATAAAGGTAAAGATAGAGATAGGAATAGACATAGAGGTAGAGATATAAAAATGATCAAGTCAGAGATAGAGATAGAGAAAGAGATAGAGACAGAGATGGAGATAGAGATAAAGATAGAGATAGGGCTAAAGATAGAGATATCGATATAAAAAGAGATAGAGATAGAGATAGAGATGAAGATAGACATAGAGATAGAGATAAATATAGAGATAGAGATAGGGAGAGAGATAGGGATAGAACTAGAGATAGAGATAGAGATAGATATACAGACAGAGATAGAGATAGACATAGAGATAGAGCTAGAGATTAAGATAGAGATACATATACCGACAGAGACAAAGTTAGAGATAGAAGTAGACATAGGGAGCGAAAGAGATAGAGATAGAGATCAAGATAAATATTGAGATAGAGATAAAGATAGGGATAGAGATAGAGATAGAGACAGAGGTAGAGATAGAGATAGAGACAGAGGTAGATGTAGTGATAGAGATAACGATAGACATAGCGATAGAGATAGAGATAGAGATAGTAATAGACATACTAATAGAGATAGAGATAGAGATAGAGATACAGATACAGATACCGATAGAGATAGAGATAAAAATAGAGATAGAGATAAAGATAGAGATAGAGTTACAAATAGAGATAGGGATAGAGATAGAGATAGAGATTGAGATAGAGATAAAGATTCAGGTAGATATACAAGTAGACATTGACAGAGAGATAGAGATAGAAATATTTATAAATATAGATATGGAGATAGAGATAGAGATAGAAATATTTATAAATATAGATATGGAGATAGAGATAGAGATAGAAATATTTATAAATATAGATATGGAGATAGAGATAGAGATAGAGATAGAGATAGCGATAGAGAGAGAGGTAGATGTAGAGATAGAGATAGAGATAGCTATAGAGATAGAGATAGAGAGAGTGATAGAGGTACTAATAGAGATAGAGATAGAGATATGGATAGAGAGAGAGATAGAGATAGGGATCGAGATATATTTAGAGATAGAGATAAAGATAGAGATAGAGAAAGAAATAGAAATGGAGATAGAGATTTAGATAGATATAAAGATAGAGATACACATAGAGATAGAGATAGCGATACTTATAGATATAAAGATAGAGATATAGATAAAGCTAGAAGTAGAGATGGAGATAGAGGTAGAGATAAAGATAGAGCTCTTCAAAGAGATAGAGATAGAGATAGCGATACAGATATAGATAGAGACAGAGATAGAGATAAAGGTAGACATAGATAGAAATAGAGATAGAGACAGAGATAATGGTAAATACAAAGATGGAGATAAAGATAGAAATAGAGATAGAGATAGAGATAAAGATAGAGATAGGGCTAAAGATAGAGATATAGATATAAAAAGAGATAGAGTTAGAGTTAGAGATGAAGATAGACATATAGATAGAGATAGAGAGAGAGATAGTGATGGAGGACCATCTCGAGGACGACGCCACGATGACGAAGAACCATCTCGAGGATGACGCGACGGGATGTCGTCAGCCACGCCGAGCAGCTCGCGCCGACGCTTGCCACCTGGGGTTTAAGTACCCTGCGTAAGAACTTTTATCTTTTTACTTATGCTCATTTTCATGTGTGTTTGTATTTTTGGATTCGTGGACTGGGCCAATGTTCTTGGGCCCCGTCCTCGTCATTTTACTTTTATGTTTGTATTTTGAATTTGTAAGGGAGGCGAACCACGTCTCGCGACGGTTCGTCCTCTCCCACGTTCACTTGGCACCCATCCTCACTATATAAAGGATGGCATGCCCAAGAACACCTTGGAGTCATTGTTGAAAAGTTTATTCACAATTCGTCTCCCCTATCGTGAGAGTAGTGTAGAGGCGTTTGGCTAGCCCACCCACGTTGAGATCACTCCGTGGGTAGAGCCCACGTCTCCTTGTCGAGATCACTCCGAGGAGATGTGTTAAAGCGCGCGTCGAGATCACTCGGTGCGAGGAATGAGTTTCAAGAAGCCGCCGCCATCAAGAATCGAAAGAGGCCTTGTCGAGATTACTCGGGGTCTTGGGAGATTCAAGAAGCGTCGCCGACACGCCATCAACCGGGGAAATCTGCTCCGTCGAGGGAGCACACCCCAGATCCGTCAAGAACTCCTCTTTCTTGGAGGGTTCTTGGTTGTTACAGTTCAAGAAAACCATTTCTTGGTACCTTTTTCCACCCTTCCACCATTTCTTGATCGCCCACCCCCCTTTCCCCATCGTTTCTTGATTCCCAACCGCCTCGTCTTGCCTTTCTTGATCGCCCACCCTCCTTTCCCCATCGTTTCTTGATTCCCAACCGCCTCATCTTGCCTTTCTTGATCGCCCACCCTCCTTTCCCCATCGTTTCTTGATTCCCAACCGCCTCATCTTGCCTTTCTTGATCGCCCACCCCCCTTTCGCCATCATTTCTTGATTCCCAACCGTCTCGTCTTGCCTTTCTTGATTGCCCGCCCTCCTTTCCCCATCGTTTCTTGATCCCCAACCGCATCCTCTTGTCTTTCTTGATCGCCCACTTTCCTTCCCCTTGATTTCTTGATTTCTTGATTTCTTGATTTCTTGATTTCTTGAATTCTTGATTTCATGATTTCTTGATTTCTTGATCTCACCATATCTCCTTGATTCCCCTTCGTTCTCCCCTTCGCCCTCATCTTTCTTGATTTCTTGATTCCCACCCTCTACGCCATAACCGATTACTTGGTTTTCTGCCCCACCCCCACGACTATTCCCACGATACTTGGTTCGCTGTCTTGCCCGCCCACACGACTATGCCGTGTGCCAGCCAAGCACGCGCCTTGTGCGCCCTCTGCTCCGACTTTTGTTGCACGCCACCCGTGGACTCAGCTCTCTGCTGGTAGTTACGACCGTACCGTCCGCACCCGGTTTTGTCCTCGCCAACGACACTCGTCCGCACGACCCGACACTAAGCATCCGCTCGACGACTTGGATGCCTTGGACTAAGCGATACAAAGGTCAGTCTCGTCTCCCCTCTATAAACTCCAGTATTATTATCTTCGACAGTCTCGTCTTCCCCTATCGCGTCCGCTACCGTGATATTCTCGAACATCATCGGATAGGACTAGCCACCTTGTCGAGCATAGGGATTCTTGTGGTAGACGGACTGTCATCCGACTTGGACGCCGAACGCTCCAGGGCTGTTAGATGCCCCTCACTTAGTAGACGTCTAGTAGGTCCAGCGGGTCATTGGGAGTTTGATCTTAGGTTCACTCGTCTCTAATTGATCGGTACGGCCGACGTCGCTATACGTCAAGTCCTTATCTGCTCATTCGTATTTTCTCATCATTGACACATCCCATACATTCGCATCATAACCCTGTGACGTGAAACGCGCCGATCGATCCCGGGCGTCGTCGTATCACATCAGATAGGGAGAGCGATAGGGATAGAACTAGAGATAGAGATAGAGATAGAAATGGATCTATAGACAGAGATAGAGATAGACATAGAGATAGAGCTAGAGATTAAGATAGAGATACATATACCGACAGAGACAGAGATAGAGATAGAAGTAGAGATAGAGAGAGAAAGAGATAGAGATAGAGATCAAGATAAATATTGAGATAGAGATAAAGATAGAGATAGAGATAGATATAGAGACAGAGGTAGAGATAGAGATAGAGATAGAGACAGAGGTAGATGTAGTGATAGAGATTACGATAGACATAGCAATAGAGATAGAGATAGAGATAGAGATAGTGATAGACATACTAATAGTGATAGAGATAGAGATAGAGATAGAGATAGAGATAGAGATAGAGATAGAGATAGAGATAGATATAGAGATAAAGATAGAGATAGAGATAGAGATACAAATAGACATAGGGATAGAGATAGAGATAGAGATAGAGATAGAGAGAGCGATAGAGATAGAGATAGACATAGAGATTGAGATAGAGATCGGGATAGAGATAAAGATTCAGGTAGATATACAGGTAGACATGGACAGAGAGATAGAGATAGAAATATTTATAAATATAGATATAGAGATAGAGATAGAGATAGAGAGAGATAGAGATAGAGATAGCGATAGAGATAGAGGTAGATGTAGAGATAGAGATAGAGATAGCTATAGAGATCGAGATAGCGAGAGTGATAGAGGTACTAATAGAGATAGAGATATGGATAGAGAGAGAGATAGAGATAGAGATAGAGATAGAGATCAAGATAGAGATAGAGATAGAGATAAAGATAGAGATAGAGATAAAGATAGAGATAGAGAAAGAAACACAAATGGAGATAGAGATAGAGATAGATATAGAGATAGAGATACAGATAGAGATAGAGATAGCGATACCTATAGAGATAAAGATAGAGATATAGATAAAGATAGAAGTAGAGATAGAGATAGAGGTAGAGATAAAGATAGAGCTCTTCAAAGAGATAGAGATAGAGATAGAGATAGACATAGAGGTAGCGATACCGATCCAAATAGAGACAGCGATAGAGATAGAAGTAGACATAGAGAGAGATAGAGATAAAGACAGAGATAAGGATAAATACAAAGATGGAGATAAAGATAGAAATAGAGATAGAGATAGAGATAGCGGTAGAGATAGAGATAGAGATAGAGATAGAGATACAGGTAGGTGTTGAGATACAGGTAGAAATAGAGATAGTGATAGAGATACTAATAGAGATAGAGATACAAATACAGATAGAGATAGAGATACAGATAGACTTAGAGATAGAGATAGAGATACAGATAGAGATACAGATAAAGATAGAGATAGAGATAGAGATAGAGATAGAGATACAGATAGGGATAGAGATAGAGATAGAGATAAAGGTAGAGATAGAGACAGGGAAAGATATAGAGATACAGGTAGACATGGAAAGAGAGGAAGAGATATAGATATTTATAAATATAGATATAGAGATAGAGATAGTGATGAGATAGAGATAGAGATGGGGATAGTGATAGTAATAGAGATAGACGTAGAGATAGAGATTGAGATAGAGATAGAGATAGAGATAGAGATAGTGATAGGGGTACTAATAGAGATAGAGATAGAGATAGAGATAGACATAGAGATAGAGATAGAGGTAGAGAGAGAGATAGAGATAGAGATAGCGAAAGAGATATAGATAGAGATAAAGACGGAGATAAGGATAAAGATTGAGATAGAGATAGAGATAGAGATTGAAATAAACATAGAGATAGAAAAAGAGATTGATATAGAGATAAAGATAAAGATAGAGACAGAGATAGAGATAGAGCTAGGGATAAAGATTGGAATAGAGTTAGAGATAGAGATAGAGTTAAATGTAAAAATTGAGATAGAAATAGTGATTGATATAGACATAGAGATATAGATAGAGATAGAGATAAAGATAGAGACAGTGATAGAGATAGAGATAGAGATAAACATAGACATAGAGATTTAGATAGAGAAAGAAAGAAAAGTAAAGATAGAAATAAAGATTGATATGGAGATAGAGGTACAGATAGTGATAGAGATAGAGATAAAGATGAAAACTAGACATTGGGATACCGATAGAGATAGAGATAAAGAAAGAGATATAGATAGAAAATAAAAATAAAAATAAAGAAAAAAATACAGATTGATATAAAGTTACAGATAGAGATAGAGATAGAGATAGAGATAAAGATAAAAACTAGACATTGGGATACCGATAGAGGTAGAGATAAAGATAGAGATATAGATAGATATACATATAGAGTAAGAGGTAGAGATAGTGATCGAGATAGAGATAGAGACAGAGATCGATATAGGGGTAGAGATAGAGATAAGGATAGAGTTAGACATAAAGATAGAGATAGATATAGACATTGAGATAGACATATGGATAGAGATAGACATGGAGTTAGAGATAGAGATAGAGATAGATGTAGAGTTAGAGATAGAGATAGAGTAAGAGATAGAGAGAGAGATAGCGATAAAGACAGAGATAGAGATAGAGATAGAAATACAAAAAGAGTTAGATATAGAGATAGAGGAAGAGATGGATTCAGAGATAAAGATAGAGATAGGGATAGAGATAGAGATACGGCTAAAAATAGAGATTGAGATAGAGGTAGAGATATCAATCAAGATTGCGATAGAGATAGAGATAGAGATAGAGATAGCGATAGAATTATAGATAGGGGTAGAGATAGAGATAGTGGTAGAGATAGAGTCAGAGATAGAGATAGAGATAGACATAGAGATATAGATAGAGATAGAATTATAGATAGGGGTAGAGATAGAGATAGTGATAGAGGTAGAGTCAGAGATAGAGATAGAGATAGAGATAGAGATAGAGATACAGATAGAGATAGAGATAGACCTACAGATAGAGATAGAGATAGAGATAGAATTACAGATAGGGGTAGAGATAGAGATAGAGTCAGAGATATAGATAGAGATAGAGAGAGCGATAGTGATAGAGCTAGAGATAGAGACAGAGAAAGAGATAGAGATAGAGATAGATATAGATAGAGAGAGAGAGATAGAGATAGAGATAGAGATCAAGATAGAGATAAAGTTAGAGAGAGAGATAGAGATAGAGATACAGATTGAGATAGAGAAAGAGATAGAGATAGAGATAAAGATAGGGATAGTGATAGAGATACTAAATCTAATAAGGATAGAGATAGAGATAGAGATAAAGATAGGGATAGTGATAGAGATACTAAATCTAATAAGGATAGAGATAGAGATAGAGATAGATAGAGATATAGAGATAAAGATAGAGATAGAGATAGAGATAGAGATAGAGATAGAAATAGAGATAGAGATAGAGATACAGATACAGATAGAGATAGATATAGAGATAGAGATACAGATAGATATAGAAATAGAGATAGAGATAGATATAGATATAGAGATAGAGATAGAGATAGAGATAGATATGGAGATAGAGATAGAGATCGAGATATATTTAAAGATAAAGAAAAAGATAGAGATAGAGAAAGAATTAGAAATTGAGATAAAGATAGAGATAAACATAGAGATAAAGATAGAGATTGAGATCGAGATAGAGCTACAGATAGAGATAGAGATAGAGATAGTGATACAGATAGAGATAGAGACAGAGATAGAGATAGATATAGATATAGAAAGAGACATAGCGATAGAGATAGAGATCAAGATAGAGATTAAGCTAGAGATAGAGATAGAGATAGATATACAGACTGAGATAGAGAAAGAGATAGATATATAGATAAAGATAGGGATAGTGATAGAGATACTAATTGTGATAGAGATAGAGATAGAGATAGAGATAGAGATAGAGATAGAAATAGAGATAGAGATAGAGATAGAGATAGAGATATAGATAGAGATAGATATAGAGATAGAGTTACAGATAGAGATAGATATAGAGATAGAGATAGAGATAGATATAGAGATAGAGATAGAGATAGAGATAGAGATAGAGATAGATATAGAGATAGAGATAGAGATCGAGATATATTTAGAGATAAAGATAAAGATAGAGATAGAGAAAGAAATAGAAATGGAGATAAAGATAGAGATAGACATAGAGATAGAGATAGAGATAGTGATACTTATAGAGATAAAGATAGAGATTAAGATAAAGATAGAGGTTGGGACAGAGAAAGAGGTAGAGATAAAGATAGAGCTCTACAAAGAGATAGAGATAGAGAGAGAGATAAAGATAGAGATAGAGATAGGGATAGAGATAGAGATAGAGACAGAGATAGATATAGAGATAGAGATAGAGATAAAGATAGAGACAAAGATAGCGATAGACACAGCGATAGAAATAGAAACAGAGATAGAGATACAGATAGAGATAGATAGAAAGATAGATATAGAGATAGAGATTGCGATAGATATAGAGATAGAGATTGAGATAGATATAGAGATAGAGATAGAGATAGAGATAGAGATAGGTTCAGAGATAGCGATAGACACAGCAATAGAAATAGAGATAGAGATAGAGATACAGATAGAGATAGATATAGAGATAGAGATAGAGATAGAGATAGAGATAAAGATTGAGATAGATATAAAGATAGAGATAGAGATAGAGATCGAGATATATTTAGAGATAAAGATAAAGATAGAGATAGAGAAAGAAATAGAAATGGAGATAAATATAGAGATAGGCATAGAGATAGAGATAGAGATAGAGATAGCGATATTTATAGAGAGAAAGATAGAGATTATGATAAAGATAGAGCTCTACAAAGAGATAGATATAGCGATAGCGATACAGATACAGATAGAGACAGAGAGAGAAATAAAGGTAGCTATAGAGATAGAAAAAAAGTAGAACTAGAAATAGATATTACATAGAGACAGAGATAGAGTCAGAGATGGAGATACAGATAAAGATAGAGATTGAGATAGAAATAGAGATAAAGATAGAGATAGAAATAAAGACAGAGAGAGAGATTATGATAGAGATAGAGATAGAGATAGAGATAGAGATAGTTATAGAGATAGAGATAGAGATAGCGAAAGAGATATAGATAGAGATAAAGATGGAGATAAAGATAGAGATAGAGTTAGAGATAGAGATAGAGATTGAAATAAAGATAGAGATAGAAAAAGAGATTGATATAGAGATAAAGATAAAGATGGAGACAGAGATAGAGATAGAAATAGAGATAGAGCTAGAGATAAAGATTCGCATAAAGTTAGAGATAGAGATAGAGTTAAATGTAAAAATCGAGATAGAAATAGTGATTGATATAGAGATAGAGATAGAGATAGAGATAGAGATAAAGATAAAGATAGAGATAGAGATAGAGATAGAGATAGAGATAAAGATGGAGATAGAGATTTAGATAGACAAAGAAATATCAATAAGGATAGAAATAAAGATTGATATAGAGTTAGAGGTACAGATAGAGTTAGAGATAGAGATATAGATAAAGATAGACATAGGGATAGCAATAGAGATAGAGATAGAGATAGAGATATAGATAGAAAAAAAAAAAAGATAAAATTACAGATTGATATAACGTTAGAGGTAGAGATAGAGATAGAGATATAGATAAAGATATAGATAGAGATAGAATAGCAATAGAGATAGAGATGGAGATAGATATAAAGATAGAGATACAGATAGAGTAAGAGGTAGAGATAGTAGTAGAGGTGACCTGAAACTTTTCTCTCTCCTCAGGCAGAGCTTCTCTTTCCTCCAAAATCGGCAATTTCCTCATAACGTTTGTGTCCAGCATCGGATTGAGCTAAAATTGGTCTCATTGGATTCGGAAGGCTAAACGCTATTGGAATCAATCCAAAATTTGCCTCAAACAGATCAGTGTAGCTCATTCTAGAGGCAAATCAAGATCAAAGGTGAGTTTTTCTTTTCGAATTTTATTTTTCATAATACGGATGTTCTAGAATCGGAAATATTGTCAAATTTGTGCTTCATCTGTTTGTCTTGAGGAGCAGAATCGCAAGGTATAATTTTTTTTCTCATTTCTTTCATCTTTTATTATGTAATTATCGACTTTTAAGTCCCCTTCGCCGGAAGTACAAAAAAGAAGAACCGCGGCCCGCAATCCCATGCGGGCCACTGACTCAGCGATGGCTCCCCGCTGGCCGCCTGACATGTCCAACACGTCAAGCAGCCAATAGGACCAGCCAGGTTGCCCATCTAACGTGTTTGACACGTCAACGATGGGCGAGCTAGCAGCAACGCCACATGGATCCATCCAAGCCGTCGGACTTGACAGCTTGGATGAATCAAACGCCCACAAAAAAATGAAATCAAAACAAAAAAACATTTGAAAATAGCCAAAAAAAACATTTAACTCTTGCGCAGCAGCCCGCAATCATTATTGCAGGTGCCGTTTGTCCGACTATCGGGACCGTCGGCGATGACAGCTGTCGCGCTAATGACGGTCCAGATAGTCGACCCACGATGGACCCCCCTGAGATTCAAAAACAGAGACTGTTGGGGGTGAACTTACCGCCGGCGCCCACCCTTTTTGACCATTCCACGTATTCAGAGCCATCATTACATGATTCTTCCACGCCAGCACGGCCCGCATTTTTTTACTGTTCCACGAAATCCCTGCCGTTAGATGCACCAGTGGACCACCTGATCAGCTGTCCCGATACGGCCATGTCACCCTGCCCACTCACTTTTGCGATTGAGGCAGCCACATCGGCCGAGTCAACCCAAGTCGACTCTGTCAATTTGGATGACTTGGCATGCGACGACCCGGCAGAAATAGGCCGAGTCGATCCGATCAACTCGGTCTTTTCCGACCACGTCGACCAGGTCGTGAACTACCACGTCGACCCGGTCAACTCGGCAGTTCAAGAGGACGTCAACCTGGTCGACCCTCACCCTAGCGACCCGGTCGATCAGGCCAAGCCTGACCGAGTCAATTGGGTCGACTCGGTACACCCTCACCGAGTCGACTCGATCAAGGTTGACCTAGCCTCATTGGCTGACTCAGTCAATATGGACCGAGTCAAAGGGGTGGACCGCGTCTACCCGACCCCCATTGACCCCAGAGTCAACGATGATCGGGCTGATCTTTTTGAGTTGGTCAACATAGACCGTTCTTACCAGTTGGTCAACATTGACCGAGCCGACTCGGTCAATATTGACCAAGTCAATTCTACTGACTCGAGTAGTTTGGGTTACGATGAGGTGGTGGACCCCATAGTCAACTAGGTCTAGGTTGACTCCCATGTCAACGTTGCCCAGGTTGACTCCACGGTCAACATTGACCACTTGGTCAACGGTGACCAAATGGACAGCTCTGGTGTCGAATTGACCACTAGGCAGGGTGAGACCTTTACACAGCCTGCTTTTTTGGTTCATCCTATGCCAACTGCCCACTTGATCATTTTTACGCAGCATGACCAGGTTGACTCCACGGTCAACGTTGACCACTTGGTTAACGTTGATCATTTGGTCAACACTAGCGTAGAATTGACCACTAGGCAGCTTGGGACTCACCCCCCACTGCCTGCCTGCTCGGTCAATCCTGCACAAATTGACCATTTGGTCACTTCTACGCAGCTTGACTTGGCCGAGTCAACGCGAGTCACCCAGCTTGACTTGGTCAACCCTGATCAAGTCAACAAAAATGACTCACGTTACTCGCCACTGGCAGAATGGGCTGCATCGTTCCCCACTGATTTAGAGGCACGGGTTGGCGTGATCGATTTACATCATTCGAACACGGGAGCTCATGTCCACCCTACCCCGCCCAACGAGGACCCCCCACGCTGGCCCCATTGACATCTAACGGTAAGGGATCACTCCCGACGATGATGTGGGCAGCGAGAGTGGCGGGCGCCTCACATACACATACCACCACTCCGCTCCCAAAACCCACACTCCCCCCTCTGTAGCGTCTGATCCCGACTAGGGGTTACATTGACTCCGAGGGTGTACGCTCAGTTACCTTCTCTAAGGAGGAGGTAACGCGAATGGCAGCACCATTCGCCTACACGCTGATCGGGCGATTCGCTACGAAGCGACCACTCATAGATGACATCATCAGAGTCTATACTACACTAGGGTATTTCCTGGGACAGGTAGTCATTGGAGCAAGGAATCACAGGAGCGTTTTTATTCGATTCCAGCTTGAAGCTGACTTTTGGAAGGCCTAGAGCCGCACCACATGGACGATTAATGACTCCACGATGCATACCTACCGTTGGATAGCCGAGTAGACGGGGAGCTCACGCAAACATTTTCCCCATTCCGTCCCGGTGTGGATGGGATTTCTTGGCCTACGACCGCATTTATTTACACCTACGGCCTTGGAATCTCTTGCTAGCACGGTTGGCACTTTCATACGAGCGGACAAAGATGTCCAACTTTTTAGCCATCCAGGATACGCACGAGTATGTGTCGAGGTTGACCTACTCGCACCCCTCCATCGTATGATACTCATTCGAAATGGTGATGAGATGATCCATCAGACCGTGGTGTATGAAAACCTCCCGAGGTTTTGTACACACTGCACAGTATTAGGTCATACCCTTCACACATGTCGCCAAAAGGCGACGCAGACTCCTACCACTGCGGAGGAATTCCTCCAACCCTTGGCTTACAATGACTACATCGCCGCTACTATCTCCGTCACCCAAGGGCGACGATCTACCAAGAGACCGTCACTCGGTTCGCGTTCTATGCCTACATCGGTGCAACCCATCGTTGTATCACCTTTTCTCCCTCGAGCCAGTAGAGCAGCTAAGCCTCCAACGGCTAAGCCTGCCCCCTCTACTTTCCAGTGGGTGAGGAAGGGTGCTGAGAAGCGCCCCAAAACCCCACCACGGACAAGAGATGCCTCCTCCCATAAGGGCAAGGAGGTCAGTGTCGCCCCACTGACCTTGAATACTTTTGCCCTACTAGCGGTACCTGAGGTTCCCGAGGATAGCATCCCCCTTACGGATACACTTCCCATTAGGTCCATATCTCCCCCCACCCGATCTACCGCCTCTCCTAGACCACCCACCTGATCTACCGCCTGTACCCGACCACCTACTCCGCTTCCCACATCCTCTCTTAGTATACCGTCCAATGCTTCTCCTATCACCCCATCCCACCATTCACCTTCCCCGCCCCTCTCCCCCTCCTCGCGTCACTCACCCGCTGCTCGCCCCCCACCACCTCCTTCCACCCGATCCTCTCAACCCGCCCCATCGCCCCCTGCTTCACCTCCTACCTCTCCACCCCCCCGCGATTCACTTCCTTCTCCACCACCATGCGATCCATCTCCCCTCATCCCCTCGCACCCACCCCCAACTTCCACACCCGTCCTCACCCCCGCCTCCACACCCGCCCTCCACCCATCACATATACCTTCTGACTACCAAATGGAAAGTTTGACAAATTGTCAAGCCATTTTCACTAGTTCGGAGGACATGGGTAGCAGTACTAGTGGTCCGGATTCCACAGAAGAGGAGGACGATGTCTCCCTCTCGGAGGACTCTGATATGGATACCTCTCCTTATTCGAGACACCGTTTGGATGCATCACCTCCACCTTCACGCGGTACATACAACACCTGATCTCGGGTGCGTCACGCGAGTCGATAGATCTATGATTCCAACTCTCGTTTGGAACTGTAGAGGGATCGGCAACCCTCTCACCCAAACACATCTCCTATCCCTTATCACTAGGCACAGATTAGGCATAGTGGGGCTCCTCGAACCGATGATTACATCAGATCAGTCCAACTCCATCGCGAGGAAACTCAGAATGGACCATGTTTACTGCCATCCCTCGAATAAGCTCTGGCTTCTTTGGAAGCGAGACTATTCGATCACACTATTGGCTGTAGGGACACGGTACGTCACCTTTGACGTACCATACTCCCCAAAGCCCTACCTACTTAACATCGTGTATACCTTGCATAGACCCACCGAGTAGGAGGCCCTCTAGGGGGAACTCGCCCAACACATTCACTCCCACTCGCAGCTAGTTGATCCACCTTGGCTTATAGCTGGAGACTTCAACTGCATACGGGACATTAGCGAGCGCCAAGGGCCGCCAACTCGGCTATGCTCTATGCACGCCTTCAATGACTTTATCCACGCGACTTCATTAATGGAACCGCCGACCATAGGGAGAAGAGGACTTGGTGCAATGAGCGTCAAGCGGGCCAGCGTATATCTGACGGCTTGATCGTTGTTTTACTAATAGTACCGCATTGATGCATTGCACCCTCACAGTAGAGATCCTTCCGAGACTTTACTCGGACCATACACCGATCCTCCTTCTCCCGGAGTCGAGTCATCGGGTCCGACGTCCCCCCTTTTGCTTCCAAACCATGTGGTTCGAACATGGTGATTTCCATAGCTATGTACGTAGCCATTGGCATGGATCAATTTCTACATCCCCTATGGAGAACTTCAGTTATGGCCTGAGGAACCTCAAACTCCACCTCAAATGGTGGAACCGTCATGTCTTTGGCGACGTCCATTCACCGGTCGAAGAACTTAAAAAGAAATTAGCTGATGTCGACCGCCACCTACAAGAGTGCTGGACAGATGACAGGGGAGAGCGCCAGCTACGTCTCAGAGAGCAGCTTGAGGATGGCATGTGACGACAGGAGATATTTTATCTCCAGAAATTGCGTATCCATAGGCTGCGAGAGGGTGATAGAAACACACGTTTCTTTCATGCCTCGATCCGTCAGAGAGCGCGCCCGAACTATATGACCCTATTGGAGACGTATAGTCGGAATCCTGACCAACTGGCAGCCGCATGAGTGGAGTACTATCACTCACTCCTCTCTTCACAGCCTATTGTTATGAGCGAGGACCTTCTTTCCTCCATCCCTTCCTTGGTGACCAGCCAAGACAATGCACTTTTGCTAGCCCTTTCAACCCGAGCGGAGATCAAAGAGGTAGTTTTTTCCTTGGGCCGTAACAAAGCTCTAGGACCGGATGGATTCACTGCAGAATTTTATACAGAGTGTTGGAACATTGTAGGGACCAACTTGGTGCTAGCTATCAAGGAGGTGTTCAGGAGTAAAGTCATCGCACGAAGCTGGAAATCCACTTTTTTAGCGCTCATTCCAAAAGTGGACACTCCAACTTCCTTTCGAGACTTTCGCCCCATCAGTCTTTGTAATGTATGCTATAAAGTCACATCTAAGATCATTACAAAATGACTAGGATGCTGCCTTGATAGACTTATCTCGCCAGAGCAGTGAGGTTTTGTCAAGGGTCGACAGATCCATGATAGTATCACACTAGTGCACGAGCTAGCCCAGTCCATAGACACTCGTATCCGGGGCTCCAATGTCATCATCAAGCTTGATATGGAGAAGGCCTTTGATCGAGTTGAGTGGAAATTCCTCCTCGAAGTGTTACGGCGCTTCGATTTCACGGATGTGTTCATTACACTTGTCGATGCTTGCATTAGGGAGAATCACTTCTCCCTTTTGATGGATGGAAATTCCACTGGCTTTTTCAAAGCTACACGGGGGCTCAGGCAGGGTGATCCTATTTCACCTACCCTCTTTATATTGATGGAGGAGGTCTTCAGCCGATCGCTCACGTACGCGATCAACCAAGGCCTCATCCAGCCGTACTTTACAAAGAGGGGTTGCCCGATTCTCTCGCACTCACTATTTGCTGATGATGCCATCTTGTTCCTCAATGGATCTAAAAAATCCATTAAGGAATTTATGAGCGTCCTAACCACGTACGAGCACGCTTTAGGTCAGCTCGTTAACGCCTCGAAGAGTAGCTTTATAGTGGGACCTTCCACCACTATAAGGCACTCTGAGATACTCCAACACCATACACGATTCTCACGAGGATGCCTTCCCTTCGATTATCTTGGATGCCCTATCTTTCTTGGCCCCGCTCGTCATCACTATTTTGATGCCGTGCCGGGTAAGCTTAGAAAGAAGCTAGAGGGATGGAAACTTCGTTTCCTCTCCCCAGGAGGCCGTATCCAACTTATTCGGCATGTCCTCATGAGTATCCCGATACATACCCTTGCGGTCCATTCACTATCTCTTACCGTTCTCCACTCTGTGGAGCATATGTCTGGCGTTTTCTATGGTCTGGTCACCTTGAGGGAGAGATGCGCCATCACTGGGTTTCTTGGGAGAAAGCATGTTGGCCGACGGAAGAAGGAGGTCTAGGGATCAGATGACTTTCGGATGTTCAGGACATGCTTCAAAAGAAGCTTGTATGGCGTATGCTTACCACATCCTCCCCGTTGGGGAATTTTATCCTCACCAAATATGGCGAATGGGCACGTCGCGAGATAGATATTCGGGGATCTAAGAGGTGGCGGGCATTGCAGCGACATTGGCATGAGATGGCTCAAGTCACACGCTGGCATATAGGCCGAGGCGACATCAATGCGTGGTATGATACCTGGCATGCTGATGAGCCCCTTGCTTGCCACCCCCAGTTCGTTCCACACCGAGGGAGACTCACGGTGACTCAATTGCTCAGAGGCAATACACCACACCTCAGGGAGCAACACAGTCTCCCCCTGGACACACTTCCCGAGGTCCAGATTACACCACTAGACTCGAGTTTAGACTCTGCTATCTGGACACTCACATCTGATGGAACCTATACGTGCCGCTCTTCTTGGGAACACTTTCACCCAAAATCCCCTATACAGCATTGGGGTCGCCATATCTGGCATCCAACCATCCTTACGCGAGTCTCCTTTTTCCTTTAGCACTTATTACATCGAGAGCTCCTGACTGACGATCGAGTGAACCGTATAGGGCACTCGCTACCTTCCCGCTGCCATTGCTGTCCTTCACTTCCCCACACAGAGACCATGGATCACCTTTTCTTTATGGTGAGGTAGCATTGGCATGCTGACGCCCAATCACAGATCATTGGCGTCCACTGACCCCGTTTGAGCGTTTTGGCAAGTTCTTTCTCTCGCCAATACACTCTAAATGATGCCCATCCTATACATCACCATAGCTTATCTACTATGGGAGATATGGAAAGGGCGAAACTCTTGTCGTTTGGGGAAGTGAAGGACATGTGCGCTGTAGACATCCTACGTCAGGTCAAGTTATGGCTACGCCGTATTCACCACCTCATCCCCCCTCGAGACGGCAGCTCAGCATTCGCCTGCGAGCTCCTTGGATCCTTAGGGATGCCCGTGACCCATGCCCCTACCCGTATTCAGTACAGGATTGTTTATTGGCTCTCAACGCCAGTTGACATCATCAAACTGAATGTGGATGGCACGGCCAAGGGGAACCCGGGACAAGCTGGGGGAGGCGGTATCCTTCGGAATCATACAGGGAGTATACTCTTCGCTTTCTCTTCTTTTTATGGAGTACAGACTAATACAATAGCCGAGGCTATGGCGATACGCGATGGTCTACTCCTCTGTGAGGAGCGGAACCTTCACAATATCGTCATAGAGTGGACTCACGGGTATTAGTTGATATGTTTCGTATAGGTCCATGTTCCCAGTGGCGCCTCCACCGCATATGGCAGGATATCATGCGGTGTCGTCATCGAATCAAGTGCTTTTGCCATCAGCTACGAAGAGGGCAACCAGACCGCTGACGCCCTCGCCAATCACGTGGTACACACACGGACCCCCTCCTCTGTCTTTCTCTCTGGGCAGGTGCTTCCTTCTACCGCTAGGGGATGTTACCGAGTCGATCGTCTCGGCCTACCGACCCTCCGCACACGGCGAACCCACGCGAAGGCAGGCCCGCTGGATTGGAGAATCACGTGGAACAATGGAGTTTGAGGAGCGGATTGCACCCGCCCCAAGTAGCTACCCCCACACACTTCAGCCCCCGCTTGATGACATGAAGGCAAGGATATCTCCCGACCTACACCGATACTGCCAGGGCAGCTCTGGAGGGACGATGACGACCACACTTCCCCGAGCGCCTGCAACGTATCAGTTATGTATCTTTTCTTTTCCTAAACTATGGGCGTGGACGAGTGGGTTTCGAGTGTAATTGGGATATATATACTTGCTCCACGCCTAAAAACATTGGAAAACACTTCACTTAATAAATAAAAACCTCCTGGGTGGCGTCCAAGGCATGGATGGATTGGTCTACAGGCACAACC